>NW_006436888.1:9000139-9026466 GCF_000325575.1 Pteropus alecto
CCATGGGGCCAGGGAAGCCCAAGAGCGGGGACCAGAGCGAGCGGGGACCAGAGCGAGCGGGGACCAGAGCGAGCAGGACCGACAGACGCTCGTGTCCCCGGTGCTGCCTCCCTGGATGCCCTTGGATCCTTGGTGAGACCTCGCCATCCTCCTGCCATCTGGGGCGGTGGACCCCAGCCCACGGCTTGGCCTGGGCGCCCTGGGGCAGGGCTCCGGGATGCTGGGGGTCTTGCTCCAGGCTCTGGAAGTGACGGTGCCTCCAGCCTGCCCCGTGCAGCTCGTGACAGCCCCCTCCTCTGCTCTGCTTTCACAGTGCCAGGCAAGACCAGACCCCTCCTGGCCTCAGTCATGCTCTGACGGCCGCCCGCTGCCCGCCTTCCATCTGCGCGTCCTTGGTGGGGCTCACGCGAGCCTGGGTCTAGGAGAGCCCCGCCAACACCCCGCTCAACGGGCTGGGGAACCAAGGCCCACAGGGGAAGAGGTTGCAGGGGTGGAAGAGAGGGCAAGCTGGTCACCTGCCCCTGGAACGGAGCCGCACGCAGGCCCCTCTTCCCCTCCTAGGAGCCTGGGGCGAGGGGGCTCTGGGTCCAGACACCACGGGCGACCGGGAGGCCGTGGGCCACACCTACTGCACCGTGTTTGGTCCTTTGGTGCCTGGGGTAGGGCAGGCAAGGGGACAGGGCCCCCAGCTCAGGTGGCTTGTAAGGTCACGGATAGGAGGCGTTTGGGCTGGGGTGTGGTGGACCCCATCTTGTGGAGCTCCACGTGGGGTGCCTTCGCCTGAGAGCATGAAGGAGAGGCTTCCACGCACCCCATCGGTCCCTCCCCGAAGCCGTCGGCAGCCCCGGCCGGGGTCCTGCCTCGAGGAGGTGGGGTAGTGCAGGGTGAGCTGCGCGTGGCAGGAAGCTGGGGGGACAGACAAAAATCAGTGGGGCTCTGGAAACAGTGTATTTCCAGGAGCAGCATGGCCTGCAGGGGAGCCGAAGTCGAGGCCCCGAGGGGTGCCTGGGCCAGCCCGGAGGGAGGAGCCCTGAGTCCGGGAGCAGTGACCCCCCATTCCGCAACCTGTCCCTGATCCTCTGGGCCCCACAGGGCCTGGCCTTCATCTGTGAAAGCCAGTCCTTGGGCTGGGGGCCTCGGCTGTGGGTGCCGCAGGCTGGGGGCCCCCAGCTGAGAGGCACAGTGGGCTTTAGGGTGCTGGGGGCGGGTGTGAGGGTGGGACATTGTCTCCGCACCTGCAAACCTCCCTGGGCATGTGGCCCTGCAGGCCAGCAAGCGGGTGTCTGGGGCCCTACCAGGAGGCTGCGCCCATGGTTCATTCATTCATTCATTCGTTCATTCATTCATCTGTTCGACAGCTGTGTCTCGGGAATCTCCAACGTGCTGGGCACCGACCATGGTCCCAGACACAGAGATGTCTGTACCCCTAGAACTCGCCGGTGGCAGTCTCTGGGGTCAGTGTGCTGATGCAGGCGAGCCCTGGCTCCCTGGGTGTCAGGCAGAAGGTGGCCCTGGGCTGCCTGGGGGGTGAGGTGGCCCCAGGCACAGACGCACAGAAGAGGCGGCCCTGGGCGGGCAGGGGCTTCTCTCTCACCGGCCTGGGGGGCAGGTAGGAGCCGCTCGCTGTCCCCAGAGCCCTCCCGGGCTCGGGAGATTTGTGCCACTGCTCTTTCCGGCATGTTAAGCTGACGCGTGGGCACCCCCCTCGCGGCCCACGCCGGGCGCCTCTCTGTGGCTTCACTTGGATGAAAAGTGACAGCTCGTATTTCTGAAATGAATCCTGTAAAGGCCCCGGGCCCGGCACGGGGTGATTAAAGGGGATTAACTGAATAATTTCCCTGGAATACTGATATTTCTTAAGGATTATGGATGAGCCCTGGTCTACTCTCCGCCGCCAGAAATGTCGAGGGTGGACCCGTGTCCCGTGTGGGGCTGCAGAGCCATCAATCAGGTGTCTGCGAGGACACCAGTGTTGATGTGGACATCAGAGTCGCCTGGAGGCGGGAGTGTGATCGGAGCCGAGTTGCAGGCACCTGCTCGCAGGTGTAATCAGAGCATCCCAGGCACGGCCGCCGAGGACGTGGCGTCCGCCCGGGGGCCACGGTGCGGGGGGCTGGCAAAGACGTGCCCTGCAGAGGCCTCCGATCCGTCAGCTTGGACGGCAGGCTGGCTTTGGTCAGGGGCAGCCCCACGGGACGTCTGGGTGTCCTGGGGGGACTCTGACCAGTTCTCTGCAGTGTGCCAGGCTGCTGTTGGGGTGGGTGCCTGGCAGGGGTGCTGTCCCCGGACCCCGGCAGCCCTTGGCAGGTAGAGGCAGGAGCCGGGGTGGGTCCCAGCACCTGCAGGAGGCTTTAGCTGGCCGGGTCGGGGTGACTGCCTCGGCCTCATCCTTCAAGGACGCACACCTGGCCTAGGAGACAGAAGTCGCTGCATCTCTCCCAAGCCTAGGGATTGAAACCGGGTCGGTGAGAGTCTGAGCGAGCCTGTCTTCGGCCTCTGAGGGCTCGTGGTTCCCAGACCCCCCGGCAGAAAGTCAACCGGTGGGTGCCAGTCCCACGGTGGTGGGGATACTTCTTCCCCAGCAGACAGCTTTGTGGGCCTGTCACATGGGGCCCCATGCTCAGGTAGGATCTGCACCTGGGACAGGAGACTAAGGGTGAGTCGAGGTGACGGTGCCGGAGCTGATGGGGGTGCTCGTGGTCGCAGGTTCACTCGTGGAGCTTGGGGGGATGGCCCTGTCGAATGGGGGGGGCGCCCGTGCTGGATGAGACTAGGCCCAGAGGCCAGGCCGGTGACCAGCCTTGTGGCCATTCCCTTTTTTGGCTCTGCTTCTCACTTCCCCTGTCCCCGCCAGAGCCTGGTCCGCCCTGACCCTGTGAGCCGCGGGGAGGAGGTGGTCTCTGCAGAGCCGGAACGGTGAGGGGTCTGGGGAAGGGTGAGCACCGTCTGAATCAAGGACACCGTGACTCTGGCCAGGCACAGACCCCGCCTCAGAGCTCCCTGAGTCTCCGGCCACCTGACTCTCACAGTGACTGGGCGCCCGAGCCAACGTCTGGGGGAGGACAGAGCCCGGGGGAGGACGGGGGTCGTGCTCCTGACACCCGCAGTCCCCCTGGGGCTCGAGAGGAGCTGAGTGTCTGGGACAAGTGAGGGGCGGGTCCCGGGCGCAGCGGCGTGCCAGGCTGCCTTCCGGGCTGTGGACCCCACCTCCGTCCCTGGGAACTCTGTCCCTGTGGGAACCGTCCTGGCTCCTCTTGTCCAGCTCCCGTGCTTGTCTCTGAGCGGCGTGTCCCAGACGGGCAGGTGAGTCCTGCCTGGGTGACCCCGTCACCCGAGCTCTCCTCCATCAGCTGGCCCGCTGGCCCCGCACAGCCCCCACGGTGAGGAGGGGACTCGGGGGTCTGAGGAGACCCGGAGCGGAGGGGCCTTGCCCTAGGGGGACCACAGCCGACCGTCCACGGCCTCTCCACGCAGCAGGCGGCCACTGCCGGCTGCCGCTTCATGGCCGCGCCCCCCGTCGGCCCCAGCACCTGTCCCTTCCCAGACTGCGCCGCTCCTCTACGTGTCCCCGAGGGCGACTGACCCCTTCGTCCGCTGAGTGATGTCTGAATCCGTCCTCTGTGTCAGGCGCTGTTCTAGGTACTGGGAGCAGGGGACACGGCAGACCAGAGGTCTTGTCCCCACAGAGGTTCCGTCTCAGTGATTAGCATGTGCTCCCAGCCCCCACACCCCGCACCCCCGCACCCCACACCTCCGTACCGAAGCCCACGCAGGAGCAAGGCCCGGCCTGGGCTCGTCGGGGAAAGCGAGAGGCTGAGCGTGGCTGGGTGGGAACGGGCAGCGGCTTCTAAACTTGGGGCTCCCAGGCGAAGGTTCGGCTTGCATGCCCTCCGACACCCCGCCTCCCCTCAGGTTTGTTCAGGAGGACGTCATCCAGAGACGCTGTCCCAGGCTGGCCACAGCGCTGCGTGTGGGTCTCTGTCGTGGGTCGCAGGGCTCCCCAGCCGGCGGCTGGCGGTGGGGCTGTTGGCTCGCGCCAGGCCCTGGGCCGGCTACTCCATGGCCTCCAGGGCCAGGGAAAGCAGGTGGGCAGCGAGCCCTCCTTCTCCCAGACGCCCTGCGGGCTTCCTGGCCCGAGCCTACCACCGAGTCTTGCCGAGGTCCCCATCTTCCTCGGTGGCAGAGAGGACAGTGGCTGGGCAGTGGGCAGTGAGGGGCCTGGAGACCCGGAGGGGGCGCGGATGGAGCATCAGACAGACCCGGCCTCGCGACTCGGCGGCTCCGGCTTCGTCTTCCCCTGGCCTCCCGGCGCACGGCCTGGGCGCCTTCACTTCAGACGTGCCGACCCGCTCCTGCTGGCACCCTGGGGACGGCTCAGGACCTGTCTGTAGCTGAGGAGGGGTCTGGAGCTGGCTGCTGCTGAGTGGAGAGGCACAGGGGGGCCGGCAGCCATGGTCTGGCCCCCACTTCCTCCCCTGAGACAGTACTGCAGTTGGCAGGAAAGGCTCTGTCCCTAGGTGGTTCTTATTCCTTCGGGGCTACCTTTCCCAGGGCCCGGGGGACCCCCGGGCCTTCTCCGGGGTGGTGCTCTGCTGGCTGCCTATGAGTGGAAGCCCCCCCGCGGCCCAGTACCGTGCTGGCACCCAGCTCCCGTGGGAGGGTCCCCCTCCGTCCCTGGGTTTTCAGACTGGGTGATTGACTCCTCACCAGGACGGGAGAGATGGGCTTGCTCGGGCCTGTGACCTTGGACCAGCAGCTTCTGATTTGCAGGCCTCGGTCGTGTCTCTGGGAAATGTGGGAGGTCCAGTCCCCTTCCGCCCGGGTCCGGCCTTCGGCCCCCTCGTTGAGTTTCTGGATCTTTCCCGGGCCTCCTGCCTCACGTCTGCACCAGCTGCTCCTGGTCGTCTCGGCCGAGGAGCCCGTCCCTGCCTTTGGGCCCCTGTCTGCGTCTCTGCTTCGCCCCCACCCTGTCTTCCCGTCACCATCGCCGTCTTCACCTCCGTCACCACCATCGTCCGGTCCTGGCGGTCCTGGAAAGGACGGCGGAGGGAGATTAACAGTGACCGGAGCTGGGCGGGGGGCGGGGGGCGGGGAGACCACGATGTTCGCTTCCCAATGGGACGAGCTCCGACCTGCCGTGTGACTCTGGCATCCAAGCCATGCGGCTCGAGCGCGCAGCGGTTTATTCTTTGACGCTACGGTGTGCGTGTCTGTGTCTTTTTTAAGCCGAGGATTTATCGCAGACTCTGTAGGGAACCCAGAGAAAGGGTTAGAGTCCTAAGTAGGGAAATGGGAGTTAAATGATCTGAATCCATTTCTGCCCCTGCCTCTCCCATGACCGCTAAGTCTATGTTCATCCCCGTTCAGTTTCTAAGCAGTAAATTAGCACGAAAGGGTCGCCGCAGACCCAGTGGGTCCGTCTGCAGGGAACAGATCTCACTCCAGGAGTTTCGCAGAAAGGCGTTTATGACGGGGCATTAAATGGCTTCTTGAAAGAAGAAAAACTCCACTTGGCCCTTCGGGGATGATCAGGAAGTTGTTTTTTTGTTGATCTGGGAAACCCTGGCTACCACTGCAGGCTCCAGAGCCACTGAGGTCTCTGCTCTGAGCCACATCGGCAAGCGGATGTCACCTTCCTTTCCCAGGACTCGGGTCCACGTCCCTGCCTTGCAGGATGATGGTAGAACCTAACCCCAACCTGGAGCCTGGGCGGGAAGGGCGTCTGGGAGATGCGGTTTTACCCACCAGCCTCTGCAGAATAGAACGGTGTCTAGCAGGAGGAGAGCAGACAGCCGCAGGCCAGTACACAGGGCTCTCGGGCCACCCCCTGCCGTCGGTATCCCCAACACTCCTCCCAGACCTCGCCGCCTACACCATAGATGGCATCAGCCCCCCGCTGATGCACGATGCGGCACAAACACCCCCATGGAAACGCACGGTCCTCATCCCTCCCGAGGGACGACCCAGTCCCACCAACCGCCACGCCCCCAGGTGTACAGCCCATGCCTACCGCACACCTGATTAGAGAGGTCGGGGAGGCAGACCCAGGACGCAGTCCGTTGCTGCGGCCCGCCCAGGGGCCGTTGGTGGGACGCGGTGTCTTCTCTCTCCTGCTGCTTCTCCTGGGCCCTTTTGTCCTGGGTTAGCGCCTCGGCGGGACTGGGCTCTTAACCTGGAGGATTGACTCACGGCTTCCTCCCTGTCCGGTCTGAGGTCCTGAGGGTCCTACCTGTCAGGGGGTTTACCGCAGACGCCATCGACCCCGCCACAAGATGCTGCACCAGGAGGAAGCAGCCACCCCGACGTGTGGGATCTGGAACAGCCCCGCCACCCACACCGAAGGGAGCAGTCCTATTTCCCTTTGCTCTTCAGCATCGAATGATCCCAGCCAATGTTTTCTCTGTTGATCCGGCGGCGTGATTCGCCCCGAATGGCCAGGTGGCACTTTTACTTCATCGGAGCCGTTGCTTCGTCCTCCAGGGATGTCCCCACGCGGGCAGAGAGCCCCCCACACGGACAGAGCCTGAGGTTGTGGCGATGGGAAGCAAGAATCAACAGTTTTACAAAGAGTCATTGGGTGCAAACGCCCCTTATTTGCCGGACCCGGTATTCTGCCTACGAGAGAAAGAACGTCACACGTTATTTGCTGGTCAGAGAGCATCCTGCGTGCGGGAGACAGCGCTCAGCCTCACACGTCGTCGGCTCCCATCCGGCACCGTAACCGCATCTTGATAAGGTCTTGCTAGCACGCTCCACTATTCTGGGACGCCAGCTGCTTCCGGGCGATGGGTGCAGGTAAGACAGGTGAATCCCACGTGTCCCACCATTGCCTCCCTTCCGGGTCCGCGAAATGAGTCCTGAGGAGCAGCCCTGTGTGAGACGAGTGGAAGGCAGGCGGCAGCTCCGCGGGTCGGCAGAAGGAAAGCCGGTCTGTGTCCGGGTAAATGTGTGCTCGGCGGGGCTGGCCCGGCTTCCGTGGGAAGCGCCCAGCGCTCCCAGACGCGGGCTCCTGCGGGGCTCGGCTGATGGCTGATCTCTCTGTTGCGCTTGGGAGGGTGGGAGCCAGGCCCGCCCTGGGGGGGGACAGCAGGTCATTGAGCTGTCATCTCCGTCCCTGCCCACCACATGCGGGCTCCTGCGGGGCTCGGCTGATCGGCTGATCGGCCGATCTCTCTGTTGCGCTTGGGAGGGTGGGAGCCAGGCCCGCCCTGGGGGGGGACAGCAGGTCATTGAGCTGTCATCTCCGTCCCTGCCCACCACATCTCTGTGTCCATGGCCCCCGAGCAAAGCGGCGGAGGGGAAAGAGGCCCAGCGATGTCTTCGAACTGGACAGCTTGTCACCTGCAGTGGAGACCGGTATCCGGCCACTCTGGGCCCGTTCTGGGAGGCCCGGCCCCCAAACGCCTCCAACCTGTTCTTCCCAGGCTGTGCCCCGCGTTTGCTGTACCCCCGTGCCCAGCCGGGACCCAATGGCACCTTTCCGCCTTCCCGCTCTGCTTGCCGGCCTCCCCGGGAGGGGCCGTGGGGTGATGGCGTCTGCCTTTGGCTGGTGAAGCATTTGGCAGAGCCTGAAAACCAGGCCTGAGTCCCTTTGTCCTCATTCGGCTGGTCGCAGGGGGACCCCGGGAGGTGGCCGGGCCATCGGAGTCGGTGTGCTGGAGCGCGTGGCACTGCCTGGCACAATTCCTTGTGTTTTCAGGACCCGACGTCACGTGTACTCCTGAGGTGGGGGCTGTCGCTTGGCGTGGTCCCATCCCATCACACTGGGTCCCTTGGGGCTCCTTAGGGATCCACGATGAGAGGCCGTCTCCACTAGCCGAGCCGTGTCTCTAGAGAAAATTGTTGTTTGCTGAGAGGCTGTGGCTTTGCTCCGACACCCAGGGCCCAGGCACCGGGCTTCTCCATGCGGTCTCCCACCTGCCACAGGCACCCTGAGCCTGCTGGGTCTCAGAGAGCCCCGGTGCCAACACGCAAAGCTGCCCGCGCTGCAGCCGGACCAGCCGGCCAGCCTCCTCCCGCTCCGGGCCCCACTCAGAGGCACAGAATGACGGCCCCTTGCTCAAGGCGTGGGGGCGCGAGCCCATTTCAGTGATGAGCTGCAAGGTGTCCCAACTCGTTTTTCACCTTTGGAGGGGATGTCCACATGTACCCCAGATCGGGTCCCTGAATTTTCAGGAGATTTATCTCCTACCTTCTGGTACAACTGGGTCCCAGCAGGTTGCAGTGTCTGCCCACGACGTCTCGCTCCAAGATCCTGTCACCGTGGGGTCATCCACACAGTGGGCCAGCACGATGTCCTTTGGGATGCTGGCTGACGAAGGCCCTGTGGTTGGAACTGGGACTCTGAGAGAGAGACAGAGCTGGCAGAGCTCCTGGTGCCACGATGGACTCGCATGGCTGCCTTCGTCAGGGTTACACAAAGCAAATCTAAATGTGACAGAGAGAAGAAGAACCTGCCGGACGCAGCCAGGTATCAGAGCTCCAGCAAGGAGCAACACCTGTGCATACCCAGGCCGGGGCAGCAGCTCCGAATGGAGTTGCCGCCTGGGCGAGTTTGTGCCGACGCTGGTCATTCTCCAAGACCCGCCTGTCCCCTGCATGGTCCGGCAGGCGAGCTTAACGGGGATGTGGAGGACTCTCCCAAGTCCCCGACAGTGACACAGGACCTGAGTCTCCCCCAAGCAGGCTGCTGTCACTTGCTGCTTTGGTAGAAATGGTGGTTCCAGAGGCTCCAAGCCCCCTTCCATAGCCACCCACCGCGAGGGTGGGGGCCAGTCTCAGACCTCGTGTCTTCCAACCACATGTCGAGAAGGTGCAGACGTGACTAATGTGGTTTGTGAGCCCGCCAGGCTCACCGTGACGTGACTCGGGCCCAAGTTCCAACACGATCTGACTCCAGGAGTCCCTGCTCTGGCTGGGGCCACCGTGGACCTGGGGTCCAGGGATTAGTGTTAGCTCGAAGCCGGTGTCTGACAAGCCCGAGGGGCTGGGCATTTCCTCCCTCGTGGGCAGCGCACTGGCCAGTGGTCACAGGTCCCTTTGGGGAGCGAAGGAGAAGGGTGGGTCTCAGACCCATGTGATGTGGTGGGAGGCCATTTGCAAAAATGGCTGCGATTATTCCCTGTATCCACGCCCTTTGCCATGCGACGTTGCATCTCCTTCCCTCAAGAGGGGAGACTGTCCTTGAATCTGAGTGGCCTTGTGGACGTTGCATCTCCTTCCCTCAGGAGGGGAGACTGTCCTTGAATCTGAGTGGCCTTGTGACTTGCTTTGATCAGCAGAATGCAGTGTAAGTGACGTTGCGCCAGTTCCCAGCCGAGGCCTCCGGAGGGCTTGGACCCCTGCCTCCTCTGAAGAGCAAGCCCACGTCCACCCGCGGGGGAGGAGGGAGCACGTGGAGCGGACAAGCCAGCACGGCCGAGTCTCCAGACCACGGCGGAGAGGCCGGCCGGGCTGGGCCGAGTCTGGCTTAGTTAAGCAGAACTCCCAGCCGACCTAGACCGTGAGCAGTAATGGATGTTTTAAGCCACCAGGTTTGGGCGTGGCTCCTTACACAGTGATGGCAGGTGCCGGGGGGAGCCCAGTGCCGATCCCCAGGGCCCACGAGCTGACTCGTGAATCAGATGAGGGAGGGGCTGCTATGACTGTTGTGGCACCTCAAGTCAGGCCTTTGTTCCCCAGGCCTGGAAGATTCCGTCACTTGTTTTCGGTTATACGGACCAAGCGGGACCATAGCGGCCGCCTATCTAGTTCAGCTGTGGGCACCTTGATCTGTCGACTGCGATAAATGAGCCCTATGACTTAGGCCACGCCGATTCGCATCCTGGCTGTGCTGCCCTCGGGGGTCGCTGTGCCCCTGGCCTTGGGAGGTCAGCGTCGCTGCTCTGACACCCCAGCACGACGGGGTCACCTGTGCTCACCCTAGACCTACTCCTGGCGGGCTCTGTGCTCGGATGCCAGCCTAGACTTACGCCCTCGGCTCCTCTGGCTGTAG
The DNA here is from genome assembly GCF_000325575.1 of Pteropus alecto. NCBI lineage: Eukaryota > Metazoa > Chordata > Mammalia > Chiroptera > Pteropodidae > Pteropus > Pteropus alecto. The sequence goes on from NW_006436888.1 coordinate 9,010,134, forward strand.
TTGGGTCAGATGCCCAAGCCCAGATTTCACTCCCTGGACCGAATCTGTAAGGCTCAGCTTCCAGTGGGAGAGAAAAGATCTATCCAGTTAGTGGACGTATACAGGGATTCCTTACAGGGCACTCAATAATTTAAGGAATCACCAGGAGGCCTGAAGAAAAAAACTCGAGGCCGAGTTTGCCTGAGAGACTTTTAAAGTGATGTCACGGAATTGGACAAGCCGGTACCTGCTGCCTCCTGAAGGTTAGGAAGCTGTCCTGGAGCCAGGGGAGCCCAGGGGTCTAAGCCGAGCCCCACATGAGTGCATCTGATTGGTGGAACCTGCGCTGCACCCTGAACTCAGCTGCAGGGGCTTCTGGGAAATGTAGTTTTTAGCTTCCCAGCTTCTGTAGTCTGCACTCAAAGATGGAGAAACAGTTATAGAGAGAGGCGGTACCCTATGTGCAAACACCCGGTAATTCCCCGGACACTGCATTTCCTGTTGATGGCGTGGACTCCATGCCACGTTGCCCGAATCTCCCACCCTGTCAGAGCAGCGGGAAACTTGGCCCCCAAAACTGGTAACTGCTCGTGGGACATCTGGTTGGAGCTAGGCTGCTCGCTCATTCTCCACCAGCTGGGGTTCCTCTGACCTGCTGCACGCTCCTGTGATCTGCCACGTTTGCAGAAAACTCGGGCAGTACGGGATTTCCTTACTTGGGTCATGTCAAATGTACCTTTGACTCGTTGTTTATTTTTTTGCGGGGGGCCCACACTGCCTGGTTTTGAATCCTAGTCGGTCTCCCCTGGAGGTGTGATCTTGGGCAAGTTACTTCATTTCTGTTTTTCATCTGTGAAAGGGGCATAATTATATTACACACATTATTGCGCTTTTATGAGCATTACTGTGATAATTCTTATAAAGCACCTAGCCCATTGCCTGGCAGAGAGTATGCATTTAATAAATGTTGATTTTTATTATCATTATTATTATTATTATTATTTATATCTGTCCTCCAGGGAATGGCCTACATCAATGCATTGCTTAAAACAAAATTCTCATCCAAATAGCTGACGAAACCATGTTAAAGTTTAATTTAGTTCACTAATGAATGAATTAATGAACCGGTAGGAAGTTAAAAGCGGCTGATTTGAAGAGCAGGGGTTTATAAGTCAGTTGGGATAGACGAGCTGAAATAAGCTTGCTAAGTTAGATTCGAAGCTCGTTAATGGTCTGGGAGGGCACTAGAGGTATAACCTCTCGTCCGTCTTCTCCACTGGGCTATGGAGCTGTCGCTCCTTGCTGGTTCCTGCGGGTTAGAACTCCCGGGCGCACAGGGCTGCGGCGCGTGGGCTCCTGACTCTCGTGCATTGTTGGGGGGCTCAGAGAGCCAGGCAGACTCGGGATGCCAGCAAGGCCAAGTCCGGGTTACATTTTTAGTGCTGACGTGCACCTCTGAGGTTCCTACCCTCGTAAGGATAGAGAGGAAGAGCCCCATAAGATGGCCGGGTGATTCTGCCGCTTTTGAGGGGAGCCCTTGCTTCGGGGCTTCTGGATTTGCTGTCGCCTGGAAGATAGGGGAGGTGCTATTGGGAAGACGCTTCTGTGTGGGTGGGCGTCCCGGGTAGGGCAGCCCTGGGCAGAGGGAGCCCCCCTGATTCTGATGCAGCCCTCGTTACGATGCAGCAGAGACGCAACGGTGTCAGAGCTGCGGGTTCTGTCCATCCTGCTGGCGGAAGCAACCTTGGCAGATGATGTGGGTATGTTCACCTTTCTTTGTCTCTGGTCATGAACTCGTATGGGCAGCCAAGGCCACCTGAACAAGCCTTGGAGGACTTGGACATGTTTAACTGAGACGTACACAGAAGCATCTGACAAAGGGTCGGCCACACAGTGTAAAAGTTGGGGATGGGAGCTGTTAGGACACCTTGTTGTTGGTCAGGGAGCCTGGACCCCTGTGTTCTGCTTTGGTCCAGCCCCCTGCTCCCTGCACAGCCCCGAGAGAGATGCTCGAAGGAGGTGAAGGGAGCAGAGCGATGCTTTGTCACCTGGGGCTGCTCCGGCCTGGCTCCTGGGCAGGCCCAGCTGGGCAGACAGCGTAGACCGCCCCGCCTTCTCCCCAAACCCCCAAACCTGAGCCTCGGACCTGTTCTCTCAGGTGTGATGAAAAGCCCCGCCTGCCCCGTCAGTGGAAGAGAAAGCTGAGGTTCATACTCAGAGGAAAGTTTACACCCCTTTACTCCCGGAGGGGTGAGGCCCATGGGTACAGGAGGCTCCACGGGTGTCCAGGCTTCTGGCCAATCAGATCTGCTATCCTTGTGCTGGGCGAAGGGCAGGGGGGCGAGGGGACACCCTCACCCCGCTTGCCCGGGCAGCACAGCACACTTCAAAGCCCCATCGTTTGCTTCCTCCTCCTGCAGTTCTTGCCTTATCCTCGTACCGCTGGTGCCATATGATCGTTATTACCCTTTAAGTGCGCTCGCTTTTTAGCTTAATATGATTATTTCGAAAGGGAAACGTGTGCGTGTCATCGCCCTCAAACGAAACACCAGAGTCCGCTTTTCAAAAACAAGAGAGAACTGGAGACCGAGAAGATAAAGCAGTGCTTTTAGCTGTAGCAAATGCTGATTTTTACCTGAGAGCACTTTTGTCTCGTTTCCGTTTCTTCTCCTGGCTCCTTCCCTCTCCCCCTCCCTCCCTCCCCCTCCTCCTCCCTCCCTCCCTCCTCTGAGAATGATGGCTGAGTCCTCGTTCTGAGCAGTGTGTGGGCCTGGCTTCCCCACCCTGGGTCTCCTCTGGGCCTCTGACACCCCACACTCTGGAGAATGTCCCCCAGAGCCGACACTCAGCAAGGTGAATGTTTCCTCCACTCTGCTCTGTCTCCCCTGCTCCGCCCCTTCCCCAGGCCCCCTCACGCCACCTTGGGACAGATGGCCTGGTTGCAGTTGGTCTGGTCACCTTGGGCGGCCTCGGGGAGCCGCTGGCTTTGGAGGCTGAGAGGGACGCCCCTCTCCCACCACCCCCACTCCAGCTTCCTCTGGGAAGGTCGTGTGTTTACGGTGATTCGGTGACAAACGGCAGCCCTCTGTGCGTCTGTCTTCCTTTCCTGCTCACCATGGCCTTTTTGGAGCATTTTCAGGGAAAGACAAACCAGCTCTGTAGTCCTTGTTTTCCGAGCTCGAAACCCGGGTCTCAGCAGTCACATTCTCAGCGCAGAGATCCTTCTCCTCAATGACAGGAGCCACCGGGGACTGTGCCCCGGTGCACGCTGGACGCCAGACTCGCTAAACTCCGTGCTTTCCATTCTCTGCTGTCTTGTTAACTCATCTCAGTAACCTGTGGGGAGGCATCATGTCCCTTTACCGGTGGGAAAACCGAGGTTCGGACACCCATGTGCCTCCACCGAGGGAGCTCATCTCGCAAGGCTTAAAGCTTAGCTTGGAGTCTAAGACTTTCCAGTTCCATAAGCTGTTTCCTTTCTACGCATCGGTGGATTCTCACACTTTGCCGAGCCCCATAAGCGCTGGTAGAGTGTGTTAGCATTTAATGACCTGGGTCCCACTTCGGGCCTCTAGGGTGACGCCTGACATCTGCACTTTGCAGGAGACGTGCTGCTGTGCCCCAGGCATGCCGGCCGGTGAACCACGCCCGGCTCCCTCGTTCTGTCTGGGACCACACGTGTGGCTCCTTCTTTGTGGCCACCTGATCTGGTCGACCTTCTGAAGAGTCAAGTGGATTCCTGATACGGCTGATTCACACATACGATTTCTAAGTGAAATTTAGATTGGAGTAAAAATAGCATTTAAAGGAACCGCTTCTCCCTCTTGAAGATGTCTAGGGGGTGGCTCCGCAGCGTAGTGGTCAGCACGTCAGCTTGACACGCAGAAGGTCCTGGATTCGCGCCCAGGTGGAGCCACAGACCATACCCTGGGTGCACCAGGCTCCCGGTGTGCTGGGGGCCCCAGGCCTCGGGGGCCGCCTTCAGAGACCCAGTTCTTAAGGGGAGATGGCCATATCCATAGATCGGGGGCGGGGGAATCAAAGAAGGGGAAAAAAAAAAGAAAATGTCTCGAAGACGAGCTCAGCCTCTTCCAAGCCTTTAACAATCGCTTTTCCGTAGAACGCGCTGTTGCCACAGGCCACACCTCACAGATTTTACACGTCTCCAGCGACGGTTTGGACGGTGACACTGGGCTATAGTCACAAGACTCGGCCTCCTAAAGCCAAAGGAAGACCACGTGCATTCAAAGAAAACAAAAAAGACCATGGTCGAATGAGAAGGACGTGGCTTAATCCTCGGGGGCAGGATTGAATTCCACCTGATCTCCCATTCCATTGCCTCTTCCTGTGCGCACAGTGAGTCTGCGTTTCCCAGCTTCCCTTGTGCTAGATTAGGGTCACGTGACCGGGTTCTAGCCAATGGGAGGAAGGCAGGAGTGATGGGTGTCACTTTCGGGCCAGGCCATGGCTGTCCATGCTCATCCTTCTCCTTCTTGGCAACCTCAAAGGCCAGGTATCAAGGTGACATTATCGCGAGATGGGAGCCTGGGGTTCTGAGTGCCTGCTTGGGGGAGACTCACAGGGGTCCTGACCTACAAGCGGGCTGGGACGCCTTAGGTGTGAACACGGGGATGGGGTGGTGTGTGCTGCAGCGGCCGGTGCTAACGGCCGAGTAGGTCCACTAGGCCCGAGAACCCTGTTGGCCAGTGATCACGCCTCTCCTACAAGCCGGGGACGAGGGCTGAGAAGCAGGGGACAGAGCCGTCTTCGTGCAGACAGGAAGTGTTTATTTAGCACTCACCAGGCCAGGCCCCATGCTGAAGTCTTTCTTACATCATTTACGTAACGTCCAGGACAACTCGAGGAGCAGCGGGCGCTGATATCTCCCTTTTCTGGGTGCGAACGTGAGGACTCGGCAAGGTCTACACTGGCGGTGAGGTCCACACTGGCTGGGGCTCGGGCGCCACTCCGTCCGATTCCAGGCCCATCACCTCGTCCTTGTGCCAGGCATCTTTATTCTGACCTGCTCACGTCGTGGAGAGCTCCCGGGGCAAGGCCTAGTGTGTGGCGCTGGCTGATGGGGCAGGTGCCTATGTGAGGGCACCAGGAAGGCTGAGGCGTTCGATGAAAGGGTCTGGAGGATGCAGGTTAAACCGCTTCTCGATGTGGCATCTGCTTTGGTGATCTAAAACATTACCACGTTATGTCCACTGACAGAGAATCCACAGCCCACTTGTGAGCGAGATCATCCCGAAATCTGAGTCCTTGGCTACCGATCCCACGTTGAGTTTCTCGCGGTGGAGACTGAGCTTGTTTTAAAGCCTCTCTCTTTCCTCTTCATCTTGTATTCACGTTTGGAGTCAGTGAAGCAGAATTTCAGGGCTCCCGCGGATCCGCTCAATGCACCACAGCACCTCGATCTCACAGTGTCGTCTGCGGGCATTCCCAGTGGAACGACCCCATTTTTAGGCGTGGGGTTTGTCTATTTAGATCCTCGGGGGTGATAGTCTGTATTCGCGGTTGGGTACGGTGTCTTCTCATAGCTGTGCACGATTGACTTCTCTTTCCAAGTTGTCTTGACCTAAAGATTGTAACTTTCCAAACTCAAATCTGCAAAAGGTGTCCTTATCCCCTTTGACCCAGAGAAGGCAAATGGAGTCATAACTCTCTTGTGTGGATGGTTCAGGTCACGGCGAACTCGCCAGCTCTTCTGAGACCCCTTTTCATTCACGTGGGTGTTGAACGCCTCTGCAAAGCTGGGGGAAGAAGCTCCGTTGTCCAGGAGCGTCGGAGCTATGACAGGGGCCTTCCATCTGCTCCGTGTATGAGAGATTCCCACTGTGCGTGGGTCCCAGAGACACCTGCAGCCCCTGGGAGGGGGTCTTGCTTTTTGGAAAGTGGCAGTAGCTCTGAGATGGCCGATGGCATCGTTTCTGAGCCCTCAGCTAGCTGGTCCTGTTGGACGTCATTAGCAGTGGCTGACCACCTGGTCCCAGACCCCTGTCATGAGTGTTTATGGAGTCATTGGCTGCGAGGAAGATGACTTCCACGCCGGGCACGCTGTGGCTGTGATACTCCAGATTCCTGAGTGGCCCTGTCCCTGCTGGTCAGGGGCCCATTTGATTTATCTTAAGGTCGGTCTAGTGTGCAGAGGGAGGAAATTCTTTGCCAGTGTGAGGCCGTTAGAAAGGAGGCATGGCTTTTTCAGGCAGAACGTTCTGGCAGGCGTGTGGCAGGCTCGAGCGTCTTACCTGGATGGTGCTTCAAGTTCTGGGGGGCAGAAGCTCGCGTCTGCACGCACATCTGCACCTTAGAGCACACGAGAGTGTGGTTATGGGTGTGCGAGAGCGTGCGTGTGGATGGGAGAGAGTGCGTGGGTATGAGAGTGTGTGTGTGTAAGTGTGCGAGGGTGTGGGCAAGTGTGAGTGAGTGTGTGTATCAGTGTGGGTGTGGGCCTGGGCGTATGGGGGTGAGTGTGTGTGACAGTGTGTGCGAGTGTGTGTGCACGCACGTGTGAGCAGCACAGGGAACTCGTAGAGAAGGCATCTCAGGGAGGAAGCTGAGGGCCTGGAACCGGGTTCTAGAAGTCGGAGGAAGGGCGTCGGCTGGCCTGCGGGGAGAGGAGAAGGATGACCGAGTGGTCCCTCTGCTGTCGCTTTGGGCCCTCTTAGCAGCCCCCTGCCCAAGGCCGCAGGGCTTTTAAGTGGAGGGCTCCGCACGATGGAGAAGTGACAAGCTGTCTTGGGGTCAAGGGCCATCGATGACACTGGCTTTACTTAGGGTGGGAGAGACCCTGGCAACGCGCTTCCTCTAATGCGCTGTCCCGCAGCGTTAAGAGAGGAGGGACCTGCTCTTCTTGGGGGCGAGCGAGCCCCCGGGCGCCCTCCTCGCCCCCATCCCGTGCTGCAGGAGGGGGCTCCCGGGAACCCCCAACCCCCCTGTCGCCCTTCGGAGTCTAGAGTTCTCTCCACTCCGGGGTCACGGCGCGTTTCCATGCAAACACTCAGGCTCAGGGGGCCCCACTTCCTGCGACGGGGTTCGTCTTCTTCGAGCTGGCGATGAATTTTTAAACGGCGCGTCTCGTGGCTCGGGCGCCGTGAGAAATGGAGGGGAACGAACGGATGAATTATTTAAGTGTTCCTACACACGCGTCCAGCCGACTGCGGTCCCGGCCTCTGGCGCGGTCCCCTGGAGCCCGTGCGTGCTCACGAGGCTCGCCGCGGAGGTTCGGGTCAGGGCGTCCCTAACTGCGCAGTTTTCGCGTGGTGTTGGAGCGTTTACCCAGCGCGCCCGCAGCATCCCCGCCCCCGCCCCCCTCGCATCTGTCTCGAGGGGAGTAGGGATGAGGCACAGGCTCTGGAGTCGAGTCCTGCTGTGACTTCCCGCTCCGCTGCTCGCCGAGCCCCTTGGGCATGTCCTGGAAATGGGGGTGACATTTGAGCATCTCATGTCACAGTCTTGTGAGAACGGGGTTTCTCGTGGGGGGCGGGGAGGTGTCGGGCATCCACCTTTCCCTTCCTGCCTCCCTTGGCTCCGCGCCCAGGGGCACGTGGAGGCGTCAGAGCCTCGGTCCCCCGAGCCTGGCTCAGCCAGTGTGCGCTGAGTGCTTCCTCCGCGTCGGCATGGTGGCTTCGGACACCTCCGTGAGCAAAACTGGCGAAGGTGCACAGAGCAGGTCAGCGAGCCAGGCACTAGATCAGGAGGAGGTGTTGCTATGGAAACGAGGAAAGCCCCGGAGTACCCGTGCGGGGGCGGGGGTGGGCTAGGAGTCCACGCTGCAGGGGGAGGGGGCATTCGAGCAAACACTTGAAAAGGCTCGGGAATCGGCTGCAGGTATCTGGGGAGGAATATTCCAGGCAGAGAGCAGCAGCAGTTGCCGTGGGCCCAGTGGGCGCCGGCCTGCTGCGTTCAGAGAACCGGAAGGAGGGGCTGGAGCGAGATCGCAGTGGCCAAGGGCAGACCACGTGGGCTTGTGCGGCAGGGTCAAGGCGTTGGGTTCACGCAGGGTAAAGTTGGGAGGAGCCGATGGGTGTCGTTAAAGCATCGTTCTGGGAGATGGGTTACGGGGTCACCGCAGGGGGTCATGGCGGAAGCCGGGCCATCAGTAGGAGCTGCAGGCGAGATACATGGGGTGGGGAAGAGCTAGGATCCCAGGTCCGTCTGGACGCAGGCCCAGCGGGACTGGCAGGCAGATCCCCTAAGAGCCTCAGGTATTTGCTCTGTCTGAAGTTCAGCTTCTCACGCTGCCAACAAGGAGAGGGGGCGAGAGAGCTGGAGGAACGTTCTAGAGATTGCAAAGCTGAGCGGGGTGGCACTGAGCTCCAAAGGCTGGCCTGCCACGCACGCGCCACTTCCTCTGCTGGCTTCTGCAGAACGAAGGCATGACCCTGCCTGGAGCGTTCGTGTGTGGGGAGGAGCGGTCGGTTCAGAAGGGCACCCCAGAACGCCCTGCGTAGGGAGGCCTGGGCGGGGGGAGTCACGAGCCAGAAGCCTCAGGCTCCTGCAGTTAGATTCTGGACGGACGCTCTAGACAATCTGTGCTCTGTGCAACACACTCTGTGCCCGGCCACGTGCCGGGTGTCGGTGACACAAGATGCCTCGTCTTTGCAGCACTGGCTAGCAAGGCGTGGAGAGTCGCTCGCTGCTTCTTTAGGCCAAGTTTCCCCATCACCTTGAGTGATGTCCTTGACGTTAGACCTGGACCTGAGGGCAAGTTCGTCTTTGTCTTCAGCTGGGTGTGATATGTACGTTACGTTGGCGTGTAAGCGTGTATATGTATGTGTATATCAGTGTCTGTGTTTCGGCCTATTCACGTCTCTGTGTGTGCGCCTCAGTGTGGTTTGGGTGTGCCTGTGTGCCTCTGAGTGTTCATGTGTGCTTCCTGCTGTGAGAGGTATGTGTCTATGTGTGTGTCTGTGCATGTGTGTGCCCATCTGTTCTGTGCCTGTGTTTGTGTCTCCGTGTGTGCCACGGGCATGCCATGTGCGTGCATCTTCGTTGTCACTGATAGGAGAGTCCCTGCCTGGGTGGGGGTCCTGGGGGTGGCTCCTCACCCCTCGCTGTTTCCCTCAGTGCCTCTGTCTCTCCTGCTTATAGGTCTCCTATCACACCCCTTATCCCTCTTCTGGAAACTTCCACCTCAGCTGCGCACTTGATTTCTAGACCTCAGTGACCGTCCCCTGCCTCTCTTTCCTCCCCCCGAGGCCATTCCTCTCCGCCTCACTCTCCCCAAGGGCTGCGGTTCCTGCCAAGGTCACGTGCTTTTCCTGAATGGCAGGGGAGTGGCAGTCGGGTGTGGCCGTCTCTTCAGCAGCTCGATCCTTCTGCATTTCATAATGGCCCATTCTAAACGGATTCGTCTAGGAAGAAACCTAACGGAAATAGAACTTTTTATTTGTCCTTTATAATAAAGGAGCCACTAAATTAATTATGCCAGCTTTCATTTTATTAAGTATGGCATTCCTTCTGACTTAAGAATATTTTTACTTCTCCGAGTGCTTTTGAGGACGGGTATGGCAAAAAAAAAAAAGTCTATTCCTCTCTGCAGTGTACTCGGTCGCTCTTCATAAATTGTCTAGATTGCATTTTAAGGGAGTGGAAATTGAATCTAGTCTTTTTTTAAATCGCTGAAGCTAATTAGCTGCTAAAGGGTTTAATTATGAGAGAAGCACTCAGATCTACAATTGAGCAGAAGCTTCCTGAAGCTGTTTTTCAGCCCAGTTCTCTGCCTGCTCTTTCCTTGGTTTTCCCCGGTTCTGTTTTCCAGAGAACGGCTCCCCTTACCAACCCCCCATTCAGATCTGCGCCATTTCTGAGGTGCGTGGGGTGCAGGTGCTGCTCCATCCCCCGGATGCTGGCGAGGGGTCAGCAGCCGAGGACCGCCTCTCTCCTCCAGGGGTTCTCTCTGGCCCCAGGACGACGCCTGGGCAGAGGGTAGCGGATGGACCGTCGGGGAGATGCTCACTGGTATCTCGACCCTTCTTCACTGTCTCACTTCTTACTTCTAAAGTCAAGGTTGCGAAGCAAATCTTAAGGAGGTCGAATGGCAGGATGAGCTAAAAACACTCGGCTGATCAGTCCTCGCTGAGCATCAGGAGCTGCAAAGCTGGCTTCGCCGAAAAGGGAGTGATGACCTGGACACGTGCTCACGGTCCCCAAATCAGAGACACCCTAGAATTCACATCTTTTTGATACCCCCACCCACGTCTTAGCTATTTTACCTCCAGCTTAAAGCAGGCACCCGCAAACTACGGCCTACAGACCGAATCTGCCTGCTTTCGTCAGGTGAGTTTTATTGGAACACAACCGTGCCTGTTAATTCACAGGTAGTCTTTGCAGAATCGTGTGGTTTTGGCAGAGGCTGTGTGGTCTGCAAAGCCACAATATTTACATCTGGTCCTTTCAGAAAACATTTGTTGACTTCTAGTTTAAAGCATCGAAATAAAAAAAAGTCTAATTCAGATTTAACTTTCTCCTCCTCCTTTTTTTTTTTTTTTTCCTTTCTGGAAGAAAATGGACAGATACCCCACTAAAACTTTGTCCCTTCAGAAAACTCGCCGGATGGGGAACTGGGCGCTTCTGTCCGTGGTGCTGAACATGTTTGCCCTTCACTGTTAAAGGCATTGCTTGTCACCAGGGAGAAAAAACCGATTTCTAGGTGGGTGAAGACCAACCCACACACTCTTGGAGGAGGAGGAGACACTGCTCACGTTCGCTGTCTCTCCGGCCTTCTTGGAGTGAACAGGCGGAGGTGGATCTTGTCAAGGGGAGGGTTCCATATGTCCTTGCTTTCGAATGAGGAGAAATGGCTTTGAGAACGTTTGCGTAGCCAGAGGATATGGTGTTAGCGGTGAAAGGAGGCTCCAGATCCTGGCATGTCTATGCATTATGTTTACTTTAAGGGCCTGAAGGTCAATTAAAAGTATGTTTACGCTTTCGTTGTTGCCCGGTGACAGTGAGATGTAATATTTAGACAACATGGTACTATTTATGCCCTCGATGTGGACATCAACTTCTCGTTTTACACTGGAGCGGAAATCGATAATGAAATAGAGCAACATGGCATCAAACCAATTCTGAAAGCCTCTTGAAATCAATCCAAATTGCAGAAAGAGAGATGGAAGTAGTCAAAATATTTAGGCCAGCTAATCTCGCTAAGTTTGGAAGAAGGTGTAGCTTGTAAAAACTGAGGGGATTTTGGGGCTTGTTTTAATGATTCTGGTCTCTTAGAATTGATCGCGCTCTCTCTCCAAGGTGACATCTGGAATGAAGTGTCACCAAGGTCTGCTTATTTTGATATCCTAACCTGCTCAAACTGAAAAGGTGACCTGAAGCATATGTATGTTGATGTTTTGTTAAAAGAGATGTGAAAGTTTGGTTGTCTGACCTCAGAAATAAAAAAAAGTTACGCACAGCAACATCCGATGCCTCTCTTCCTAATTCGTGTAAAGAACCGCTGTATTCCTGGGCGAAACTGTGACCTGGTGTCACTCAATCCCTTCACTACGTAGAATCACTCAGCGGACCGCTATGTTGGGGTCAGTGGGATGCCACGTCGACGCTGTTAGATGTCTCGCCTGAAGGAATGAAACACCACAGTGGAGCTTGTGTGTGGGAACGAGAAGGGACCCCAGGGAGGGCCAGGTCTGCAGGCCCCCCCTGCAGTGCTGGCAACGGGATGAGGGATCTGAGCAGATTTTAGCGTTTGCTGAATAATCCGCCCCCAGGCTTTCCCAAATACTGTGATAACCTTGTAAGAACTGGGATGAATAGCAACAAAGTGAAAATATTCCTAACCACTATTTTCTTGTTGAGATGGATAAAAAAGTCTTCTATTTTTCTTTTTTTTGAAAAAGAAAATCTTGCATTTTCGTCACTGTTTAAAACTGCCCTCTGGAACCATTTGTAGAATAAATTTCAAAGTACATAAAGCTGGTCGACATGTCTACATTTGGGTGAATCTCCTACGAGGACCAGAGTGCGGTCAGCAGCTCCAATCTAAGGCAAAACGCTTTGGGGAAGAATCCCTTCTGAGCGAACCAAGGAAATGAACAGGTGATGAGTGGGTGGAAGGGTGGATGGACAGATGGGTGGACAGAAGGGGAAGGATGATGCGTGAATGGATGGATACGTGAGCGAGGGATGGGAAGAAGGAATGACTTCTTCAGTGGACTATCGCCACTGAATTGTACCCTCGGGCTCTGGTGAAGGACGTGGGAGTCCCTGACTCTGGGCCCTCTCGTCGCTTCTCCTCTGCTCTGAGAAAGCGCCTGCTGGGGTTTCGGGAGGCTTGGCTGTTAAGCTTCGTGATAAGCACTGACCCCTGTCTGAGGAGGGAAATCGTCTCTGCTCGCTGGAGGCTCCAGCAGAGCATGGAGGCTTCTGAACAGGCTCACTCAGCTTCTCTTAAGTTGTTCATGTCCGACTTAATGGACTCAACATTTTCAGGAGTATCACGTGGTCCTAGCTGATGTCTAAATGCATGTCGCTGATGAGAGCTGTTCAGCAGTGCGGCGGGGGCGGGGCGTGCAGTCAGAGACTTGGATGGCATTCGTTGTGGCAGGTGGGAGAGAACACGAAATGTTAAGAGGTTTTTGAGAAGAGAGGTTTTGGGTCATTGCTCTAATTATTCCTGGGCTCTTTGGCCAAGGAGATGGCGTGTGTGTGTGTGTGTGTGTGTGTGTGTGTGTGAGAGAGAGAGAGAAAGAGAGAGAGAGAGAGAGAGAGAGAGAGAGAATTCACTGCGGTTGGGGTGGAGGAAGGCTGAGTGCTTAGAGGTCAGAGGTTGAGTGGATACAATGTGTGTTTCCTTCTGGTGAGACCTGGTTCTGGCTCTGTGGGGTCTGGGACAGTCTGCTTGGATCTTGGGGAACAGATGAGCCCCTAACCCATAAAGACAGAGAGGTAATGACCCCTGAACTAAGGAAGACATGAGACTTCTGGATCATGGAACTGAGAACTGAATGGTGCATACTCTAAAACAGTGATACCGGATCTTGAAATCTGTTTTTGAGAAGATGCATTCAGGGGTTGAAAGAAACACAGCTCACCTTTCTTGGGGGTCAGAAACAATAAAAACAATGCATTTGTAATGTGTTATTTAATTTCAGTGCCCTTCCCTCCAGCCTTGTGAGGTGCATGGGGAAAGACACCATTGTCCCCACTGCATATGACTATCACGATAACTACAATGATGGTGACGATGGTGATGATGGTGATGATGATGTTGGTGATGATGGTGATGATGGTGATGATGGTGATGGTGATGATGATGGTGATGGTGATGGTGATGATAGTGATGATGATGGTGGCGATGGTGACGATGGTGACGATGGTGACGATGGTGATGATGGTGATGATGGCGATGATGATGGTGATGATGGTGATGATGGTGATGATGGTGCTGGTGATGGTGATGGTGGTGGTGCTGCTGATGGTAATGTTGGTGGTGATGGTGATGGTGGTGGTGATGGTGATGGTGATGGTGATGATGATGGTGATGATGGTGATGATGGTGATGATGGTGATGTTGGTGATGATGATGAAGGTACTGGTGGTGATGATGATGATGACGATGATGATGTTGATGGTGATAGTGCTGCTGATGGTGATGTTGATGATGATGGTGATGGTGATGATGATGGTGATGATGGTGATGATGATGGTGATGATGGTGATGATGATGGTGATGATGGTGACGGGTTGTAGCTACTCTTTATTGTGGGTTGTGTTTTAGAATTGTGCTCAATCACCACCATACCCCATTTCATGTTTTTTTTTTTTAGGACAATTCTATATATTTTAGATGGGGAGGCAGAGGCTCATAGTTTATTTACTTATTTGTAACTTTACAAATATTAACGCATCCCCACAACAACCCTGTGAGATGAGTATTATCAGGATCTCTCTCAAGTTACAGATGAGGAAAGTAGGGCTCGGAGAGGGTAGGTAACTCACCCAAGGTCACACAACTAGTAGGTGGTTGAGACAGGATTCAACCCCAGAGTCGGAGCTGTGTAGGGCCGCGCTGTGGGCTGGGCTGAGTATTTGGGGACTGTGATTTCCACAGTCACAAGAGCACTAGCAGTGGTTGGCTTCTGCCTCCCCATGACCTTCCTTCCTCTCTGCCCGCTCCCTGGGCAGGACAATGAGAGTGTCGCAGGGCAGCTGACCAGGAGCAGACCGTGGCTGCAGCCCCACTTACCTGAGGGCGCTGTCCTGAATCTTCTGGCTCGGGGACTTGGAGCCCTGCTGTGGATGGAAAGGGTCTCAGGAGTGACCATCTCCTCATACACATTAGTGACGCAGCTGGATCTTGGCTGAGCCTGGTAGGAAGGCAGGCTCATCAACTGCCTGCCATGAGCAGGTCAGCTGGGACCTCAGCGGGCAGCCCTGGTGGCTTTGTGCCGGTGGGGTGTATCTGAAATCTGCGGAAACTGGCCAGGGGATTGCTGTCAATTGCAACCTCCCTTGTGGCAGATCGTTCAGATGTGGTGTCACACAAGGCCGGCAGAGCGCTGGGAACCATGGCTGGTTAAAGGAAGAAGTCACTTGTGGCCCCGGGGTCCTTGTGTCCTGCCTGCTGTGGCCTGGCCCAGGGGTCTCTCAACCCAGGAGCATCCCAGTTGGGGCCTGGTCTTCGCCCCACTTCCAGCACCCCGGCTCGTCAGCGTGCAGTTGGGCTGAGTGAACGGGGGCTGGGCTGACTCTGGCAAGGGCACCTGGAGGCGACCACAGGAGGCCCTGGAGACCAACTAAGGAATGCGACCTTCACAAAAGGACTTGAGCCGGCGCCGCCATGGTCAGGCCTGCTAGGGCCAAGCTCTCGGTGACAAATGGCCACGGACTGGGGGCTTGAAGCAGCAGAAGTCTATTCCACCACAGTTCTGGAAAATGGAAGTCCATGAGCTAGATGAGTGAGGCGCTGGCAGCTGGCACCCCTCCAGGGACGCGAGGGGGGACCCTTCCTGCCGCTACCTGTCCTTGGTGACCGCCAGTGAGCCTCGTCGCGGCGGCACGCCTGTCCCTGCCCTGTCTTCGCGTGGCGCTCTCCCTCCTCCCGTGCCTCTCTCCGTGAGTCTCCTCTGAGGAGGCTTGTCGTGGGGTTTAGGGTCCACCCTGGCAAACCGGGATGGAATCATCTTGAGACCCTTAACTTCAAATCAGACCTGCAAACTAGTCACAGTCAGAGGCTCCGGGGGTAGGACGTGAACTTATCTTTTTTGGGGGCCACCACTCAACCCGTGACACTGTCTGTCGACAACCCCGGCTTGAATGCTGGGCGCACGATGTTTCCAAGCTTTGCTTGAATCTGCAGGGAGGCCCGCCAAAGGGCCGAGGGAGGAAATGTTGGCTTTTTTTCCTCTTCCTTTCGGTGGGGAGGGATTAAGAAAAAAATCGCAGGTGTCGCTAACGCATGGACCTTACTCAGGGGCCTGCGCTGGCTCCCCAGCTTGCTCTCCCTCCGCGTTCCTCACCGGCCAGTCTCTGCGCGGCCTCGTAATGCCCCTCGACGCGACAAACGTCTTCCGCTTTGAAACGTTTCCATGGTAAGTCTTCCGTCCAGCACAGGCTGTAACGATTTCTAGAAGCCGATTTCCGTGTTACTAGTACCTCCTCGGCTGTGCAGGAGGGGGAGCCCGTCGCTCGCGCCGGTGCCTTTTGGGCGGGCTTTTGGGTTGCGGTGTAGGAGGAGCTTAGAGATTTATTGCTGCTTCTTGCACGAGTGTGTGTGTTGGGGTCTCCCAGAGTCTGGGCTCCTCGCAGGAGGGCTTTGCCCTCACAGGAAGGCCCTTCCCCCCTACTCCGGCGAGGGCAGGAGGGGACCGTGCACTTTTACGTGACATGTTTCTAAGCGTTTCTCACTTGACTGCACGGTCGGCAGGGGCAGCTCGGGCTGAAGTCAGAGGGTACGTGGGCCGGTTACAGGGTGTTCTTGCCCAGTCTTACGAAGGGGCGCCCCAGCTAGCAGCCCCCAGCTAATCTCCGTCCAGGTATTCCGTGTGTCTCAGGCTTCTTGGTAATCCGACCGGACCCCGCCCTGTTCCCTGGGGGCTGCATTGACCCATTGGGAAGTGGCTGAATGTTGGGGGCTGAGTCCATCGGCTTCTGCCTGGTGTAGCCTCTGGGTGGCATGAGGTGCCCTTATTTGGCCTGCTTGTCGGGGTGCGGGTGCGCGTGGGGCTAGGGCGTTGACAAGCGCATGCTTGCAGCCCCTGGGCAAACCCCTCCTCAGGTGATGTCCTTGGGCAGGTGACTCTGAATCCCTGTTTGCTGGGACAGTCTGGGTTTACACCTGCTGGCTGTCCTGGTATCCTTTCGTGTTTAGAATTGGTCATAACCCCTTCCCTCCCTC
>NW_006436888.1:9026623-9027666 GCF_000325575.1 Pteropus alecto
TCTTCAAAATTCACATAAGGTAAAATTAACCATTTTAAAGTGTACAATTCAGTGGCATTTGATACATTCACAACGTTGCACAACTGTCACCTGGACCCGGTTCCAAAACAATTCATTGCCCCGAAAGCAAACGCTGTGCTTAATACGCCGTTTCTCCCCCTGGCCCCGCCCTCACCCCAGCTCCTGGTAACCACTAACCCACTTTCCGACCCTGCGGTTTACCGATTCTGGACATTCCGTGCAAACGGATATGTGGTCTTCGGTGTCTGGCTTCTTTTGCTCAGCACACCGTGTTTGTGGTGCGTTCGTGGGGTGGGCGTGTCCGTGCCTCGCCTCGTCACGGCCGAATGACGCTCCGGTGCACGATGTGCCCCGTCTGGTTTGCTCGTCTCCTGTGGATGGACACTAGCTCCTTCCTGCCTTTTGGCGGTTGTGGATTGTGCAGCTGCGAACACCGGTTTTTGAGTTCCTGCTTTTCTGTCTTTGGTTCGAGTCCCTGTTGGAATGACAAGTTACGTGGTCGCTGGCCCCTGGGGACTCTGTGAGTCCTTGGCCTCGTTCTCTCGGGCTCCCCAAATTTTGCCTTTTGTTTGGAAGCTGAACAGGACATGCCCGCCACGAGGATTTTTGCCATAAGAGGTCGCAGACACTGGGCCTATCGGCCTGTCCAGATGTTGTCCATGCCTGACTCAGAAATCTGAGCTGTAGGGGGGAGTGGGGGGGTGGGAGGTGGAGTGACTCTGAGGGTCATTGGTGCCCCTGGAGCTTGGGTATCTGTGGTCAGGATCTCGTGTGACAGCAAGTGACACAGCCCAAGGAGGCCTTTGTTTCCATGGCTTCCAGGGAGAGAAGACACCTGTCCCACCGTGTAGGCCAGACTGCCCCGGGCATTTGCTGAGACCCGATGTGTAAGGCTGCAGGGGACAAGGGGCTCGTGCCCTGCTGCTGGGGCTGGGCCGTGCCTGAGCCCGCGGGGGCCTCTGCTGAAGGCCGGTCTGGGCCTGGCAGCAAGGAAGGCAGCTCGGGGCGGGCTCAGCAGGCCC
>NW_006436888.1:9027683-9030643 GCF_000325575.1 Pteropus alecto
GCTGCCCAGCGGCGGGGCTGTCTGTTCTCTCTTGGGGACCTTTGACCCCGTCCTGCTTCTTGGAGCTTCTCCAGGCCATGTGTCCCTCGGCGGAAGGCCAGGCCTAGGAGGCGATCCCCAACCTCCTCCTCGTCCTGGTCACCTGTGCTCCCAGTGACTCTGGTCACCTGAAGCCTTGGGTTTGGGTGCCACCTGCTTTCCGGCGGGAGTGGGGGGGTGGGGACCGTCCCGCGTCCAGCACGCTGTCTCCCGCTGACGGCACGCGGGTTCGTCCGCTGGCGGAAGTGGGGTCTTTCGGTCAGAGCGGAGCCTTGGACCAACGCTGGCGTCTCAGGCAGGACAGAAGGACCTGCATCCAGTGGGAGAGCCGGGGAAACTGCCCCCAAGACGGGTCCCAGCCAGAAGCAGTGTCGGGAAGTGGAGGCGCGTTCGCAGCCTCTCGGAGCCTGTTCTGGTTGCACCGTCTGGGTCTGACATGCTTCTACGAGCCAGACCATCGCTGTCGGGGGCCGCCCTCCTGAGCCTCCCGAGAGCCACGCCACACAACTCACCTGCTGGTCCCCGGCATCGCTCCCTGGGTCTCCAGGTGGCTCTGTGGGAGATGTCTGACTAATTGAACTATTTGAGGCCCTTTCCCCAGCAGCCGCTCTCCAGGCCTTGCCGGCTGAATCCACCTCTGTTTGCGCTGAGCTCTGGGACCCCCGCCCCACCCAGGTAAAGGAGACGACGTAGCTCCGCTGTGATACCCCCACCTGGACATGCCCCGGGGGCTCAGCAAGGGAAGTGATGGGTTCAGGGGCTGCCCCTTTGGGCTTCAGAATGAGAAGGGCTCCGGTTCAAGGTGTAGCCCTCAGGCCTGCTCACCCCGTCCCTCGGCACCGAGGCAGAAACAGCCAAACCGGGCGTCTGCTCAGCTTCTCGATCCCACTTGTCTGAGAGCTGTAGGGTGCCCCACGGCCTCGGACGGAGGCTGCTGGCTGCCTGGGAAAGGCGGGACCCTTTTCTAGGGGTGGGGACGAGGTGGCGGGCCGGGGTCGGGGGAGGTGGCAATGATGGGTAGAGAACTTACATCAAAATTCTAGAATCGCTCTGGAGACCGGCAGGGCCAGGCCCTCTCTGACCGGGGGCCGCCTCGCCTGAGCTTCTCGTCCGAGGGTGCGGGTGGTCCCCCCTCCCGCCGAGGTAGCAGGGTGCACCCTCACCAGACGACCACGTAGAGCAGTCGGTGCCTCTCTGCTCTGTGCGGAGCCGTCCCCGGCCTCTCGTCACCCCGATTGTCTAAACCCCAGTAGACGTGGCAAAGTCGACCAGATGGCCGACTCTGTTAACTGCGCAGCGAGTCCCACTCACTCCCCTGGCCCCGGCTGACCTTCGGGCCGATGCCGTTCCTTTGTTCAATTTCATTTCTCCATGAAAAAAATCCCCAATTCTCATGGGTTTCGTTTTTCTTGACTCTAGGAAAGGAAACTTTTCTCTTGAAGAAGGACAGGGGATTCTGGATTCTTCTGCGTGTCCTAGTTACCTCTGCCCGACGAGGCGGCAGGGTCCTGGAGGGCACAGACCACCTCTGTGGTGGGGGAGGGGACCGGGTGGTGTGCGGCACAGTGCTCGGCCCCTGCGGGGTTTGGGGTGATGTATCCGACACAGAGCTGGGTCCCTCTGCAGTATTCACCGGCCCTGGACAGCACGCGGTCCTCCAGGACCAGGCTGCTGCCAGCCAGGACGACCCGCCGTGAGCCAGGAGCTCCGGCTCCCGCCTCTATGCTGGCCTCGCCTCGTGGCATGGGGTTTGACACCCTGAGCGAAGCGTCGGGGAATCAGAGTCCTGGGTGCTGACTTTGACCGATGGGAAACTGGACAACCTGGGCAGATAAACCCCTTCCCCTTCCCCCTTCCCACGGGATAATCGGGAGTTCGGCTTCTCCTTGAAGCCTGGCTGGAGGAGCATGCGAGCCGGGTTGACGCACTCGCCACGGGGCGGGAGGGGAAGCAGCAGGCAGCCTGTGGTGCCCCCTCCCCCTCCCTACTCCCCTTCTCACCCTGCGGCTGGCCTGGGTCACCCCTCCCAGCTGAAGCCAAGCGCCCTGGCCCCTGCCTCCGGCTTGGTTTGCTGGAAGACCCGTGCCGAGACCCGTTATTTTTGTCCGGCTTGGGGTGGAGGGTACTGGCTTTGTTCCAGCTTCTGCCGGTATCTGCTGACACAGGACGCTGCTCCACGGGGACTAGGCAGCCATCCGTCCGTCCCCACTTCTGCTGCTGATGGTGAGGACGCCCTGGGGTCCTCCTTTCAGGACAGAAGGCCGCACACCTTGTGGCCCTGTGGCGATGAAGGGAGCCACGTGTGTGCACCTGTGTGTACACACGTGTGTGTGCATGTGTATACGGTTGTTCTGTGCACGCATGTGCGCACACGTTTGCATGTACATGCATTGTGCATGTATCAGCACACACATGCACATGATGTACGCATGTGTGTGTGTACTCATGCTCAAGTGGCCTGCCCTCAAGGGGGATGCTGGAAGGGACACTGTGAGCCCTGTGCTGCACGTGGGGACCGGGAGCAGCCCCCCCACCCCTGTCGCCCTGGGGGCCGTCCGCGTGGGTAGGACGCCTCCTGTCCCTGGATGGCCACCTCCCCGCTCCGCCTCTGCTCGGCTCGCTCGGCACCCTGCGATGCATTCTTCTGCACAGTTCTGATGACTTGCTCCTCCTGCCTAGCTTTAATTAGGTTCCATAAAACATCTCCTGCTGTGAGTTCTGGTTCAGTAATTACTATATCTTCCAGGTTCAGAGAAACCTGAATCTTTCCTCTTAGTAATTTAACAGAACGTTTCACTCCGTAAGGGCTAAACGCCCTCCAGATGCCTCGGTCTGCTCAGCCTCTCTGAGAGGGTTTGTGTTTATTACAGGAAAAGGAGGTTGGCCTCTTATTTCTCTCGCCAGCATCTTTGGGATGCTGC
>NW_006436888.1:9030681-9037751 GCF_000325575.1 Pteropus alecto
CCCACGAGCGAGGACAATCTCGGCGGCCTGTTCTAAGGCCAGCAGCACAGCCCCCGAGAGCCGAGCAGCTGGAGCCTTCCGCTCAGCTCCTGGCAGCCCGGGGAGGGAGACCCCGCCGCTCTCCACACCGTCAGGAATATTCCCTTTCTTCCCTTTTACACGGCTCTAAATACTCGTGCTGGGTGCTGGGTGCTGGGTGCTGACGGCAGAGCCGACGTGGGAAGGCGCGAGGCCGCCCTGCTCGGGGAGAAACGGCCTGGCTCGTTCGTGCCCAACGTGTCTCTGATCCCTGTAGCTGTCGCCCTCTCTGCGGCCACCAGCCTGCCCTGAGCTGCCACCGCTGCTGTCCCGGACCCGAGGGACAGCTTCCTATAGGTCCCTCTGCTTCTGCTCTTCCCCTCCAACCAGTTCTCCGCACATCTGCGGGGTCCGGCTTTGAAAACGCGAGTTGCATAGTTAAGATCTAGTCTCCGAGCTCCTAGTAAGTTCCCAAGGCGGCGTCGCCGATTGTACGCATCGTGCTGTGCGCTAGGTCTCCAGAGCCCGTTTAGCTGCACGTTGCGACAAATGATAATTGTGGGACACGACGGGGTTATCGGCGATCACGTCGCAGCGTACGCATGTATCAAGCCGACGTGTCGTGCATCTGGAACCTAGGCAGGCACATCAGTGACAGCTCAGTGAGAACAAATGGAAAGACGATGTAAGCGGGAATGTGGCACTGCTCTGCTCTGAAGCGACAGGCTGGGGGCTGCCTGGAGCTGTCCCCACTGGGAGCCAGAGGGAGAGCGAGCCCCTTGGGCACGGCAGAGCCAGGCGTGGGGCCCGGGGCCATGGTTTTCTACGATCTGCTCACTTAGGGCTGTCTGCGTCCGGGACCACGGGCGCGGGCGCGCGGGACCTGGCCGTCTCTTTCTGCTGTCCTGGAGCCGGCACATTTCAGGGTGCGTGTTTACCGGACGGCCGAAGGAGAGCACCGGCTGAGATTTCGAGGGAAAGCCCCAGCCCCCATCTCCCACAAGGTTTGCTGACCTCACTCCCCCCGGACGACCCCCACCAGCCTCACCAGGCTGTCCCCACCGCCCACTCCCCACGGCCACCTGACGCGCCCTTTGCAAAGGCCCCTCGTGCTTCCTGACTTTCCCTGTGACTCCTCCCCACGCTGCAGCGTGCGTGTGTGGAGGACCGTCCCACAGGCCCGGCCGGTCCACCCCACGCATTCCCAAGGAAGGTCTGGCTTTGGCCTGGCCCCTCACGGCCCCCACTGGGACATCGCGCCTGAAAGGGGTGTCTGTGTTCACCTGAGGCCTTAGGTCACACTAGAGAGTGTGATAATGTGCTTAAGGGTGGGGGCCCGGAGCCACGTGGTTGAGCCTCCCTGGTTGGTGACGCTGTGTCCATATTGTCACTCATCGTTTCTGGGAAAAGTAAGCGCTGTTCCCATGTCCCTGTGGGCCCGTTCCCTTCGCCGTAACAAACCGTAACCACGAGTGAATCCCGTGAGTCCTTCCAGCAAATCGTTGGACGGGAGGGCGGTCCGGGCACGGCCAAGCACGACCTGCCTCTGGAGGGCGGGCGGACCCGAATGAGATGCCCCGGAACTTTTCGTTCTGACGGAATCCCAAAGGCAGACAGAAGTAGCAAGAATAGTACAAGGCATTCTCGAATCCGTTAGCCAAATTCGGCCATCGTTCGAGTTCCGCCCAGTCCGCGTCGTCACCCTCCCCCTCGATCCGCACGTGTTCACGTTTCTTCCACGGCCCCAGCCCCGCCCTTCATTCCCGTCCCCTCCCCTGTCGCCTCCTCCGGCCCTCGGCCTTCCTCGGGGGCTTTCCGCCTTCACGCGGACAGGCAGGTCGTTTCGCGGTGTCCCCGAATTTGAGTTCCCTGGCGTTGCCTCACTGTGACATCGGGGCGATGCGTTCGGGTCAGACAGACGCCCGAGGTGAGGCCGCGACCTCAGGCCACCGCGCGAGGCGGCGCAGGGTGGCGTCTCGGGGTTGGTGACATTCACCTCGGTCGCTGGGTTCGGGTGGTGGCTGCCATGTCAATCCCTCCCTTGTACAGTGCACAGGTCACTTGTGGGGCGACACCCGCAGTCGAGGCGAACACTGGACCCGGCTTCGTGCCCTCGGGCTCCGGCACGGGTCGACGGAGTCCTCCTTCAGCGTGCCCTCTGTCGTTACTAGTAGGATGAGCTTCTCTCCCATTAATTTATTAAAGAGATCATTTCAATATGTATTAAATTCGTTTACGCCACCTATAAAATTTTTATGTACTAAATTCATTTATTCCTGATTTATATGGGTATGGGCTCATGGCTTCCTATTTTTTTGCAACGGGCTGTAATCCATCATTTCCATGCTTTATTTTTCTACTCCAGTTGTCCCAGATTTGGCTCCTGGGAGCCCCTTCCAGCCGGCTGCTGGGCCCCCCGACAGCGCGGCCCCCGGGCTCACCTCGCACTCACCTCTGCTGCAGGACTCATGGTCGGGCTTCCTCCTTCGGGTTCTCGAATGCTGACCACACTTCAGGGGCCTGGGGGCTCGGGGTGGGATCATCACGGGCTGAAGCGATGCCCCCAAAATGGTCCATGTTTGTGGAGCGGCGATGGGTGGGGTTTGTTTTTCTGGAGACCAAAGTGCCTGCTGTTTTCCGGCCGGGAGCATGATTCGGTTCAGTCCCTCTCTGGGAAGACGCCGGACAAACGGGTGGATCATGCAGACCTGCCCGGGCCACGCGCATCCCAGCTGGCGTGGTCCTTCTTAGATGGGGAGCAGAGGCGGAGATGTCCTCAGGCCTTGGCGAGCATGGGCCTCGCGTGTTTCCAGCATGGCGGGCGCTGAACGCGGCCTCCCTCCCTGTCTCCTCCTGTGAGGCTGGGCCCTCAAATTCTTTGCTAAGCAAAAGCTCAGCCGACATTCGCTCATCTCCTTTTTCAACCTGCATCTGTGTGTGTGTGTGTGCGCGCGTGTGTGTGCGTGTGCGCGTGCGTGAATGCATGTGTGAGTGCCTCTGTGGTGTGATGTACGTGTGTGTGTTCACGCACACGCACACACACATGGGCACACAGATGCATGTGAGCGTGGGCGCGTGTACATGTGAGCACCGTGCTCACTTGCAGGTGTGATGGAGGAATGTATGCATGTGCATGTACACATGTGCATGCTCATGCACGTGTGTCTGTGTGGGTGTGTGCATGTGAGCAGTCCATGTGGGCATATATGCACACGTGCGTGCATGTGTGATGGAGGCGTGCGCATGCACGTGCACGTCTATGCCTGTGTGTGTTCATCACGTGTACCTTGAGCGTGGGTGTGTGTTTACATGAGCGTCTGTATAGGAGGAGGCAGCACGAAGGCATCGCTGAGCAGTTGGCGGAGGGATCACACCCAGCTGCTCCGAAGACGTCTGCTGCTCCTCCCCACCCACCCACCTGGAGAAACAATGCTTTATTAGGTAGAAGACAGACAAATCCTTTCTGCTCGGGGACGGGCCTGGGAACAGGTGCAGGCGTATTTGAGAGAATGACTCTGAGTGAGAAGAACATCGCCCACCTGCCTTTCCGCCTGTCTGAGAGTGAGCCTCCTGTTCCTAGGGGCATTCAAACCCGGAGGAACCTCCCTCCCAGGTGGCAGATGGGCTGGCCTCCTTCCTACTCGCAGGGGCAATGGCTTTCTCAGACATGGGCGGGGCCCTGGGAAGACAGGGGCCTGGCCAAGTTCGCCCCGATACGCCAGTCCCCCTCCAGCCCTTCGGCCCCACTGGAGGTCCCAAGGGAAGACTCCGATGCTGCTTCTCACTAAAGCGGAAGGGACTGCTGAGGCCTGAAGTATGTCTTCTTCCAAGTTTGCATTTTCTTTTCTTTTTAATGTTTGCTGAGTCATTCCATTGACTGTGCCAACCTCAATGTCAGGTACCTTTCGTGACCTCATTCAATCTTTCCAGCGTTCTTGGGTGTGTGTGCATGTACCCTACCCTTCTTCTATAGGCAAGGCTCAGAGAGCTCAGTGGTTTCTTCCGAAGCTTTTGCATCAGAGAGAGGCTGCCGGGCCCAATCTGCGCCAGCCCCACCTGGGACTAAAGAGCAAGGTGTGCTTGCTTCTTGCTCAGTTTCCAGGCTGAAGACTTTCGGCCACCGTGAACTGTCAGAACTCGACCCCTCGACCCTCTCCTTCCCTCCCTCCCACCTCTTCCTGGAACATTCCCCGTGTGCTCCCCCCGCAGGGCCTTGGCGTCTGCTGCTCCCTCTGCCTGGGACGGCACACGTGCCTGTGTGCTGCACGTGTGGTGGACGTATGTGTATGGCTCCCACTTGCCCTCTCTCAGGTGTGCATAACGTCCTCCATCAAGCCCTCCTGGCCACATATCGAAAACCATTTTCCTCTCTGCTCTGCTCCGTATGCCCCCTGAACGCACAGATTTAACGATTCGTTCCTTTCTGCCTCCCCCCACTAGAACGTCAGCTGTGTGAGGGCGGGTGTGTGTTCTGACTGCTTTCTTCGTGGCCAGACTGGACGGACTCCGGGCTCAGAGAGGTGGCAAAAACTGGGCCGGCCCCGGAGTCAGGTGGGACCTGCCTAGACGTGGCTCTCTCGGCTCCCAGGAGGCGTGTGAGGAGCCAGCCGCCCGCTGCTCTGGGCCAAGCACAGACCGCTCGCGGGAGGGGGGCCTGTGACTCACACCTGCTCGCAGGTGTAAGTTCCCACGGGCTCATGGTGCTGCTTCCTGCCGCTGCGAAAAGCGTGGTCCCCGAACTGTCACCAGTTTGGACAAGGTGAGTGTGGAAATTGAGAGTAAGCGCTTAGAGACTTTTGTAGCAATTTTCGGGGTAATTTTATGTCTGTCGAATCTAATGAAAAATTTGGTCTCGTATTTTGTATCTGTTCTCGTTCCGTTTCCCTCGTCACTCGTTTTTACTCTAGTTTACAAAAGCGCTGATTTGTGACCAATGGGAAATTTAAAAAATGCGTCCTTCTCCCAGGTCGTTGATAAACCCGCGTTAGAGAACAGCCCTGTTCCTCGGCTCATGGCGGACGACCCCCAGGGGAGTCTGTGGCCACACAGTGGCCTGGACGGGGTGCTCAGGGCCCACGGGGTGGGGTCGGAGGAGACGCAGGTCACCAGTGGTGCTGCGGGAGCCGGTCCCCCGGGGCCCGGGGAGAGATCAAGGGAAGATGTGACTGCAAGTCTTTCGATACCTGACGGGCTGTCCTGGGTGGGGCCAACCGGACCTACGTAGCTCCTGTCGATAGGATTAGAATTTTGTCTTCAGCAAATACTTAGAAATATTCACTAAACGAGAGTGTGAATTAATGAACGATGGCCCTACTAGCCATCTTCCATCCATCCATCCATCCATCCATCATCCCTCCATCCATTCGGCTTCGGAGGCCTTGAACTTAGACTCCTGACCTTGGATGCCACGAGACAACAACTGTCTGCCGTTTGAAGCCAGAAAGTTTGTGTGAATTTGTTACTCAGCCGTAGAAAACTGCGCAGTGACGTGAGTCACACTGTCCTGTCGAGAAGGTAGGATTTTTGGTAGGATGCTTAGTTGAGGTTTTAAATGGCTTCGTCTCTCATCTTTTTCTTCTTTTTCTTTTTAAAAAACTTCATTCTTGCGGGACGGGAACCCACGTCTTGCATCCGGGCCCTGGGCCGCCCAGCCCCGCTTCCTCTCGCATGTGGACGTCACAGCTTCAAAGGCTTTTGAGGCGTTTGGAAGGAGCCCAGGGTCCAGCGCGCACTTGTCGTTTTGGGAGACTCGTCAGTGAATGCAGGAACCCAGGGCCGGGAGGGGTGGCCCCGTCTCCCTTCTTGTCTGCTTCCTCCGTTCCTCCTCTTCATTTGTTCCCCCCGTACCCTGAGCCTGCAGGTTACAGGCCAGCGTGTGGATGGGCAACTTCTGGCTGCAACTCAACGTTTGCAGAGATCTGCTCACTCGCGTCGGGTCGGGTGGGTGCTCCCGGTCCCGTTGACTGCGCTGGGCAGGTGGGGTCGCTCGGAACAAGTGGGCTGCCGGGGCCGACCCCCATGGGTCAGTGCACCTGCCAGGGGTGGTCTCTGGCCTGTGGGCACCGGTGTCGACGTGACAGCACTTGCAAGAGTCTCGGCCATGGCCGATGGTCCGAACCAAGGTGCTGAGCGTCGGCGGGTCCTCGGCGGTCAGCGCCCCAGCTCTCCGTGGTCTGGATCCTGCCCTGTGTGTCCCCGCTCCACCTCAGCCCTCTAGTCTGCTGACCGCAGTGCCAGGGGGCTAATCGAGACGTTCAAAGCTGCGTGTCCGAGCACCCGTGATGGGCCAGGCCGTAGCCGTTCAGGGATCCGCTTCAGCGGGTCTGCTCGGACCAAGGTCATCACGATGCACATTCACGGGAAGATGCGTCCCTCCCTCGGGCCGTTCGAAAGGCAAACACCTCCTCGTTGCAGAGCCAGGTGGCTGGTGTGGGGACCAGCCTCGCCTCTGACCTGGCCCTTTTTCCCGGTGGTTGGCGACGTGGACACGTCCCCCCGGAGGGCAGCAGTGATGTCATCAGTGTGTTTACATGGTGAGGCCGCCTGGGGTGCGGCCGGCCCCTCTCAGTGGGTTTTTTAGGATCAAAGCCGGCAACATAGAGCATGACACGTCTCACGTGAGCAGCTCCGCCGTGTGCATGGCCAGACCCAGGGGCTTCAGAGCGAAATGATGGCTGCAAGAGGATCACAAGGTGTGGGAAAGGAGAGAAGCCTCACACAGACGGGGTCAGGACATGACACGGTCGAGACGGACGACGCGGGAAGTGAGGCGTGGGCGTGTGTCCCCACTGCGCTCCGGGCGGGCAGCGCGGGCCCTGGGCCCAGCTGCCTCCTCCCGGCCCCTGTGGACGGAGCATGGGGTACGGCCCGGGAGGAGTGAGTGCACAGCCCACCCTTCACTGCCCGAGAGCTCAGGCCCGGTGGAGACCCGAATGCAGACAGGTCACCTGGCGGGGGGCGGGGGGGTGACACGGTCGAGATGGATGACGCGGGAAGCGAGGCGTGGGCGTGTGTCCCCACCGCGCTCCGGGCGGGCAGCGCGGGCCCTGGGC
>NW_006436888.1:9037891-9040015 GCF_000325575.1 Pteropus alecto
ACGGGGGGCGCAGGTGAGCTCTGCCACACCGTCAGCGTCCAGGTGCGGCCCCAGAGGCTTCTGGGAGAGATGGCGAGAAACCATTCTCGGCTAGAGCGATGGACATGTTATCAGCCATAGAACGTCTGGGCCTCCTCCTGGCAGAGGATGCTCCGTGGCCCTCGTCACCCTCCCCCAGGCACCAGCCCCTCCCCCGGCACCAGCCCCTCCCCCCGGCATCCCCACACAGAGCCGCTGTGAGGGGCTGTGTGGCTCTGGCCCATGTCCCCTCCGTGGCAGAAACCATAATTCACCTGCAGCCCTGCTGCCCAGCAGAGCGTCCGCCCTGTAACGGTCCCGGTCACGGCTGTTTGACGAGGGCCTGGGTGACCGGGCCGAAGGGAGGCGCAGCTGGGGCACAGCGAAGGCGCCACGTCTGGCTTCGAAATGCACCTGTGTGTGCGCGGCTGCTGTGGTCTGACTGCGCGTGTCCCCCCAAATGCGTGGGGTGAGCGCCCTTACAGAGAGCTCCCTCGCCCCTCCCAACACATGGCGACACAGAGAGAGGCTGGCAGTCTGTGACCCCGGAGAGGGCCGTCCCCGAACCTGACCACGGTGGCACCCCGGTCTCAGACGCCCAGGCTCCGGAGCTGCGAGAAATCAATTCTGTTGTTTGTAAGCCGCTCGGTCTGTGGCGTTTCGTGACAGCAGCTGGAATAAACTGAGATGGTGGTGAAACACACGTAACAGAAAATTTACCATTTTAGCCATTTTTCAGTGTACAGTTCACGGCTTTGAACACATTCACACGGTTGTGCAAATGTCACCACCATCCATCTCCGGAACTTCATCTTCCCCGAGTGACGCTCTGCCCCATTACGTGCTCGCTCCCCACCCCGTCCCCAGCCCCTGGCGGCCACCCTGCTGTTTCTGTCCTAATGAATCTGGCTTCTCCGGGGACCTTATACGAGGGGACGAGATGGCGTCTGTCCTTTGGAGACTGGCTTATTCCGCTCTGCAGGAGGTCCTCAGGGTGCGTCTTCGCATAGCACGGGTCAGAATCCCCATCCTTTTTAAGTCTGAGGTGTCCCCCTGTACGCAGGAAGGTGGCAGTAACCTGAGCAGGTGGCGGCTGGCTTTGGAGCTGGGCTCACCTAGGTGTGATGCTGGCTCGTCCCCTTGTCCGGAGTGGACCTCAGCTCTCTCCAAGCCCCGAGAAAGGGGGCAGAGGGATGCCCGTCACCAGCGGCCGCTGTGAGAGTCCCACGCCGCTGCATGGCAGCCAGACACTGTGGGTGCTCTCGTCCCTGTGACGGGGGGGCGGGGGTCACCGGGACCTGAGGCCGCTCCGGACTTCATCGTTTAGAGTGGAGGCAACAGAGAACGGAGAGCGAAATAGGGACCTGACCTCAGCTTCCCAGCCACAGACCGATGTCCAGCCCCAGCTGGGGACGCCGGGGTCCATCCTGCCGCACGCGGGCAGCCCCAGCAGCGGCTACCTGGACCGGCGCCCAGGGCCCCCACCTCCTGTCAACGGCCTGGGGCCACCTGTACCTCCTCAGCAGCCAGACGTTGCAACTCCCAGCGGCAGGGCGTGGAGGCCATTAAAGCCGGCGACCTGCGGCCGAAGGGTCCCAGTCCCGCGACCCGCTCCACGGCCGCCTCGGCCTCGCTCTCCGAGCCGCCCGTTCGGCGGGGTCCTGTTCCGCGTCTGTCACCCGGCCGGGCACCACACTCCGATTCCCGCGGATGGAACCTGTCTTCCCATCTGTGAGCGTCATTTCCTTTTAAAGCCATTTCCCATGTCGCCCCCCATTCTTCTTGTCTGTGTTGTGAATGTCCTTATTGAAAGTGAAACCGGCCACTATTGTCAGCCCGGAGATGGATCAAGGGACTCTACCAACGCGTCGAAATGCGCCATGACAAATCGAGGCTATTTTTCTGCAGGGAGACTTTGCAGGCCTGGACGAGAGTCAAAGGCAGCTTCAAAGTGTGGGACGTTCAAAGTGTTTTCACGCTCTTTGATACGAGGCAGCGCGTCTGTCGGATCCGACGGGGAACTCGTGCGGGAGGCGGAGGCTGGCGGGCAGAGGCCCCCGGAGTCCAGTCAGCTTCCTCGGCGAGCGGGCGGCCGCTCTCTCCCCG
>NW_006436888.1:9040085-9040730 GCF_000325575.1 Pteropus alecto
GCCCCGGGAGGGAGGCCGGGCCCGTCGGCTGCGTGGCCCCGCGCACGGAGCGGCCAGGCCTGCGAGTGCCCTGTGGTGTGCCCTCTGCGTGGCTGGGCAGCGCCCTTCGTCCCTGCGCCCTGTCCCCCCCGTGCAGCGGGAGGGCTGGCTCCCTGAGCGCAGGGTCCTGCAGGCCCCTGTCTTCTCCGAGTGTGACATGACCGCTCCCGCCTGCTAGCTCCGTGGGGAGGGGACGTGGGGGCCTGACGCCCTGTCTGCCTCTGTTCTGGGGCACAGACAGCGGAGCCTAAACGGCCGCGCTCTCCCGTGGCTCCCTTTCCACCATCAAGGAAATTCTCTCTCGGGCTTGAGCCGAACGTTGACCGGGAAAAACCTGCTAAGTGGTCGCTGCCCGGGAGAGAGCTCGGAGGTCCGAGGGGGTTTGGGAGACGGTGACTGTGGCTCGTACCAGGCTGAGGGCCTGGATGAGGGGAGAGGCGCCGACGTGCTAGGGGAGGCGTCTTTTCCAGGCTGGGCTTGTGGTCCCACGGGGGTCGGGACCCTGAGGTGTCATAGGCCATCCTTTTTCTGAGGCTCGCTGTGCCACTCTCCCGGAGCTGGTGGCCGGTGGACTGGGGTCTCAGCGGGGCCCCTGCAGGCTGCTCG
>NW_006436888.1:9040788-9044642 GCF_000325575.1 Pteropus alecto
AGTGTCACAGGCCGTCCTTTTTCTGGGGCTCGCTGTGCCACTCTCCCGGAGCTGGCCGCTGGTGGCCGGTGGACTGGGGTCTCGGCAGGGCCCCTGCAGGCTGCTCGGGGGACACGTTGGCATCCCCCCATCTCCTGCAGACACATGAAGAACTGGGGTCTTAGCAGGGCCCCTGCAGGCTGCACGGGGGACACGTCGGCATCCCCCCATCTCCTGCAGGCACATGAAGAACTGGGGTCTCGGCAGGGCCCCTGCAGGCTGCACGGGGGACACGTCGGCATCCCCCCATCTCCTGCAGGCACATGCAGCCCCCTTTCCTCCTTGGTCCTCCAGTTTCTTCGTTTCTCCCCCGTTCGGCAGTGCCGACCCCGGCCAGGCCCGGGCCCAAGAGAGACGTGATGCATGAGACACAGCTGCGCCCGCAGAGGCCAGAGACGGTGACCCAGAGACCACCACGCTGGAGCCAGGGCCACCGCGGGAGCCACGAGCTCAGACTTCCTCCCCAGCAGGCCCTGTTAGGTTTCCAGAGCTCCGAGCTCCCGTTCAACCGACACACGCTGATTCGGCCAAGGCTGCCGGGCCGGTGGGCTCATCCCTCCTGCCGCCCGTCCTTGGGAGTCGTGGTCCAGGGGGCCAGGGCCGGGTGCCGCTCCTGCGGGCAGCTCGGGGGAGCGTGGCACGGGGCCGTGACCCTGTTCTCCGCACTAGAGCTGCAGCTCAAGTCTGCTTTCTGCCAGGAGAAGCTGAGCTTCCTGCAGGGACCCCTGGGGCAGCCAGGGGGCCAGACCCGTGTGTCCGTCCCATGGGTGGGCCTGCAGGCCGAGTGGGGCCCACGGACAGCTCTTATCAGCGTGTATATTTTGGGTCATTCTGTGTTTAAGAAATCTGAAAAGATTAGAAATCAGGTCAGAGTCCTTATTTCTTTTGAGAAACAGGAAGACTGGCCATACTTGACCCGTGGACCCCGCGGTCCCCATCTGAGGGGTCCCCATCTGAGGGGTCCCCATCCGAGGAGCAGCTGCTCCCGTCAAGCAGGACACCTGCTCCGGTTTGCTGCAGTGTGTCCCTGTGCCCTACAGCAGCCCGCACGCCGAGCTGGTTCGTCATCGACCCTTGACTTGGCCTTTACGTTACCAGGCGGCTCGGTGGCCTCTGAGCTGCCAGCCCTCGGCGGTAGAGTCGGGGGCTGGGCAGGTCGGCCCAGGGTCCGGTGGCCTGGTCTGGGGTCCAGTTCTGCGGAAAGGCGGCCACGAGACCGTGGATCGGTCTCTTGGCCTTTTGGAATCCCGGGTCTCATCCGTACAGAGGGCCACGTGCTTCCAGTCCCAGCGCCGTGGGAGAACGAGACAGGAGGTCGTGTGACGCGTGGCTCCTCGGTCTGTCCCACGGGAATGATAACATCCTGTTATAATTACACCAACATAATTTATGCGGTAACACCCCATATGTAATTATAATGTAATAACAGCTTATACAATAATTAAAACATAAGACACAATGAATGCGGGTTATGGTGTGACAACTGCAGCTGGCACGGGCTGTGTGCTCCCTGGGGCAGGCGCTGTCCCCACGCTGGGCCCGAGCTGGCTCGTCACACCCTGGCGGAGGTCTGCGGTCAGCGCCGGCTCCCGTTTTACAGGTAATGACACCGAGGCCTGTGGAGATAAGGGGCTCGGCCATCGCCCGGGGGACGTGGCGGAGCTGAGATGTGAACCCGGGCGTCTGCTTCTCCCCTCCGTGCCCTCAGCGTGTGTGCGACCGCGTCACAGCACCGCCAGGACCCGGTCCCCTGCGCAGGCTGCTCCGCTCTAACACTTTTGCAGCGTCTGTGGCTCGAAGCTGTCCCAGGGACTTCTTTAGCCCCCGTGGGTGTCGAGTGTCCGCTTTCTGGATGAAGCCGAGTGGGCCGGGCATGGCGGGAAGGCAGGGTGGCGGGCCTAGACCTTGAGTGGCCACGGCCTCGGGGGGAAGCCAGGGGGTCAGCCAACGCTCTGGTCGGCGTGGGCGGCACGGGGCCGGGGCCCCCGAGGTCAGCCTCTGCTTCTTCACATCAGAGCCCGTCTCGCAGGAGCAAAGCGGTGACAGCAGACGGCTCGGCATCTGGATTTGTCCCATTACGCGGCTCACGGACCGGGCGCTGGACGCCTTTGTGAGACCTGGGGGTGTGGACGGAGCGTCCAGTGTGCGTCTCACGCCGTCCTCAGCGGCAGGTGGTGGGGCCACCGGACGGCAGGCAGCGTGGTTTCCGTGTGACTCCGCCGGCCATGGGCAAGTGGAAGGGGGAGGTCGGCCCTCGCCTCGCGGCCGGGCCCTTCCGCCTGAGCCCTCACCTGGGACAATGGCACAGTCCGTCACTCCCCCAGGGCCGGTGCGAGAAAGGGGGTGAGCTGTCACCAAGGGCTGGGTGGGGACACCCAGCGGCTAGACGGGCAGCTGGGGCAGACCTGAGTCGGGCCAGGCACTTCGTGACACCTCAAGGCTGACGGGCTGGGCCAGAGTCCGCCTTGCTTGGCCTCGGTTTCCCCACCTGCTAAGACTGTGCTTGTGCTGGTCCGATGGCCAGGTGAACAGGCTTGGAGAGGGTCAGGTGGTCCCCAGCAGAAAGCATCAGCTCAGGCGAGCGGGGACCCTGTGCCTCGTGGGAATGCAGGACAGAGTGGAAGGTGCCACGTCCGTCACCGCATGGCCCCTCCTGTCGTCCAGGCAGGACGGAGGCCCGGGCGGTCCACCCGCACCCACCTGGCAGGCGTCCCTCACCTGGAGCGTCGGCTCCTCTCTCCCCTGCACGGACAGAGCTGCCTGTCTCCCAGCCCTGACGGCCGCTTTCTCGGGCTGCCCTGGGCAGAGGGCAGCGGGCAGTGGCCAGAGGAGGGGCCCCGGAGTCAGAGGCCTGGGCTGACTCCAGTCTCGGTCTGCTGGCTGCGGGCCTGCGGGTGCCCTGCTTGACCTCTTGGTGCAAGGAGGCGGGACCCACGCGCGTGGGCGAGGTAAATTGCACTGCCATGGCAACGCGTCCCGGCCAGCGATCTCGCCCTCACTCCGCCGACCAGGTCAGATTCAAGTCCGTGGGTGTGCGTGTGCACTGGAGCCTCTTCCGGTACCTTCTGGGGCGTCCTTGGTGGGCTGAGCGCATGCGGGGGTGGGGTCCTCCTCAGCACCCCACCTGTCCCTCCGGCTGACCCTGGCCTTGGACCGGCCCCTCCCGGGAGTTCTCTGCCTCCTCTGTGCTCCAGCTGGACAGGGGAGAGAGGGAGGGAGGGAGGGAGCCTGTGTGCGTGTGTGTGCGCGTGCACACACGCACACACACGCACATACACGCACACAGACACACACACGCACACACACGCACACACACGCGCACACACACGTGCACACACGCACACACACGCACACACGCGCACACACGTGCACACACACGCACACACATGCACACACACGCACACACACGTGTGCGCACACACACGTGTGCACACACACACGCACACACACAGCGGCGTCTTTGGAACCCTGGAGGCCACTTCCGCCCCTCGATGTCCCAGTCGTGAGAGCCGATGCACCCCCTTAGCGTGCACACACAGCAGCGTCTTTGGAACCCTGGAGGCCACTTCCGCCCCGCGATGTCCCAGTCGTGAGAGCCGATGCACCCCCTTTCTGGCGCACGCTCTCTGTGGGGTTTCCATGAGAGCTCCCAGGTTCCCTGCTAGCACGTTGCGTGCGTCATGAATTCTGCCTCTCGCGACTGACGACCCCGAGGTGTAGATGTTCTTGTTTGAAGGCTCCAGCTGCAGAGGCCACAGCTGTGGGCCCCGCCTCCCAGGTCCCAGCCAACCGCCCACCAGGGTCGCTAGTTAAAC
>NW_006436888.1:9044704-9063627 GCF_000325575.1 Pteropus alecto
CTTCCTTCTGTGGCGTGTGTGTGTCCATCGGATGTGCCTCCCGTGCCGGGGCCTTTGCAGAGGTCGATCCCTCTGCCCTGGCGTCCACCTCTGGGACCGAACGTCCCGCAGCCAGGCCTCGGACGCCCGGGAAGGCTGCACCTCCAGACCTTTAGAAAGCGTCCGGGAACAATTTCCCAGAACATTTCAAGAGTTTGAAAGGGGCTGGACCGCCCCAACCTTGCTCAGATGGAAGCCTTTGTGCGGATGGAGCCTCTGGGCTTCTTGTCCCCGTCAGAGGCGGCTTTCTTGTTTGAGGGGACCTCAGACAGTTTTGCCACACCCGGGTCAACCTGTGCTTTGGGAGACTTTAAAGGAGGCCGGAAGTATGTTCTGAAGAAAGCGAACCAGTCCGGATCCTCGTCCCCATGCGGTGAACTCTGGGCAACGGAGGAAGATCAGATGCTGCCGCCTGCGTCCCTCCGCCCAGGAGAGATGAAAGCGTGGTGAGCAAGGTGATGTCATCCCCAGAGATGCCCCTCGGAAAGTCGGGGTGGAGCCTGCTCGGTCGCGGGCCCAGGTGGGGGCTGGGGGCGCTTCGTGGGGGCCGAGGGTCCTTCGCTTCCACGGAGCCCTATGGCCCCTCCCCCTAGTCCTGTCCTGGGTTCCAGGCGGGGCCAGGGAGGCAGAGCCGGCCCAGGCGGGACCACGGAAAGGGAGGCGGCCGGGCGGTGTGGGGACGGCAAACCCTGCCTCTCCCCCACCTCCGTCTCCCAGGCGGGCAGCTCGCTTAGTGCCAGGGGTCCAAGGGGGCCTCCCGGGCCGAGACCCCACCTCAGCCTCTCTCCTCCATCCGTCGCCTGCTGTTGGTATGTAGTAAGCAGAGTGGTTTCTGGAGAGCGTTAAGGTCGCTGGGGCATGGCCCTGTGCCCTTGACTCCTGTCTGGGTGGGGTCCCCCAGAGCAGATGTTGAGACGAGGATATAGGTGTGAGGGACTCATGGGGAAGCGAACCCCAAGGAGTGTCACCAGGAAGGGGACGTGGCAGGCGGGGAAGGCCGCGGGGTTGAGGCCGTCAGGCTCAGCCCCCTAGGGACCTCCGCACGTGCTGCAGAGGGAGCCTGTGTCTCCGGAGCTGGCGAGGTCGGTGCGAGGTCGGCGCTCGCCCGGCAGGCCCGGAGACGCTGAATCCTGCAGCCGACACACTCCCCGACGAGGCTGCGGCCCATGTGCCACACCATCGAGGGGACACCCTGAGCTCTCCCAGCTGCCAGGGGATGACCTGGGTCCCCAAAGGGTATGCTGAGGTCCAAACCCTGGGCCTGAGAATGTGATCTTATTTGGAAATGGGGTCTCGCCGATGTAATCGAGTTAAGAGTGTGTCACATAGGTGTGTCACATAGGGTTAAAGGGACCTCTAAGCCAATGACCGGTGTCCTTCGAAGAGGAGTAGAGACAGGGAAGAGAGAAGGCACCGTGTGACAGACGAGGCAGAGGTCCCATACGCCAAGGGACGCCTGGGGCCACCGGAAGCTGGAAAAGGCAGGAAGGAGCCTCCCCCAGAGCCACCGGGGGGTGGGGGGGAGCACGGCACCGTGACCCCTGGATTTTGTTTGGACTTCTGACACAGAACTGGGAGACACCTTCCTGCTGTTTCAGGCCATCCGCTTTGTGGGGCTTGGTCACAGCAGCCCAGGGGTGAGGGAGCTGTCCCAGCCTGGCCAGCTGACCCAAGAGCGGGCGGAGGTGGCAGGTGCCGAGTTGGCTGCCTGGGAGCCGTCAGTGCCAAGGAGACAGAGTCGGCCTCTGCTTCTGCCCTGCTCAGATTCTCTCCTGGAAGGTGAGGGGCTGCTGCCCTGAGCAGGGCTGGCGGGACGGGGCCGACATGGGTGACAGGAGGGGCGGGGGCCGCACAGGGTCCAGGGAGGAGGGAAGGACCGAAGGCCCCGGGTCGGGTCCTGCCTGCCAGGCTCACGTCCACCTCCAAGCCTCGGTTTCCTGGATAGTGACAGCCCGTGGGGTGGAGCGCTAGGGAGGACACGTGCCATTGCCCAGGACAACGAGAGAAGGGGGCTCTTCCTGCCCACCGTCCCTGCCGGCACCTGTGGGGGACAGCGGGACAGCTGACGTGAGTCCCTCGTTCCGGGACAGCTCGTTATCTCCTGGCTGCTGGAGACTCGTCTTCCTCCAGCTTCCTGCTCCCCGCCGCGTCGGCCCCAGATTGCCGGAGCTCTTTGGAGAGGCAGATGTTTGCACGTCGGCGCAGTGCTATTGATTTATGCCTTAGCAAGCCTCGCCTTTCCGGTGATTAATATTTGATTTATGCCCTGGGCTTGTCCCGTTTCCGATCTCTTTCTAACTCATTAAATCTTCCTTAATCGAGTCTCTCACTTTGCCCTTTGGAACTTATCCTTCAGAGATGGCTTCTGGTCCCCGTCGTTGGCTTCTGACCCACTTATGCGCCTTCTGAGAAAACAAAAACACATTTGGCTGGAACCGGTCCCGGAGGCCGGCTGCCCGGAGGGGTGTGTCTCGTTAAATGTCACAGCTGTCCTTCTGCCCTGGACGCTTCTTCCACTGATTGAATTTACTTGTGCTGAAAGGGTCGGGCCCCCTTGTCAGAGGGTGGGGAGGCC
The DNA here is from genome assembly GCF_000325575.1 of Pteropus alecto. Lineage (NCBI taxonomy): Eukaryota > Metazoa > Chordata > Mammalia > Chiroptera > Pteropodidae > Pteropus > Pteropus alecto. Next base: position 9,047,319 of record NW_006436888.1, read on the forward strand.
CCCCAGCTGCAGGGCACAGTGGCTTTTAGCCTGCAGATGGCCATCCCCAGTGGGCGGTGGCCAGGTCGGGGGCCTCGCTGAGCCCTGAGGCTGTGATGCGCCCACGTTCTCCAGGCAGGTGCATGGATGAAACTGATCATGAGGACGAGCTGACCTCTGGGGCGCCCCAGGCGTGGGCTGGATGCTTCGCCAAGGGCTTTACATTCATTTCACATCCGACTCCCATACGCCCCTGGGAGCTGGAAAACCAAGGCAGCCTGACACCCGGCGACTCAGCAGCAAGGAGCGCGGCCGGGGGTCTGAGCCAGGCCTCCGGGGCCGAGGTGGAGAAACCCCGCCGTGACTTCAGCGACTTCAGATGGCCTGTTCGCGCCAGGCTGGCTCCGCACGCATCAGTTAGCGACACTCAGACGTGGCCGAGTTCTGGGCTCCGTCCCTGAGGGCTGGGGGGCTTTCAGACGCAGAAGGATCAACAGGGACCGTGTTCTCACCGGAAACAGCATAGGCCGGCTCCCCGGGTTAGAAACGAGGCAGTGCACTCACAGAGACCACACACGTCTGATCCCGTTTACGTGGAAGGCCCAGAAGAGGCACATCCATGGGGACGGGACGTAGGTTTGTGGTCGTCGGGGCTGCAGGCTGGCGTGAGGCGTCGGGGCAGGTGGGGAGGAGGGAACCCAGAGCCGGAAAGCGAAAGCGTTTGCCTGGGGCCCAATTCACCCTCTGTTTTCTATCCTTTTGCGTTCTGAGCTCACATCACTGTGTGTTTATATTAGGAGGATGGTAAAATGATCAGCGGATGTTTCCTTTTTCTCTGTTTCCTGATTTTTGTAAAATAAACATCACGCAGAGGGAGGGAGCTAATAAGAAAACCACCCCCCAGAGCCTGCAAACAGACTCACTGAACAAAAGCAGAGAAGGACAGTACCTGAGTCTCCGTGAGCCAAGCCCAGGTTAAGCTGGTGGCTTCTGTCCAGGGCACAGGGCGGTGGGCTTGGTGTGGGCACGGCCCACCGTCCACAGACAATCTCGTCTTCGTGGGGAGGGAACCCCGTTCTCCCCGACCCTTAGCTCCTTCTACGGAAGGGCCACGTGAGGTGTGGAGGACTTGGGGTGTGGTCGCCTCCTCCTTCTCTGCCTAGTGGCTGGGAAGCGGCCCCCCTGTGGCCCGATCCTCCCTCGAAGGGTCCCCCGGGAGAGGGGAGCTCTGTCTGAGCCACCTCCGCTGGTCCAGCTTTCCTGCCGTCTTGCGTTTGCATCCTCGTCTGGTCCAAGAGGGGTGATCGCCCTCCCCCGGCGGCTGGGCGGGGTCTGTCTCTGTCCTGGACGCCCCTGTGCCGCCCGCACCACTTTCTGCTGCTCCCAGGACAGTGCGGGGGAGGTGGCTGTGCCCTGATCCAGCGCTGCCTTTGCTCCTTAGCAGGGAGTGACCGGGACAGTCACCCGAGGGCGGGTACAGTCTCAAAGTCTCGACCCCCGTCCAGTCCCAGACCTGAGCCACTTCACAGCCCCAGCGCCCCCTGAATGAAGGAGGGCCGGGTCCCCTTGGGGGAGGGACCTGCTACCCCGCCAAAACCTTAGATTGCTGATCTCTCTCCCCGTCCTCCTCAAAGGGTCACTGTGAGCTGACCGACTCCAGGGAGCTCAGAACATCACTGTGACACCCCTGCCCCGCCAGTCAGAGTCTGGCTCACGGAGGTCACGGAGGTCAGGCGATGGGGGGAGGCCTAGCTCAGGTCCGTCTCAGCAGGCCATGGGTCTCCACCCTCCCCACGGCTATTTCTGGTCTGGGATGCGTACTTAGAATAGAGTCCCTGTCTTTCTTCTGCTGGAAGGAGACAGATGTGAACAGAGAAACGTGGACTGTGTCAGAGGTGACGGGAACGGAGAAGAAAAATAGAGCAGAACTGGGGAGAGGAGGGACCTGTTCATCTGGGGAGGGGAAGCCTGTGCGGTGAGGTGACACCGAGCAGACGCTCTGGCTGGTGGGGTGACAGGCAGCTTCCCCTGCACAGCAGCATGAACAAGGCAGGGGCCTCTGTGAGGCGTGCCGATTTGCTGATGAAGATTTGGAATAATCAATAAGGAGCGAGGACGTACTCACGTATTCGGCCATTGTTCGGTAAGCGTGGGGGTCCTTCCTGCTTCCCTGACACCATCTCTTCGTGGCCAGGTCCACGAACCTCCTCTTCCCGGTCTTGGTCGCTAAGTGTAGCCGTCTCAGATTATCTCATCTTTCCTGCTGTGAGTTAAAGGCAGCCGTGACGTCCCGACTCAGCGCCACGCCCTTTGGTGTCTGTTTGTTTTCAAGCAACACAGATCGTCTCAACTCCGACGCCCCCCGCCCCGCGCGTGTAATGCCGGCCGCGTCGTCGTTACTTGAGACACTGTGTCATCGATCGTGTCGTCTGCGAAGCCTGGCTTCCGGCGACTCTCTCAGAGGACCCTGGGCTTCACCGATGACTGCCACAAATGCAAGTCTTAGCGTATGAAGGACGATGGGGACGAAGCCGCGCCCCACGGGTCCCACGTTCGAGCCGCTGTTTGAACCGCAGAGTGAAGGCGTCGACCAACTCCCTTCCCCCCACGTTTCCTCTCGAATCTTCGGGCCGTAATCGCTGCATCCTTGGAATGAGGTCTTCGTGTGGGAATCCTCGGACCCCGTGGACATCGACGCCAGCAGGAAGGATAAGCGAGGACCCCGTGTGCACAGAGAATGTCCATCTGTCACTGGGCAAAGACTGACCCAGGTAAACACAGTGCTGCCGCATTGACCAGTGACAAGGGGGAACATCGGCTGGAGAGGTCCGTTTGTGTTAAGGAACAGTGCCTTGAAAACCCACAGCGTACGTGTCCCCCAAACACCCACTGGGGTCGTGTCGGAGAAGGCTAAGCCCCGGACACAGACCGTCATCCTTGCCCATTTGTAATACGGTCCCCCTGTCCTGTGATGTCAGTGGATGTCAGTGATGTCATGGGGAGCCTGGACTTCTGCCCTGTGCCAAGGCGCCCCCTTCTTTCCCCTCGGGAGCGTGACTAGAGGAGACCAGATCCAGAGTCTGGACTTTCACCCTCGCCAAGTGGTAACGAGCTCACCCCTAAGGGGTGAGCTGAACCCCCACCCCCGCCCAGCCGTGACGAGGAACCCCCCAGTCAGGTGTCCGCGGAGGCAAACTGTGGAGCCTGCAGTCTTACTGGCAGTAAGAAGGCAGCACCGCCTCCTACTTTCGTGGCCGGAAGGGTGCCAGAGAAAGTTATCTAAAACAGAAGGCGTAAATAAGACCCGGAGTGTCAACAAACTCCAACAATGTCCAGGTTTCAATAAAAAATATCACTCATTCTACCAAGGACCAAGAATGTCTCAAACCCAATGAAGAATGACAATCGGTAAATACCAACGCCGAGGGGGCAAAGACATCAGAATTATTTAACAGAGACGTTAAAGCAGCTACGATAAAAACGCTTCACGAGCAATTAGAACAATCTCGAAACCAATGTCAAAAAAGAAAGTCTCGCTAAAGAAGGTCTCAGCAGAGGAAAGCAAGATGTAAAGAGAAACCAAACGGACATTTTAGAACCGATAAATGTAATAACTGCAATAAAAAAACTCAGTGGATGGACCCAGAACAGAGAAATAAAACAGAGAATCGCCACGGACCCCATAGACGTCAACAGGACGATAAGGGAATAACTACGAACTGTGTGCACGTAAATGTGATCCCTCGGCCACAATGGACGTCTTCCTCAAAACACGAAAACTCCTGCCACTCACCCAGGGTGAAACAGACAACGCGACTAGCTCTATCACCAATAACGATATCGAATTCGTAATTTGAAAACACCAAAAAAGATGTCTCCAGCCCCCGAAGTGTTCTGCGAAAAGGGAATTTATACCAATTTAAAGAAGAATACCGATTCCACACGACCTTTTTCAGAAAGTAGAAATGGAGAGAAAACGTCCCGATTCATTTTACGAAGTGAATGTCACCCTGTTCTCTAAACCAATGACAGTGCCAAGAAAAAGGAAACTATACACCAGTTTCTCTCAAGAATCTAGATTCGAAAATCTTCGCAAAATATTAACAAATAAAACTTAGTGACACATAAAAGGAATTACGCACCATATCCAAGGAATTCCAGAAATGCAAAGCTGGCTCAATATTTGAAAATCAAGCAATATCACCCACCGTATATAACAGGCCAGAGAAGAAAAATCATGCGATCGTATCAACTGACGCAGGAGGAAGCATTTGACAAAATTCTACACCTATTTCTGATGAAGCCATCATGAAACAGGAACAGAGGGACGATTCGATAAAGACAAAAGACCTGTGGCTAAGCTCGTACTCTTTGTGGCAGACTGAATGCTTTCCTCGTGGGCTCAGGGTCAAGGCAAAGATGTCCTCTGTCCCAGTTCTCATCCGCCTCAGTGCTGGAGACCTGGACAGGGCTGTAGGGAGAGAGGAGGGAATAAAAAGCATGCACGATGGGAAGGAAGACATCAAGCTGTAGAATATTCCAAGGAGTCTACAAAAAACACTTCCTAGGACGAGCAGATGAGTTTAGCAAGGTTGCAGGATACAAAATAAATACACAAAACTCAATTGCATTTCAAAATACTAGCAATAAACAGATGAACACCAAGATTAAAAATACCGTACCATTTACAAGTGCTCAAAAATCGAAATATTTGGGTGTTGATCTGATGAAACAGGTGCACGTTGTATGCTGCATGATTCTATGAAAGAGCATCTAAGTGAACGGAGAAATATATTTTGTTCACGTATTGGAAAACGCAACATAGTAGAGATGGCGTTTCTACCTAAATTGATACACTACTTGAACACAATTTTTATCAAAATCTCAGCAAGACTTTTTTTGTAGATATGGACAAGATTGTTTGAAAATTTATTTGGAAAGAACTAGAATAGCGAAAACGAATTTGAGACAGTAGAACGACGTGGGAAGAATCAGTCTAGCTGATTCCAGACTGGACAGCCACCTTAATCGAGACTGTGTCATAGAGACGATGGAGAGAGAGGCAGATCAGCGGAGCAGAACAGAGCGCCCAGAAGCAGACCCGGCCAGCTCTGTCCAACTGATCGTTGACCAAGGTGCAAAATCCGTTCGGTGGGAGAAAGGTCGCCTTTCTGACAAATGGTGCCTGAGCTCGTCTGCTCTCTCAGGGTCAGCTCTGCCCACTGCCAGATGGCAGAGGCCACGGAGGAGAGCCAGGGTGCCACGCGAGGACACGCAAGAGCGGACATGGGAGAACACGCGAGGGCCGAGCCAAACGGTCAGAGCGAGCCGGGAGCAGCCCTGGGCAGGGAGAGCAGAGGATGGTGCCTGTGTGTCTATGTGTGTGCACGCGTGCATGCATACGTGTTTATATGCACGAGCGCGCACACATGTACACACATGCACACACGCACACACGAGTGTACACATGCACACACACATCCATGCACATGTATATGCACGTGTGCATGCATGCAAACGTGCACATGCGTACTCGACCACGTGACACATGCACGTGTATGCATTGCATACACGTGTGTATATATGCATACGCATTGCGTATATGCATGTATTTGTATGTATTTGTATATGTGCATATAGGCATGTATGTGTACGGATGTGTATATGTGCATGTGTACATGTGTACATGTGTATCTGTATGGGTGCGTGCGTGTGTGTGTGGTTTCTTAATTCATGGCCACTCGTGGAAACGCAGCCCATTAGGAAATTGTATACGCATGTATTTGTATATGTGCATATAGGCATGCATGTGTACGGGTGTGTATATGTGCACGTGTACATGTGTACATGTGTATCTGTATGGGTGCGTGCGTGTGTGTGTGGTTTCTTAATTCATGGCCACTCGTGGAAACGCAGCCCATTAGGAAATAGCCCTTTTGGGACCCAGATTCTGGCCCCCCAGCTCCCCGTTCTCCCCCCACATTCACGATCCAGTCGGGAGAAAGGGCATTTTGCCAAACAGGAAGAGAAGTGTGAGCCCAGTTTTAGAAAGCACGTCTTAGGATTACATAGAAATGAGTGCTTAGGAAAATCACTGGAAGGATATACAAAAACATGTCAAGCGGTACATTTGCAGTTTGGGATTTTGGGTAATTTTTATTTCCTTCTTTTGGCTAATCTGCATTTTCTAAAATTTCTACAATAAACATCCATTACTCTGTAATAACAGTCACAAAGTTATTTTAACAGTTGGCCCAGAGCTATGACAAGTGTTTAGAGGAGCCGCTTTCTGAGTTGCCACCGACTGTGTGATGTTCTCGCTTCTGCAGACGCCCAGAGACTGCGGGGGAGGCGGCCGCGCTTTGCTGGGATAATATCTGGCTTCCTCGAAGACGCCCCAGCTCCCTCCTTCACGCTGCCCGAGTCTGTCCTTTTGGGGTGTGCAGGTTGGCCTGGCCCCTCACAGTGGCCGGGTGCTTGTCAGGGAGCCCGCTGGTGCCCCGACTCCTGCTCACCTCCACGGTGGGGCTGGTGTGTGCTCGGGCTCCTGGCTCCGGCTCTGGGTGCTCAGGTGTGCTCCTTGTCCCTGGGGGCCCAGCATTAAGAGCAGTGTGGACACCGGGCTCCTGGGCCCAGGGCTCAGCAGTGGCGCTTGTGACGCCGGACGAAGGCCTTTGCCTCCCAGCACCTGGGCTCCGTCACATGCGGGGGACCAGCAGTGCGTTTACTGCACGGGTGGTCTCGAGGACAGGACAGCGGCCATACGTCGGAATCACGTAGAATAGTTCCTGGCACTATAGTTCACAGCGAGCTCTAAACAAGTGCTTGTGACCGTGGTCATTGTCATCTGTGCCACGGGTGTGTTGGTAGGCGGACAAATGGCCTCAGGGATGTCTGACTCTGAATCCCCAGACCCTGTAGATGCGTTAGGTCATGAGGCCAGGAGGAATTAAGGTCGCAGATGGGATCGGGTTTGCTCGTGAGCTGGCCCCGACGTGAGGGAGCGTCCTGGGTTATCCAACGTCATCACGGGGTCCGTCTCAAGGGAAGAAGGAGGTGACAGCGGACTCGGGGGCAGAGAGCGGGGGTGCTGCCGGCCTTGCAGATGGAGGCGGGGCCCAGAGCCAGGGGACACGGGCGGCCTCCGGAAGCTGGAGAGGGCCAGGAGAGGGCTTCTCCCCGGAGCCCCCAGAGGAGCCCGCCCTGCCCGCTTCCTGATTTCAGCCCCGGGAGGCCCGCGTCCGCCTCCGGAAATACACAGCTGCGAAATGACAGATTTGTGTTAAGCCGCTCAGCTGGCAAGTTGTAGGGCAGCGACGGGAGAGTTCACTGCCTCTCTCCCCGCGGACCGGGCGGGGGAGGTGGACAGGGCCTCAGGCCCCCAGCAGCCCCTCCGCAGCCTGTGTGGGGAGCGTGTCCAAGCCACGGGCCCCCCTTACGCGCCCAGACGCCAGCTCTGACCTGGTGTGATTTGGGGACTGGCGGTTGATGCTTGGAGAGGTCGGCGGGCATCCTCAAGCTCCCGATGTGGGATCTGATTGCAGAGCTTCCCTCGGTCACCTCGCGTCCCCCTGGGTGCCACGTGTGTGCTGAGGGGTGAAGCCACCTCCCACTTGCTCAGAGCGGAGCGTAGCTGTGCCCTGGACAGCCGGGCTGCATGCGAAGGAGCCCTCCGACCCGCCCAAGCAGAGGTGGCCGGCCGCGCAGCCCTGATGCTCTCCTGCCAGGAAGCGGGGCAGGTTTGCGGCCACTGTCGTCACGAGCTCCTCTTCTGCTACGAGATCCCAGCTTCAGAAGCGCTGCTGGGGAGCTGCCGATGGGGCCACGGTGGGGACCGATGTGGGCGTCAGGCTCGGCTGGCTGCCCCTTTGGCTCCGGCTCTGGCTTCTGGTGGCTGGGTGGGGGGTGGCTCACCCGCTGCTCCCCATCTCTGGCCTGTCTGCCAGGACCCATGGCTCCTTGAGCTCTGTGGGGAACCCCCTGTGGGCCCCTCTCCGCCCCTCCCCCCTGACTTCCCCCAGCATCAGTAACTGACCGCTTCCCTAAGAACCGTCGGGTCCAGCTCTGTCCTTGGCACATGACCTGCATTAGATGACGCCGCCCTCCTGACTTTCAGTGAAGGAGACTCTCTTACCGTCTCGATTTCACAGACAAGAAAACGATGCACAGAGAGCTGATTTAATTTCCTCAAAGTCACACAGCCAAGAAAGTAGCAGAGCTGGGATTGGAGCTTAGGCCGTGGGACTCTGGGGCCGCGGGCCGATTCTCCTGGGCACGTTGGCCAGGGACACGTTGACCAGGGACACGTGCCAGGGCAAGGGAGCGTCCAGAGTCTTGCTCTGAGTCACTTCCTTTTGAATAAGGTTTGGGGGCATAGTGTGATTTTTACGTTAAAAATTATAAATATGCGAGGAGTGAATTGCAAAAGGAGCTTGAACTTTCAAGGTCAAACAGGACACTTTAAGGATGGCGGAGTTTGGGGTCCCTGAGGGCCTCGAGCGTCCAAGGTCCTGCTCCTCATCGTTTTGGGGTTTCTGTGAAGGGACAGGGAGCCCGGCTGGGCCTGGGGGCCTGATGCGGAGGTGCCGTGCCCGCGGGCTGGATTTTCCTCGCTTGTTCCTCGACATCCCCCAGGCCTGGCCCGCTGTCTTGTTGGACGGAAGAGCCTATGGGAGGGGAGGGATGTTCCTTAGGACAGCGGTCCCCAGCCTGTGTGGCACCAGGGCCCGGTGCTCCTAGGAGAACCTAACGCCTGATGGTCTGAGGCGGAGCCGAGGCGGTGATGCCGGTGCTGGGGGCGGCTGCAGATACAGGTGAAGCTTCGCTCGCTTGCCCGCTGCTCGCCTCCTGCTGTGCAGCCTGGTTCCTAATGGGCCAAGACCGGTACCGGTCCGCGGCCCAGGATCGGGGACCCCTGCCCTAGGACTTTGTACTCAACCAGACACCCGGACCGGTACCGGTCTGTGGCCCAGGATTGGGGACCCCCTGCCCTAGGACTTTGTACTCAACCAGACACCCACCAGGGTAACGTCTGCTGTTCCTGTAATCAGCCCGGTGCCTGCCTTCGAGGCCTGGCCGGCCTGGCTGCTGGTGGACCGTCCTGGGCCGGCTTGGGAAGCTGGGAAACGGAGGCTGGTCAGCGCCTCCGCTCAGCATCCAGCAAGCAGGTGCTCCAGGCCGTGGTTCTGGGACCCCGCATGGTTGTCTTGTCTTCATTGGCCCCAAGGGCCTGGGCCCACCAACACGCCACCTCTAACATCCCGGCAAGTCGGGCTGCTTCTCGGGGGCTCCCTCGCCCTGCACGTCTTGGGCCGGAAGCGGGGTTTTACTGGCTCATGGGCTGCGTCTCTTGTTCGGAGTGTCCAGGAGGTTGACGATGCCTGTGACCTCGCCCCTCGCTGGGCCACGGTTCGGTCCCCTGTGACACGGGGAGCGGGGTTGCACCAATGCTCTCTCTGTCCTGTTTAGTTCTAAGAGCTCCCCGTCCCAGGGGGCTGCTGGGTGGGGTCTCCAGCGGGGGTCGGGGCTCAGGACCAGGACGGGGTGGGCGGGCCTCCCCGCCGGAGGGGCTGGGTTTGCCTCCCGGGATGGGGGACGTGGGAAAATGAGCGGTTCCTTTAGCTTTGGTTTCTTGGATCGCAAAACAGAGCTGCTAGCTGGTTCCTACCCCGAGGGCCGTCGGGGGATGAAATGCCCTGGGCTCTGGACAGGACCCGCTAGTGACGGCTAGCTCTCCTCTTCCACGAGTCTGCGTCTGAGCCTCCACTCAGGGCCTGCTGGTCGCCCTCCGCGGCGTCCTTCAGGGCCCTGAGTGTGGCTGTCCCACCAGCAGAGCGGAAATGCCAGCTCCGCATCCAAGGACCCGGCACTTGGTAGCCAGTCGGCTGCCGCTTTCGTGCTGGGAGGGCGGGTGCCGCTTCGCAGGGGCCTGATTTAGACCCCGCGGACCTGAGACACTCAGCGCTCAGGCTGTGGATTCGGCAGACATTTCTCGAGAGCCTCACGCCGGCGCTGGCTGGGGACTGAGCGTCCGTTCTCTGAGCTGACCGTTGTCCAGGGGCCCGGCCGCCTTCCGAGCGTCCCCTCCCTCGCTCAGGTTTCTCGAGAGCCTCACGCCGGGTGCCGGCTGGGGACTGAGCGTCTGTTCTCTGAGCTGACCGTTGTCCAGGGACCCGGCCGCCTTCCGAGCGTCCCCTCCCTCGCTCAGCGCCTCGTGCTGCGCTGGTGCCTTGACTTCCACCCACAGCTCCTGACACGGCCCTGCTCTCTCCGTCCTCAGGGCGTGACGTGCCTGTCTTCCCGAGTTCCTGGTCTCTGGCTGGCATCGCTGAGCCACCTGGCCTTCCTACCATGAGGCCGGCAGGGTCTGGAGTTCTCGCCTCTGCGCCCACCCCCACACCCCCTGCCCTGAGAGGCACTCAGGGACGTCGGGGGCGAGGGGACCCTGGCCTCTACCCCACCGTGGCCTCACACTGACAGTGGTGGGGTCTGGGCTCGGGGTGCAGCTGCGGCTCAGGCCTGCTTCTGTGCATGCGGCCAGCAGGTGACAAAGGGGGGAGCTCTTGTCCCTGGAATGAAGAGGCCGAATAAGCATTTTTAGTTGGCATGCTTGTTCTACCCAAAAACTGTGTAAGTAGCTGGTTTGTGGGGCGAAAAGTAAAACCTGCATGGAATTTGCAAATATTCACGCTCCTCCAGTCCCGAATGCTGTCTCTCCAATCACGGAGACGCGTTGCCAAGGGGGGCGTGGCACACGCTGGGTCCCAGCGGCAGGCGGCAGACGGAGGAGGCTCTATTTAGAGTAATTCCAGATAAACAGTTCTCTGACCTGGCAACTGCTTGTGCTCGAAGCGTCTTAGTCTCACTCTGTTTATGAAAAATTGCTTCCCAGATTGGGCCGAAGCCCCTGGGACTGCCGGCCTCCCACCGTCCCCGGCCTCCCACCTTCCCTGTCCCCTGTGCTTTCCGAGATCCTTCTTACTGAGCGAATCGATGCCGGCTGGGCTCGTCCCCCACCCAGGACGTGGGCTGGGGGCAGCGGCATTTCTGGGACGCGTGGGGGCCGGTCAGCCCAGTAATCAGCTTCTGCTGGACTCTGCGGGTCCGGGAACCTGGCCTGGCCGTCTGCGTTAGTTGGCCCGGCTGCTGTGTGGCCCCACGGGCTGGGTGGCTTGAACGGCAGGCGGTTGTGTCTTCTGCAGAAATCTAGGACCGAGGTGCCGGCCAGGTCGGCTCCTTCCGAGGGCCGTGAAGAAGAATGCGCCTCCCCGGGGCGTACTCTGTCTGAACGTCCCCTTTCCACCAGGACATGGTGCCGTTGGGTCAGAGCCGGCCCTGCTCACCTTGTCTTAGCTTGATCACCGGCAAAAGCCGTATCGCCAAAGAAGGTGGCATTCACAGGTGCCCAGGGTTGGGACTTCGGGGGGACAGGATCCACGCCGGACGGTTGTCCTTCCTGACGGAGCTCCTGCCCCCGGCAGAGAGACGACGGAGACATTTCCGGGCAAACCTGCTTTCCGCATGATGCTTGTGCAGGGCCGTGTCACAGGAGGCTCTGTCCTACAGCAGAGGAGGGTGTAGTCTCTCAGAGGAAAGTGGGCTGCGGGCCAGAAACCACAGCGGCAACGGCAGGTCCTGGGGAGCAGCGAAATGAGCTCAGGCTGTGGCTCCCGAGGGCCGGCATGCGAACCCCAGCTCCGCCGCCTGCTTGCTGCGTGACTCTGGGAAAGTTATTCAGCCTCTCTGAGCCCCGCTTCGACCTGTGAAATACGGGCAAGGATGGCACCTGTTTCACGGAGCGCCCCTGAGGCTAAGTGGGGACACGTGGGCTCAGCACCCAGCGCAGCGGACTGTCACCAGCTCCGGACACCAGGTCCCGGGGGCCCGCATTTTCAGCGTTATTTCCTTGGGGCCCCGGGGGCACATGGCGTCCCAGGCTAGCCTTGCTCCTAGGCTCCCTTGGGAGCGGCAAGACCCCCTCATTAAGGAATTTAGAGCCTCAGTCCTGGGCTGACCTTTTTCTGAGGGGGGAGCCTCAGGTGTGTCTGGGCTCAGGGGGCTGAGCCTGGGGCGGGGAGCAGGCCGTGGACTGAATGTTTGTGTCCCCACAAAGTTTGCTTGTTGAAACCTAACCCCCAATGTGATGGCGTTAGGTGACGAGGCCCTGGGGTGATGAGGTCGTGAGGGGGTCCTCGTGGAGGGGAGCAGTGTCCTTACAAAGGGGCCCTGGAGAGCGCCCTCGCCCCTCCCACCATGTGAGGACAGAGAAGGTGGCTGTGGACCAGGAGGCGGGTTCTCATCAGACGCCGGATCTGGCAGCTCCTCGACCTTGGACTTCCAGCCTCCAAGACTGCGAGGAAGAAATCTCTTATCTACAAGCCCCTAGTCTGTGGTGTCCTGTCACCGCAGTCCCAACAGACGAACGCAGGGCACGTGCCACCAGGGGAGAGACGGTGACGAGCAGCTGGGACAGCTCACAGCGCTCGCTGGGTCACGGTGGGAGGGGGTCTCGCCCAGGCTTCTCTCCTATGATGCTTCGCCCTCTTCCTGGGCGAGCTCGACTCCACGAGAGGCAGCCTCAGGGCTCGCTGCTGGCTTGGGTGGCCGCTGTCCCCTCCAGCAGATGCCCACCTCCCACCTGCTGGCCCCGCGGCCCGGTTTCTTTCTCCGCGGGCTCCCTGTCCCCTGGGCTGTGCACAGCCTGCAGGAGGAGACAGTCACCTACTCAGACAGGTCAGCCTGTCCTGACGCCTTGGTTAGGGATGTAAAAAAAGCCGGTGGAACCCGTGATCTCCCCCCACAGCTTCCTGGGTCACCGAGCGCTGCCCCCAAAGGCAGGCTGGCAGGGAGTGGGGGTGACCACAGCCCCCCAGTCTGCCTAGGGGGTGGGCATGTCTCTAGCCTCCCCCGAGTTTTATGCCAGGGTGATCCTGATGTGTCCCTACAAACTCGATGGAGACCTTGGCTCGCAGCTCCCTGCAACGGGGCCAGCATCCCAGACAATGGTGCGAGGCCCCCTGAACCCTGCGCCCCCTGCCCTCCCCCCTGAGGTCCCCTGCTGGCCCAGGTCTCGGCTTCAGCTCAGAACCCAGAGGAGCTGGCCTTTGGCACCATCGGCTCCCCGACGGACGCCTTTGCAGGTCCGGCCGTGAGCGCTGGCAGGCGTCTGTGCCGACTGCCTGTGGAGCATCGCGGCTTCGCTCCGAGCTCCTCGCTGTTTGAAGTGAACATCCTCTTATTTGGAATGAGAGTGACTTACACACTGGAGTGGTTCGAGAAGGGGGGAATCTAATAAGATGCCAACTGAGTAAATACCAGTCATTTTAAGAGTGAAATTTAAGTTGGCAGGTGAATAAACGCTCGGGTAAAAATACCCTTCCCGAGGCCTGCCATCCTGGGGGCTGCACGGTGCGGCGCTGCGGGGTGGGCTCTGAGCGCCCACAGAAGTCGTGCTGCGCGCCAGGCGGAGATCCAGGGCATTCAGTGTGGTGGTGGCTCCCGGGCAGCCCGCTCCGAGGCAGCACAGTGCCAACTCTGAGTGAGACACAAGGCTCCGGGTCCCAGGGCCCTGCTGTGGTCATCGGTGGCCCCAGCCCAGGGCAGGAGAGCCCGACCCTCCCACGGCTGGAGGCTGCCAGGGGTCGGGCCCAGGGCAGTGTCCTGTGCCTGCGGTGCCATCTGCTGCACTCTGGGAAGGACCCTGGGCTTCAGCTCAATTACTGGTAGCGACAAGGTGCCCGTGGGTGCCTGGTACTAACAGGCTTCTCCTGCTTGCTGCTGCCTCTCTCGTTGCTCCTGGCCACCTGCAAATGTGCTGGGTGCTGGCTGAGCTGCCCCGTCCACCCTGCTCCAGCACCTTCCTGGAGGCGTCCCAAGGGATCAGGGAGGAAACCCAGGTCTTGGCGCAATGCCCATGGCTGCCACCAGGGGTCAGCAGACCCACAGCGGGCTGGAGGGTGGACACTGGCGGCGCAGCAGAGATGGCAGGGCAGGCAGCGGGGAGGATGCTGGCGTTGGCTGGGGGCTCGGAGGTCAACCCTGCTCTGGGCCTCCGGCCAGCTGAGCTGTGGGCTTTGGCGGCCGGGGTGCCCTGGGATACCAGCCGCTGGGCAAGAGCTACAGGTGCTGGGGGCCTGGGGCCTGACCGTGGGGACTCTCCGGGTACATGGGGTCCAATCTGGCTCTAAGTCCTGTGTGGACTCGGGCCGCCGCCTTCACCTCTGAGCCTCGGTCTCCCCGCCTGTCAAATGGGAGAAGCGACGGGACGGAACCGTTGCTGGAAGGATTCGGTGGAGGAGCCCGTGCGAAGCACTGGGCACGGCCCGGTGTGGGACTGCCCCGCACCGCGATGGCTGCCGTGGCCGTCGGGAGAGTTTTCAGGGGGACTGTCCTTTCTGTCGCCGGCTCCTGCAGGATACTCCGCAGCTCATGCTGGCTTCTAATGTTCCTAATCTCCTGTTGATTGTTCCCGGGGTTTCAGCCAAATAAGCACTTCCAATTAAAGCGCTCACTGCCGCTGCCGCTGCCGCTCTGAGTTGGGTTGCCACGGAAACGAGAGGGGGACCCTACTTCTTCCCTGGAATGTACACGCACGTGTGTGAGTGTGTGCGGGTCTCTGCGTGTGCGTCTAGTGTCCCTCCTGGGGCCCGGCTGGCAGGTGGCAGGGAGAGGGCGGAGGGTGGGGTGCCGGACGCCGTGCTGAGGCTCCTTCGGCACGGGTCCCCCTTTCGGCCTGGGGAAGGCTTTGCCCGACAGCGGGAGGGAAGTGCGGATTCCCCGTGCGAACTTGGCCTCCCCAGCGGTGGCCTCAAGCTCCCTGTCCAGCCAGGCTGGTGGGATGACGCCATGCGGGGTAGTGGACGGCCCTGCCCGTGTCTCTAGAGCATCACAGGCGTGTGCCTGTGTGAGTGTGAGTGTGTTTGTGTCTCAAGCTGGCCCTTGGAGCTGAAGCTCGGACAGGGAGAATTCTGAACTCAGCTCAGGCCTGGGGTTGACTGAGGTCCCAGGAGGGGCTGAGCTGGAAGCATTGTCGAGAGGCATGGTCCGAGGGCTGTGTTCTTTGCATCAGCCCTGCCCTGCACTGGGACTTCCTAGGGGGTGGCTGGCTGCTTCACGCGTGGATTGGCCGGGACTCTTTCAGTTGAAAGTGTCAGAGTAGCTTGTGAAAAAAATCCATCAATCGGTCAATGGAAGATGAAAAGGAAGAACATACATGCACACACGTAAGACACAGACAAACTCACAGAGATGCTCACGTACACACGGAGCTTGTCCAGCTCCCTGCACAGCTGCATCCTTGGTGGGGGGGCGCTCCTCTAGACCTCACGCCGCCCTGTCGAGGGGGTGCCACCCTCCTCGAGGCAGAAGGACGGTCCACCCAGAGGTCTTGGTGCATGGGAGGGGGTACTTTTCTTTGGCAGTGTTGAGGCAGCAGGTCTCGTGGAAGGATCTGGAAGGATCTAGTAGGTCCCCTCCCCACCTTCTCTCTTTGGACACTGACTAGAATGACCTGAGCCGGACTGACCTTCAGGCTTTGGCCACGTGGGAGGAAGCAGGTGTCCACGAAGAGCTGGAGTCTCTCTCGGGAGCCCCTGACCCCTGCTGTGGGTTCCGCACCCACGACGAAGGTTGGCTCGCTGGGCCCCGAACCCCCTCTCCCTGCAGCCCACTTCCCGATGTGCTGAGTGCTGTTGGGACCCCCGAGAGGCAGAGAAAAGCACAGTGGTGGCTTCTGGACCCCACTGCACCACCTGCTCTGTGCGACTTTGGGTCCCTTATTTATGCGCAGCGCCTCACCTGCAGGCCAGGTGTGCTTACGCCTGTGTAAGTTTCGACCCCCTTTAGCCCGGTGCTCATGGAATATTTTCTTTTACATTTTGGAAATTTGCTCTAAACTTCTTCATAATGACTATTTGACTTCGAAAACAATGAGTTTGGTTTTCTGGATGAACTGGGGATTCACCGGGCCAAGGACTTAGACAAGCAAAACGCAGGGTGGGCCGAATACCTGAGGACACCTTCCGCCTTGGCGATCAACTTCTCTGCATCTGGGATGGTTCTAGCCGTCAGGGACGATCGAGAGAACAGTCACTCACATCATTTTTGGGGCCAGTGGTCCCGATGAGAAGCCTGTGAAATTGCCTTCCAAGACGTTGACCCCAGAAAATTGGGAACGTATCCAGATATCTGTATTGTGGGCTCTCCCCACCTCCCCCCATTTCTCTGGGGAGGGCAAGAGAAGGCGGTTGTTCTGCGGGGCAGAGGGAGCCGGCCCCCTCCCCCCAGGTCCCTCCTGCTCCTCAGGCCTCCGAGGCTCCCCCCCCCCCCACGG
>NW_006436888.1:9063653-9080208 GCF_000325575.1 Pteropus alecto
CCCCTCCACCGCCCGGCTAAGTGGCAGCTGCTCCCAGCCCCAGCCTCTGTCTGGCTCATGCCCTGGGCTCTGGGTGAACTGTTTTCTCTCTCCCTTCACCCAGCAAACCGCACCCCCTTTCAGATCGTGGTCCCCGTCCCGCTTGCTTGAGGCAGCGAAGCGCCCTGGATTCCCCGTTCTCTGTCCTCCCACCGTGGTGTGTCACACTGGAGTGTCACTGCCTGTCCCCCGGGTAAGACTGCATCTTCCTGTCTCCCTACACATCCCCGGCCCTTGCACAGAGCTGGGCACAGAGAAGCTCACAATCGCTCCTTTACTTCGAGGCACCAGCTGCTTCGTTGGTGTGAACACCCAGGTGAGGTCTCCTGTCTGCTCATTTGCGCTATTGTTGCTTAGAAGCCAGACAAAGGGAGTGAGCCACCTCCTCAGTCTGCCCTGCGGCTCTCGAGAGCCCGCCATGACGCTCTGTGACGAGACTGTGGTAGGTGCCAGGTGGCTAAGAGTTTGTGCGGGTGGGCGAGGGGCTCACCTCGGAGCGCCCAGGGCTTGATGGAGGTGGGGGGCGTGGGGAGTCAGGAGATTTCTCCAGACTGGCTAGATGCTACTGCTTGCTTCCCTCCTGGGCACTCCAGCTGATGACGTCTCCAGCCCCCCTTGCTGCCAGGGCGGCCAAGTGACCGCTTTCTGGACAATGGAAAGTGAGACCCTCCCAGGGTGACTCTGCTTTCTTTCCCTGTCCTCTGGGTGGACAGAGGGTGACTTCAGGGTCCTGAAAGATGGAGAGAGCCCGGGCCACTTGAGAGAGCCAGCCAAGGGCACTACTTGACAGGGACAGGCTGGGTTGCTGCCTGACAGAGAGAGAAGTTGGATTTTTGTGAAGCCACTAACACGTTGGGCTTGTTTGTTACGGCGGCTGGTCTAACCTGACGAATACACTTCCTAAGTCTGATTTTTCTCTGTGCGACCTTTGACCTATGCTCTGCTGTCCCAGGGTTTTACTTGGCCAATTGGCCGTCACTGATCAGGACCTAGTTCAGGTGGCGCATTTTCTGGGTGTCCTTCCCTGATCCTCCAGGACTGTGCGGTGCCAGTTCTCTTGGTCCTGACTTTCTCTAGATTTACCTCTGTGTCATCATACCTACCGCGTGGTGTCATGAAGATCTACGTACGTGTTTCTCTCTTCCTCCAACCCGTGAGCATCTCGACGGGTGGAAGTATGTTTGTGTTCTCGGTGCCTGGCGTGGTACCGGAGAAGGGGTGCCGAGTGTGCTCTTGTGAAGCTGGCGGGGAGGCGGGGGGAGAGGCGGAGGTTCTCCAGAGTCTCGTCGTCCTCCTTTGGAATTACAGTTAAGAAAGAAAGATCAGAATGCCCCAAACACCCCAAACGGATGCTCCTGGGACACAGCGGGCTTTCTATTGAAAACTGGCTTTCTCTCCCTATCCCGTCCAGCCATTAAGAGATTAGATCACTTCCCTCTGGTCTATTTTCCCGTTTATGGGTTTGCTCTTAGTCCTGCCTTCACGCTTACTTTTCTTATTGCTCTTTGTTTCCCCTCTCATCCATCCATCCATCCATCCATCCATCCATCATCCATCCATCCATCCATCATCCATCCATCCATCCATCCATCTATCCATCCATCCATCCGTCCACCTACAATCATCATCCATCCATCATCCATCAGCCATCCATCCATCCATCCATCAGCCATCCATCCATCTATCGTCCACCCATCCATCTATCAGCCACCCGTCCATCCATCATCCATCCATCCATCCACCCATCCATCATCCATCCATCCATCCATCCACCCATCTATCCATCCATCCTCCATCCATCCATCCATCCATCCATCCATCCACCGCCCATCCACCCATCCATCCTCCATCCATCCACCCATCCATCCACCCATCCATTATCCATCCATCCATCCATCCATCCATCCATCATCCATCCATCCACCCACCCATCCATCCATCCATCATCTATCCATCCATCTATCCATCCATCCATCCATCCATCCATCCATCCATCCATCCATCCATCATACTTCTCTCCATCCACCAGGAATGTTCAGAGTGCTGTTCAAAACATAAAATCCATTACCATGAAAAAACAGACAAAAATCCATGCCTTTATGGAGTATACATCTATCCATCCATCTAAGAACCATCTATGTCTGTCTATCTATATCTATGTATCTATGTATCTATCATCTATCTATCTATCTCTGTCTATATATCTGTCTATCTATCTGTCTGTCTATCTATCTATCTATCTATCTATCTATCTATCTATCTATCCATCTATTACCTACCTATTATATCTATCTATCTATCTATCTATCTATCTATCTATCTATCTATCTATCTATCTATCTATCTATCTATCTATCTATCTATCTATCTATCTATCTATCTATCTATCTATCTATCTATCTATCTATCTATCTATCTATCTATCTATCTATCTACCTACCTACCTATCTATCTATCTAATCATCTATCATCTATCATCTATCTTTTATCGCATAGCTATGCTAGAAGTCGAAGCACTCACTTGCTGTGGCCAGCGTCCCACGAGCAGGCGCGGCGTCCGTCACCGCTGGGAAGTGGTTCAGGGGCAGTTCTTGTTTCGTCCCATCCTTTTCCGTCCATCACTGCAGCCGGCAGCCTTCCAGCTGCGGCCTGCTTCATCGGCTTGGGTCCCGTGCCGACCACCCCTCTTCCCCAGCAGCGTGACCAAACCGCTCTGGACATGCAGAATGAGAACGAAACGCAGCTTCGTTAGGGTCCATTACGATCTTTGGCTGTTTCCTCTGTAGTACACGCTGGCCTGGCCTGGCTGATGGATGCAAAGTGACAGATTGTTTTCCAGATGGTTATGCCAATTTACACCTCCATCCTCAGTATTGCCGGTGACTGCCTTACTGTATCCTTATCTGCCTGGAATAGTATCTTTCTAATTTATTTTAAAAAATATGATCGGTTTGAAAGGTGAAAGGAATCTCATTTAATTTCTATTTCTTTGATTAGTGGGGAGGTTGGACATCTGTGGAATGGCCATTTGCTTTTCTCTCTTCAATAGCCATTCTTCTGTGTGCCTGGTGTGTGACACACACAAGGGCGGACGAGACCCATTTTTGAGAAGTTCCGTTTCCTCCGACCCAGAAGGGGGCGGGGCGAGCCCGAGGCACAGATGTCATAGGCCTGCGAAGTCCTGGAAACGGAATTCCCTTGTGGGGTGAAAAGCCCTGCAGGAAATTCCCAGCTGGGGCGGCTGGGCGGCCCATGTGGCCGACTCTGCCTTGGCTGTGCCGTGAGTGCCCATGCTGCCTCCTGATAACCCCACTTGAAGCCTGGGATCGGGCGCGGGGCCGTGCATGGTGGTGGCTGGCCGTCCCCAGGCTCACGTAAGCACTTCGCCAGTCCCTCCTCTGAACCTGTCTTCAGGCATGATGACCACGCGCATTAGTTTCCAACGTGAAATTTGCTTTGGAGTGAAGCCTGTTGGAAACCTATGGGATGTGGGGGCTGGGCTCTGGGCGGAGGGTGGCGGCAGCTCCCGGGGCTGCCGCTAAGTGGCAGTGGGTCAGAAGAGGCGGCTCAGGGTTCCAAATCTGCCTCTTCTGGATGCCGTGACAAATCATTCGGGCCAAAGGCTTTGGCCTGTGGACAGGACCAGATCACGTGGCAGCCTCCAGCCACCAGGCGGAGTGGTGCAGGGTGTGATGGAGTAGCAGTCGGGGAGCCATCTGCCCCTTAAAGCGTGGGGCGGGCGGGGCTGCGGCTGCTCTCCCGGAGGTCAGCTCGGTGTTGGAGAGGGTCTCCCTGCATGAGGGTCTCTCGCGAGGCGGGACACCGAGGGAGAGGAAGGCAGCACGGGAACGACTGCCTCGAGGGACACCTGGCTGCCCGCCTTGCTACCGAACGCACCTGTCTGCCTCCTCAGTGCCAGGCAGCACCTGCCCGCTCACCTGCGCTCACCTGCGCTCACCTGCCCACGGGTGTTACTTGTCTGAGCAGACCGGCTGGGATCTTTCCCGGAGGCCTGGAATGGACCCTAAGGGCTGGGGGTCCTCACCAGACCAAGCGGCTTCTGGACCTGCGTCTCGCCCCCTACGATCTGCCCGGCACACTCCAGCCTGCAGAGGGCTGAGCCAGGGACATGTGGGTCCAAGGCGAGTGACATGCCTGGGGCCCTCCGTGGACAGCTGGCCCGGGGCCTCCCCCGTCTGACTCCGGGTTTGATGACGATGGGCTGTGCTGGCACAGGCGCAGGCGACATGCCTCCCCCAGTGCTCTTGGCTCGGCCTCCAAAGCTGAAGCATCGAGTCACGCACGCTTCGTTTTGGAAACTCTCTCGAACCAGTTGAACTGAGTGCTGGCTGCTCCCAATTGCTTCACTACCCAGGAGAATCTTCCAGAACGCCCGGTGAGATGACTGAAGGACTTCTGCTGGCTGGCTCCACTCGTCCCCTTGGAGAGGTGACCGCCCCCCTGCAGAAACCACCAGTCGGGTCAGATTTACGAAGGTGCCTGGTGGGGCGCTGGGCAGGGCAGGGGTTGAGAATCCCGGAAGCTCCATCCCAGAGACCAGAAGAGAGAGAGAGAGGAGAGAGAGAGAGAGAGACGGGGCAGGGGTTGAGAATCCCGGAAGCTCCATCCCGGAGACCAGAAGAGAGAGAGAGAGAGAGAGAGAGAGAGAGAGAGAGAGAGAGAGAGAGAGGAGAGACCGAGCTGGGGAGCTCAGGGGTCGCCAGCGCCCAGGACGCCCTCGGGGACTTGCAGGGACCTGCGGTGGGCACAGGAAGCCCCGCAGGCATGAGAAACGGACTGGGATCCATTTATACCAAAACTCACAGGACAAGGTGTTCTGGCCTGCACCTGGCTTACCTGTGAGCCCCGGGGCTGTGGGGTTCCCAGAGGCCATGCCTGGCTGACGGGCGAACCCTTGAGCCTGCAGAGCACCCGGCATGTCTGTGGCTGGAGGGAGGGCAGTCCACTGCCTGCCGCTCCTGTCCCCAGATCTGAGCAGGCACACCCCGCCCGGGGGCTGCAGGCGATCCCGCAGGGTTGGTGCCCCGACGGTGGCAGGCTGGTCTGCAGAGAGGACAGAGACCCCTCCCTCGAATGGAGGACAGGACAGGAGGCAGAGCAGCCCCTGTCCCCAACCCTCTGCAAGGACGGAGGCAGGAAGGGAGCCAGACAATTCGCTTTTAAACATATATCTGTATCTTTCTAAAACCCCAACCAAACCCATCGGAAAGCATTCCAATGAAGACACATTCCCCAGACAAGCCATGTTGTCAGCAAACCAAACCTCATCCTGGGAGATGCAGAGTGGGGTGCCTTCCACACCTGCGGCCCCAGGGGATCTCTGACAGGGTGCGGGGGAGGCGGCCGGGAGAGGAGAGGTGGGCCTCAGGCACCGTCGAGCCTCGCTGGCCCCTGGGGCTATGTCTTCCTGGAGAAGGGCAGACAGTTCTGCTGGGACTTTGTACTCCCTTTAATTATGGAGCACGTACGCCATGTGGGGTGCTGGCCATGAGCGCGGGTCGGGACTGCATGCAGGTGACCTTTAATGCCAGCAGAAACGCTTTATAAAGTTGCGTTAGGGCCCGGGATGCTCGGCAGGACACAGCCTCCACAGCCTGATCGCCCTTTCTGAGACCACCTGGAAGACACAGTCACTCGGCTGCACGCAGCACGCAGGCCTAAGGCCCAGCCTCTCCTGGCCGCATGGGGGGCGGAGTCAGGGGCGGAGCTTGCTGGGGCTGGGGAGGTGTTCTGGGCTCTCAACCCTTTGGGGCTAGGAGAGCCGTGGCAGTGTCCTGCCTCCCCCACATTCTTGAAGTTGCTGTCGAGCAAACACCTGGGTTCTCTGAGCCTGTCTCCTCGTCATCAGGTTTCTGGGGAGCCTGAGTGTGCTGGGCACTTTCGATGCGTGTGTCATTTCTATGCGGTGGCATGGGGAGTCCTGGGGGCCGTGGCCGTCACCTGCCAGCTCTCGGGGATGGTGCAGAAGCACCAGCTCCCTCCTTCCCCCACCCCCTCCATGGGGAGCCCAGCGCCGGGCACCGTGGGGACCAGCACGCAGGAGGCTCTGGCCAGCGTGCACGGTGGAGCGAGCAGCCGCCAGGTGGCACTCAGGACCCCGGGCTTCGGCTGAAGAGCCCCAGTCTGTCCTCAAGAGCATCTGGCCTTGACTCCCTGGCCTCCCTTCCTCCCTCTTCCCTACCCCCATCTGTCCCCTCTTTCCTTCCTCCAGGAAGTTTCGATCACCTCCTGTGTGTCACGCGCTCTTCTAGGTGCTAGAGACTCCGCAGAAAATGAAACTGAGCGAAGTCCCTGCTGTTTGCTCCAGGATGGGCCAGGGGCGAGCGACAGGCCCCCGCGGCCATTTCGTCAGTCAGGCCCCGGGGCACGGCCAGGGCCTGGCTCTTGCGGCAGGGGTTAGGGCTCCACTTTGGGACAGGACACAGCCTGGGGCGGGACCCTGCTCATGCCCGGATGTCAATTTGTGTGCACACAGAGGACAGGGCTTTCCAACGGGGGCGGGGGGACGCTTCTGAGCTGAGATGGGGGGCACTTCTTGGGAGTGCAGGCTCCCTGGTCCCACCCCAGGTGGGATTCCCGTAGGCCACTGGTGGAGCCCACAGCCTGGTTTTATGCCTCCCCACCCCCCAGCAGTTCTGTCTGTCCTGAGTGGTCCCCTGGTCACAGCCTGAGAAGCACTGGCAGGTAGCAGGCGTCGGTGGGGAGATGGCCTAGACTGAAGCCTAGCCTGCCACTTACTTCTTGACTATGACCTTGGTAAGTATCAACAACCAGAGAGAGTCTGGGATTTTTCCTTACTTGCAAGGTCACAAGTCAGCCTGCCCCCTTTTCATGGATGCCGGCTGAAGACACAAGATCCCTGGGTAGAGACAAAGGTTGTTGTTACTCACCACACAGCAGGAGCCACCAGCTTCATGATCTTCTGGGTCCCCTTTGCCCCCTAAACCCCATGATGTAACACCAGGTGCTGTGTGTGCAGGGGGTTTGCCTTACAGCTGAGGACCCCGACTTCAGAGGGGATCTTTTTGGATGGGCTGTAAGCAAACCTGCCTGGCCTCTGCCCTGGAGGGAGACGGTCTCTGTCTCCCAAGGCGGTCTGCTATTCGATCACCCTCGAAAAGACAGTCTGGAACCAAAGTGGTAGGTGCCTCTGCAGACGTGCAGGAACACGAGACCTCTGGGGAACAGTGTCCCAGCAGGAACAAATCGTCTAGAGCAGGGGTCCCCAGTCCCCGGCTGCAGACCGTTACTGGTCCGTGAGGAACTGGGCTGCACAGTAGGTGAGCGGCGGGTGAGGGAAGCTTCATCTATGTCTGCAGCCGCTGCCCAGCGCTGGCATTACCGCCTCAGCTCCGCCTCAGATCACCAGGCGTTCGACTCTCATAGGAGCGCTGGTCCCTGGTCCCTGGGACCGCTGCTCTAGAGGAACATTTCAAACCAGGAGCGTTAGACTCTCATAGGACCGCTGGTCCCTGGTCCGTGGGACCGCTGCTCTAGAGGAACATTTCAAACCAGGTGTGGACGTAGGCCATTCCCCCCCATGCCCACCACCCTCCACGACCCCTGTCCCATGGTGGGGGGCCAGTTTCTGGTCACTTCGTGAATCCTCCTGCCGGTTTGGAGTTGGCGTCTCTCTCCGGCTCAGCCTGCTGGGACCCCACTGTGGGTGCTGTGCGCACGGCCACCAGAGGCACATGTCCTGCTCTGGCGAAGTGTGATAGATGACTGACACCCAGAGACGAATAAGAAGTGCCTCTTTGGCTTTACTGTTCCTCACTTATGTCATGCAATTTACATTTCTAGCTGTTAATGAAGGATTATAGATGTGTTAGAAAAACCCGCAAAACTGCTAGTCTTTGCGCTCGGATTGTTAATTAAATTCCGAAGCTCCATTTTCAGGTTTTAATTAATAGAACAGGGCCTTACTTGTCACGTTGTCCTCATGGGTCGCCTTTCCCTCTGCCCCTCTCCAGGGAGGCTCCTGGCATAGGTATCGGCGTGGGATCTAATAAACGCTCCTCTTGACTGGCCACCAATCCCTGGATCTGCGCCCTTGGCCGAGCAGGGCCCAAGCATCTCGTCTCCCGTTTCTCTACTGGGTCCTCCCTGTGCAGGACTGAGGACCCCAAGGTCTAGTTTGAACAGAGCCAGGGCTATGAGGCCGGCTCATAAAGTGATGGTTTTTTATTCCGCCCCCTGTAGCAACTCTGAGCGTACATGGTTGAGTTCTTACAAGTCGGATTTCCACAGGATGCCAACAGCATAAACGGCAAGGTGAACAGAGACCGGGGGTTATGAAGGCGGGCACAGACTGGGGGTGCGTGGGGTAGAGACTGAGGGCACAGTAGACACAGCTGCTGGGGGCTGAGAGGCGCTGCGTTCCCGGCTAGGGGCATGGGGAAGATGTCAGGGCGGAGATGGCGTGCTGGCTCCCGAAGGCTGCGTTTCATCCTTGAGAGGGTAAGAGATTGGGGGCAAGACTTAAAGGAGCAAACATCTGGGCACATCTGAGTGCCTCGTCTACGGCTGACAAATACTGTCAGACCGCGGACACTGTGTCACGGGTGCCCAGCGCAACGTAATCACCTAATGAATAGTTGCCGAAGGCAGGAAATGGCATTCGTGGCTTCCTCTGCTCTCTCTGGAAAAGAAGCCACGACCTCTTCCGCTCACTACCCCAGCGGCTCTCTTCCAGCGACTGTTTTGCCCTCCAAGGGGCATTTGTCAATGTCTAAAGACATTTTGGTTGTCACAGTGGGGGTGTGTCGGGGGAGGGTAGAGGTGACAGATGCTGCTAAACATCCCATGATGCACAGCAAAGATTTCCCACCTCAGGTGTCCGTGGTGGCACCAAGCCCAGCAGGGGCGCGAAAGGCTTCGGGCGGGAACCTGCCTTGGGGAGCTAACCACCTGCGGCCACCTCTCACTTTCCTGCTCGCCCGAAGCCTTGGCGGGAGGTCGGGGTTCGGGGATGCATGGGCTCGGGAGCCCCCTCAGGCATTTTGCATTCCCCTAGCTCCTGCAGCTGCGCCCACCGGTCCTCATGTCCAGCCCACTGATGTGGCCGATGCTCACAGGCTGCCCCCCCTCCGAGGCCTCCTGGCTCTCTTCCCAGCTCTGGGGGTCCCATGGGCCTTAGCGTGGGAACTGGGGGCAGCATGTGTCCCCATCTCACCTCTGGCGGTCACAGCCACTGCCCCCGCATGTACCATCCTCCACCCGCCTTCGGATTTCTCCGTGTCCCATGGGCAGTGACATGCCAAGCTGTAAGCCCCCTGCAAGGTGCTTGAAGCTCACGCTCAGGGCCCCTCTCTGTTCTGTGACACTGATGGAGTGCTTTTCAAGGCTCAGTGTCTCTGGAAGAGCTGCCTGCTCAACCCCCCACCAGCTCTGTGATGGTGACGTCCGGGACCCCTCGCCGAGACCTGATACCAGCTGCTAAACTTCACTGATCATTTGCTCTGCTCCAGGCTCCCTGCGAAGTGCTGGGCATGTGTGATCACAGCCCTCGGCAGTGAGTCGATGATCCTTTTGTCATTGCTGTTAGGGCCTCCCATGTCCCCAGGACAGCCGTGGGCACATAGCAGGCACTCGGTGAAGAGTTCACAGTGAGGGGTGATGTTGATGACAGATCTACGGGGTGCCCGCCAATGACCGGCCGGTGGCAGCGATGAAAGGGACCCAGGCAAACTGCTTGGGGGTCCAGTCGGAGCCTCCTGTCCTTTCTCCCCACCCGAGGAGGACCTGCTCCCGCTTCAGAGCTGGTGGGAGTGGGGTGGGGGGAGCGACAGCTGGGTCCCCCTGTCTCCTGGAGGCAGGTGCTTCCCTCGCCAGCCGGGACTGAGCCCCTGCCAACGCTGCGCTGCCTGTGTCCTGCAGAGCGACCACGGATGACACCCTGAGCTTCAAGGTGTCCTGTTTCCCTGAGGACTGCAGGGCTCTACGCTTTGCTTGGCGTTGATCAGCTTCTGCTTACAGGGCACTTAGGGGGCGAGGCAGGCTCGACGCAGTGCCACGTGCGGCTGGGAGGCCGTGGGGCTCAGCCTTGGGGCCACAGGAGGACGGCTAGGGACCCAGAGGCTGGACGGGAAGCCTCGGCTCATCTCACCAGCCTGGAGAGACCTCAGGGGTGGCCATGTCCCCGGGCACCAGAGCGGAGAATGGTCATTTTGTTGGGTGCCAGGAATGACTTCCTGTTTGAAAGCTTCTTTGCAGCACAGTGGCCCAAGGGGGAGGGCTTGTGTTGATGGGGGTTGGCCACACGCAGGTGGGTTAGGGTCTTGGGACCGGGCTGCTGCTGAAAGCTCTCGGAAGAATCTACAACCTAGGCCGGCCGGGTGCAAAGAGGCTCCCTGTCCCCTCTGCCATGGTACGTGTGAGAAAAGCTAGCCCCCAAGGGGCCAGGGGCGGGAGGGCAGCTCAGGGATGGGGCTCAGTAAGGCAGCAGGGCGCCCGGGGCGTGAAGCTGAGACAGAGCCGCTCTCAGGAGGAGCAGGTCGTGCAAACGCCTCGGTGCCTCGCCCTAGTCCCCACCTCGGCCCTGGCAAGTGCAGGGAGCAGGCAAGCTGGGGGAGCCCAGTCAGCACCCCGCGTGCTTCCCGTCCCCTCCTGGCAGAGCACGTCTGGGGCCGGGGTCTGCACGGGCCGGCTGCTGACCACGCTGTGTGCATCTCAAGGAGGCCTGTGGAATGTGGCAGATAAATCTCAGAGCACACTGCGCACGGCCCCTTTAAAGGTGCTGGAGACGCGTCGCTGGTCTTTCGTGCCGGGAGGGGACGGCTCACACTGGCGCAGTCCCGGTTGGGACGTCTTCGTTAGTTGCTGGTGACAGAAAGCCCAACCAGCTGGTGGCAGAGGGGCTGTCACCCAGGGGCTCAGCCAGGCGCCCCAGGCCCTGTCTCTCCCTCCCTGCTTTAGCTCTGCGCCTTTCCACTCTCTCTTCTGCTGTGTCCTCGTGTGCCATCGTGGCTGCGGCTGCCCCTGCGTCCCCTTCCTCCAGGCCTCTCTCCTAGTAGGCCCTGCGCAAGTCCCACTGCCCCTGTGGGCTCAGCTGGGGTCACGGGTCACAGTGGCTGGAGGAATGCAGTCCTCTGATTGGCCAGGTCCGAGTCACGTGTCCGCTTCTGGACCGAGGGTTGGCATGAACGACCCCAAACGCGGTGCGTAGGAGCGGGCTGGGGGTACAGAAGACCGTTATCAACAGGGGGTGGGGGGGGTGCCTGGGCAGACAGTACGGACGCCGGCAGACGTGCTCCCAGCCCCACGGAAGACCGGAGCGCACTGCACTCGCGCTGTCAATCACTGTCCACGCCCCTCCCCCGCTCCGGCAATCACTGTCCACGCCCCTCCCCTTGTGGTCAATCTCTGTCCACACCCCTCCCCGCGCGGTCTGTCCTGCCCTATGTTTTAACACCAGCTCCGCGCAAGCGGACAGCACGGACTCTGGCCGCTCTAGACCTGCAAGTGAAATTTCGAGGAGGCATTTGATTAAGACGTAACCGACCCGAGTTCCAGCGATCTCGCAGGTGCTCATTGTCTCAAGACAAAACTCCCTTCCCTCACCTCTAGGCTGCAGTGTCCCGCGGCTGGCATTGGGACCCGCAGCCTCTGTCCCTGAGCCGGAACTTCGGACGAGCAATTTATCTCATCTGAACGGTCCATCGCAGCCCCTCCCGGCTCAGTCAGGTAAAGGGGCTGCGCGCGCTGGCTCAGAGCCTGCAGTCGTGTTGGCCACGGTCATTGTTATTATTAGATCTAGGACGTTTGTTATTTCAGCCCTAATGATGGACAGGTACCTCGCCAAGTCCCGGACGTGCAGTGACAAACTCAGTCTCTGCCTGTGGCCGAGACAGGTGAACAGACAATTACAGTGCAGTGGGCCCTCGGCTTTTACACTCATCTTGCTCAAACGGGATTAAGGCAGCTGTAACGGGGCGACAAGAGCGTGTTTGGCCAGCCACGTGCCCGCGTGCTCCCAGAGCTCCAGGAAGGGACCTGTCTCCTGGCAGAGGGAAGTCACGGTGAGCTTCCTAGAGGAGGCACTGCTGAACATCTGTCCTTCCACCAGAAGCCGCCTCTCGCTTGTCCCACTGGAGACGCTGGCCGTAGGTCTTTAGGCTGCGATTTGAGTCTGCTTGGGCTGGAGGTCATCTGAGATTACCATGGGCTCAGCTTGCTTAGGACCATGCTGTGCCCTCAGGCTGTGACCTGTCTCCCGGGAGTGGCAGAGGTGGCCTCCTGCTCTAGCAGCCAAAGGGGTTTTTAATGTCCCCGAAGGAGGAGCTGGCTTTCCAGGCACGTTCCAGTTTCTCTTGCTCGAGGCTTCTGTGGAGCCGTCCGCTGTTTTGGGGACTTCAGGGGGCCCAGGTCATGTTCCCCAGGATGGTCTGGGCTTCAGCACCAGAGTGGGCCCCGGGTCAACAGCGTCCCTCCTGCCCCCTCACCGAAGAGGGACGAGAAGCCCACGGGGGGTGTCCAGTTGTGTCTGTCCTCCCTCAGAGCTGGGGGCTCCCAGGCTCATGGACCGATGTGTCGTTTGTTTCCAAACCTGTACTGGATTTATTTTGTGCATTGGTGGTGGTAGCCACTGTCACGAAGCCACCGCGGTGCCGATGGAAGGTTCCAGAGACAAGGACATGGCCACTGGCTGTCGGGTGATGACTTCATCTTCCTGGTGGCCTATCTGTCCTGATTCTCGGAGTTCCCTGCCACTTCCAAATCTCTGTGCATAAAGGCGAGGCCTGACGCTTTCTGTGACTTTCTTTGCTTTTGAGGTCAGTCAGATGCAGAGCTGATTTTAACTGTCTCCTCATTATATCTTGGCCGAAGAGGTTTGGGGACGATGTGTGCCACCCAGGTAATTCCAGGTGGTTTGTCTGGCAGTTTAAAACATGGGGTTTCAAAGGCTGGAGCCAGGTGGTTTAGGAGAAGGATGCGTGCACACACAGTCAGGCGGCGCCTTCCAGGAGCCACGTGATGGGACGAGGGGGCAGGACATGGCCACAGTCCCAGCCCTGTGTCCCTGTCACGGTGAGGACTTCGGAGAGAACGTTCTCCTGTCTGGGCCTGTCCCCGTCACAGAACAGGCTGTGGGACCAGGTGGCTTCCATGGTCCTACTCAGTCCTAAGTTACTCTACTAACACCTCCCCCTCCCCCAAACAGTTTGGGGACCATTTGCTGGTGAAATTCCACACCGTGCATTTGGTAGGCCATCCCAGCCTGGGGCGGGGGTGGGGGGAGGCTCCCCTTTCTGGAGGGAGAACTGCCTGCAGAGTCCCCTTCCTCGGGAGCTGAGAGCTGCGTCCATCGTGGCTGCAGGAGCGACAGGGTGAGGAGAAGGAGCCGTTGGGGTCCCCGCCTTCCCCAAAGCCAGGTTGGGTGGCAGACGGGCTCCCTGGAGCTGGCCTTCCCAGCTTGGCCACGTGACTTTCAGAAACATCTGTCTGAGGAACAGTGGAACTTTGCCAGACCTGGAGGCCCCGTTTACACGTCCCGACTGAACCGACCCCGCCGGGCCCCAGGAGTGGTGCCCCGTGGCCTCCTGGCGACGGCTTGTCTGTGGGCTCCGGCTTTAGAAGCGGCCATCTCCTCTGGCTGACGCTTCTGGTTTGAAATTGCCTGTCACAACGTGCCACAGCCCGAGGTTAGGACACGGCTTCATTTCACTATTGTGCACGGGGAGAACCCCCAAACCTCCCGCACGGCAGAACCCACCACCCTGACGATGCAGCCCGCCCACGCTCTGGGCTCATGACAGCCCTTCCGGTCCCCCCGGGAAACTGGAGGGAGGTTCGCTCTCTGTTTCCAGGAGGGGCTGCTGCTTTCTCCTCTGTGTTTGGGGGGAAAGGCTCAGAGTCGGGGTTCTCCCGGAAGCCCCAGGAAAGGTCCAAGCCCACTTGGCAGTGCCTGAGAGGCGGAGGCGGGGTGGGCTCTGAGCAGCCCCCGAGCACAAGCCTTCTCCTGAGACCATTTGCTCCTCTCTCGTGGTTTCCGTCCCCCCCCAATGTTTTACGAGCAGGATGTTTACCTCCTGAGGGTTTTGAAAGGCAACTTTGCCTCGCCTGGCAGGTCTGCACAATGCAGGGAGCGTGGGCTGCTGGGACTCAGGCTGTCGGGGTGTCTGTCCTGACTCAGGTTGTTGGGGTGTCTGTCTTGACTCGGGTTGTTGGGGTGTCTGTCCTGAGGGCACTTTCAGGGCAGCAGAGCCGTTAGTCCCGGGGGCGCTGGCTTGCGTGGATGAGGCCCCAGTGGGGAGGGCAGGGCCTCCTGGGCTGTGTGCAGCTCGAGGGCGCCTGGCCGAGGTGTCGGGGCAGGGGATGGGGGGCAGGTGCTCCAGTCCAGCCGAGCCTGGTGCCTGGCTCAGGGCTGCGCCTGCCCGCAGGGCCCGGCACCTTCTCGGCACAGAAGCCCTGCAGCGATGGGTGGCAGCCCCAGGACGCGCTTGGGCTGATTTCAGAAGAAACACGTATTAACTATTAGTTATTCTGGTGCTTTGATATCTGGGCCTCTGCTGACCTTGGGGGCCCTGTGCTCCCAGGGGTAGCCACTCCCCAGGGGTAAGAAACAACTTGCCCTGGGGTGGGCCTTTCAAATTCAAACCATCCAACCCAGAACCCCTAGCCCCCACCTCCTCTATCGGCTGTCACACTCTGGACCACTGGCCCCCTGTGCCGATCACCCAGGCCAGGCACCACACAACCAGGGACGGCCCAGTGCTCGGGGCCCAGTGACGCGATTCAGACCGGCCACTCCGGCCTCTCACAGACGCTCAGCAAAGGCTCTTGCCTGCTCACTTCCCCCCTGCCCTGGCCCCTGCCTCCTGACGGCCTGGTGCTCCCCGTGTGGCCCCGCGTGGCATGTACCCTCCTCCTGTGGGGACTGTGAGGGTAACACACTTCTTCGTCATGGCAGTCACTCCCTTACTTGTGCATGTTACCATATTTGATTTAAACAAAACCTGGATTCCCTTAAAACATGTCGCCAGAAAGTCTGCCGGGGAAGAACCTCTTAAATCACCCTCTGCAAACCCACTGCCCGCCAAGGCCCCCAGTCTGTGGTCAGCTTGAGGCCAGGCCCTGTCAAGGAGCCCGGTGGGTGAGAGTCATTCTGGGCAGAAGTGATTCCCACAGGGCCTGGGGGCCGTGGACTTCTGAATAATATTTGGAGGGCGGAGTAAGTGGGAGGCGAGGACTTCCCTGGAGTCAGACAGATCTGGACCTTAGTCCTGGCCCTGCCGCTTGGCAGGTGGTGACCTTGGGTCAGCTGGTTAACCTCAACGAGCCTCGGATTCTGAGCTATAAAACCGGGGACAGCGTCTCCTCCACAGGTCCGCGGGGGGTAATCCACGAACGCACGGGCGTGACTGCGTGACTGGGCCGTGCGGTGGGCGGATAATCCATGAACGCACGGGCGTGACTGCGTGACTGGGCCGTGCGGTGGGCAGAGCCCCAGAGATGACCCCCCCTGACTCCCTGAGGCCCGTGATGGTCGCATTCTGTGGCGTGACTGGGCCGTGCGGTGGGCGGAGCCCCAGAGATGACCCCCGCTGACTCCCTGAGGCCCGTGATGGTCGCATTCTGTGGCAGAAGGGAGTTTGCAGACGTGATCTTGTGACAGGAGATGACCTTGGATTCTCCTGGTGGGTTGAGGTCATGGTAGGATCCTCATAAAGAGGGATAGGGAAGGGCCGGGGCGAGGAGAAGGCAGCGTGACCCCAGAAGCAGAGAGCCCCAGAGATGACCCCCCCTGACTCCCTGAGGCCCGTGATGGTCGCATTCTGTGGCAGAAGGGAGTTTGCAGACGTGATCTTGTGACAGGAGATGACCTTGGATTCTCCTGGTGGGTTGAGGTCATGGTAGGATCCTCATAAAGAGGGATAGGGAAGGGCCGGGGCGAGGAGAAGGCAGCGTGACCCCAGAAGCAGAGATTGGAATGACCCGCCCACAGCCAAGGCGGCTTCTGGAAGCTGGAGGAGGCGGGAACAGATTCTCTCCTGGAGCGTCCAGAAGGAGCCGGCCCTGCCCACACCCGCGGCTCGGCCTGTATAACTCAGTTTAGACTCCTGACCCTGGACCTGGAAGAGAAAGACGTGTGCTGTTTCGAGCCACTAGGTCCGTGGTAATTTTTACAGCAGCCGTGGGACGCGAACACAGGCCGGCTGTGTCTCTTCTACGAGCAGGGTGGCGGGTGTGCGCTCAGGCTCCGGGGACCGGCAGCCTCATGAGACTCGCGGTCTGTGTGACCTTTGGGGCACCACCCAAACTCCCTGTGGCCTGGTCCCCCATCTGTGAAGCGGGGGTGGGAGTCCTACCCCCTCACACCACTGTCTGCCTGGGGCCTGACACACGGTGGGCCTCGGTTTAGAATGTAACGCAGATGTGATGATTATTTACCTTTGGGTAGTGACCTTGAACGCAGACCTGGTCTCGTCCCTGCTCAGGGCACAGGGTCCCCCCAGAGTGTGGGTTTGGCAGTGAGGCCTCGGCCCCCATTCCT
>NW_006436888.1:9080431-9088659 GCF_000325575.1 Pteropus alecto
GGAAACTAGCTGGTGTGGCGTCTGGGGTCAGGGCTGGCGCTCCCGGAGGCCTGGCAGGTCAAGGTCAGTCCGACCCACGCCTCCAAGTCCCAGGGCAGAGGGCTCCAGACCTACTGGGGCACCTCTGAGGGCTCGCTATACATGTGACCGCAGGGGACAGGCA
This sequence comes from Pteropus alecto, assembly GCF_000325575.1. NCBI lineage: Eukaryota > Metazoa > Chordata > Mammalia > Chiroptera > Pteropodidae > Pteropus > Pteropus alecto. The sequence goes on from NW_006436888.1 coordinate 9,080,595, forward strand.
CCTGGAGGCAGCCACGATGTCAACGACTGGGTCACGTACACTTGGGCTGGTGGCATCAGGACCTGGTGCCCGCCCCTGCCCGCCTTTCGTGAGCCCGCTGGCCTCCCGTCTGAGGCGGCCCCTCACGCTTACGTGGTCTTCCTGTGACACCGAGCTGTGATTTCACTGAACGATGGCGTGGGTGTGAACAGTGGCCTGCCCAGGGTCAGGGCAGTGAGCGAAAAAACGCGTTTTCAGAGGTTTCCCTGCCCAAGAAGCCCGCGGCTTATCTCGGAAGCCCTCTGTTCCCTTGCTGTGGCCTCGAATGCCACCGAGGCCTTGAATGCCACCGCCATCGTCGCCTCCCAGAGGCGGCCGTAAAACCCCCGAGGACGGCAGCGTGCGGGGAGGGCGGGTGCCACGTCGCCAAGGGGCCGTAGTGAGAGGCTGACGTGAGAGGCACACGTGCTTCCAGATGCCTCGAGGGGGCCGGACGCGGAGTCAGGGCACGGGGGCGGCTCCAGCCCCGATGACGGCAGAGTGCGAAGGCCACGCGCACGGCTTCCAAGGGCCATAGATGCGTTTGTCCTTTCTCCCCGACGCGACCTCTCAAGGCCGGACCGTCACTGCCACTGCGGAGCTGGAGACACTGGACCCAGGGAGTGAAGCAGCTGCCCAGAGTCCCTGGGGTGTGACAGGGGACATGCTCGGGTCCAGTTCAGCCCTCCGCACCTTAGCCCTTTGGTTCCACGTGACTTTTGACACGTGAGAGGTCCTCGAGGGGGACCCAGACAGCCACCCCTCTTCTGGGCGTGTGACAGGACAGGCCAAGTGTGGGGGATGGCGGGGTCTCTGCCCCCAGGCGTGGACCTGGTGACCACACAGAGGTCTTGTCCGCAGACGATCGGTCTCCCAGGCGGAGGGCGGTGGACATTGCACAGGGCAGAGGAAAGGGCCACGAACGTAAGGATCTGGAACCAGCCTCTGGTCCGTGTCAGAGTCGGGCCGTGGTTGGCTTTCTGCCCCGGTCCATTCACCTGACAAGTCTGAGGGGCGCGCGCTCCCTGCCAGGTCCTGTGGGTCTTGAGGGCTGGGGCTGCAGCCGTGGGTGAGAACCAGCTTGTCCTCTGGTCTCAGAACCCTCGTACAGAGAGAAGGAGCAAGATGGGGGCCTTGGATGCTTCTATTTGCCAGGAAAGGCAGGACCACAGGGGCCAGGGGTAGGGGAGCGGAGGGTCAGGTAAACCAGAAGGACGGGTGACTGAACCTTTGTGCTGAAACCCAGCCCACGACAGGAAGCTCGTAGCATCAGTAACGGCAGGAAGTAAATAGCAGGCTGGGGGCGTCTGGGGGCTGCTCTGGTTTGACCTCACCTTCCCCGCTCTTCGAGGGCGTGGACAGTGTCCTACACCGGTTGTGCAGCAGCCATAGGCGTCCCCAAGCCGGGGCTGGGAGCTGGCTCCCGACGGCCCCAGTTCAGAGCGTCCCGGGGAGCCTGTTGGTGCCTGTCTCCCCTGGGATGCTGTTGGAACACTTGTGGCCCACCGAACTGGCCTGCCGCATGAGTTGGCCTCAGTTTCCCCATCTGTGAATGAGGGGGCTGCCCTAGAGGGCTCCCGAGGGCTCTCCTAGCTGGGCAGGGATTCTCCGCTTCGGCCAGACGCCCGCTGTACGACCAGCGAGTGGTTCCTGGGCTGGGATGCAGCACCCTTCTCCATCAAGGACGGCGAGATGCTCATCTGGTGATGGGCCCCCTTCCTCCCCCTGCATCTGGCAATAACGACGGAGCTCCGGGAGCTGCAGAGCTATTTTATTTTTATTTTATTTCTTCCTGAAGTTCAATACTTTCCGAAGCACCTCTGCGTGGTAATGCTATTTCCCTGGCAGGAAGGCATTTATTGGAGCTGTCACTCACTCACTCCCGAGCAGCTCCATCTGGGCTCCACAGCAGCCTGACGGAGCGATAGGGCCGTCCGTAATCTAGACGCCGGGAGACCCAAATTGCTCGTGTAGACCTTGCCGGCGGCACAAGTTAAGGACGAGCTCTCTGCAAATTGGTTGCCTCGTGAGTTCGTGGTCCTAAGTGACTGCGTTTCTCTCCTGGGCAGTTTCCCTCTGGGGGCGGGTGGGGGGCTGCTGCACCTCCCCAGGTTGGCCGCGGTCGTGAGCCAGCCCTGGGGGAGTGTCCTGCTGCTGCGGGCTGCGTTTCGATTGACCTCGAGGAGGGAGAATCCCCAACAGTGATCCCGAGCAGGTGGCCGAAGGAGCACAGGTTTGAAAGGCAGGTGGCCCCGAGTCGAAATTCTGACTCACTGCTTCCCAGCAGTGCGCTCCAGTGCCCCGTCTGTAACGGGGGCTTAGTCGTACCCGTGCTTCCCCGGCATCATGGGGACTGTGAGTGTCCAGGGAGGAACATAGGGCTGGGACACCGCTGGCTCAATTGCCTGGACGGCCATCCTGTGCGGGTGGCCTCCGCTCACTCATCCACACCTCAGGGTTCTAGGTCGGCCTGGGGGTGGGGTCGGCCCCGCATAGTGGAGGGTTTTACTTGCTCCCTGAGTTCTGGGGCCGGACCCACTGGCGGCTCAAAGTTCTGCATTGAGCATCTTCTCCCTCCCCCATGGGTCTCCGTCCTACCCAGAGAGGCACCTGTCTCATCTGCTTTCCCGGGAAGCCAGGTGAAAATCCACTTAAAACAGAATGTGCTGAACACCCAAGATGGGAGGAGTTAGGAGACAGGTTGCCTGCAGGTGAGCAAGCAAGGGGTCTGCTTGCAACTCTCACAGGCTGCCCGCGAATGAGAAGCCGTGGAGACGGAGCGCTTAACACGGTTTGTCTTTCCAAGGAGATGCTCCTCGGCTTACGATGCGGTTCCATCCCGATAAAGCCACAGCGAGCTGAAAATATCCTCAGCTGCAAATGCTTGTCGTGCAGCTAACCCTGCTGGACAGCCAGCCAGCTCAGCCCGGCCGACCTGGACCTGCTCAGGACTCTTACACCCGCCTGCCGCTGGGCAAAGTCTCCGCACGCTGTTTTATTGTAAAGTGCTGACTGTCTCATGCATTTTTATCGAGCATGGTCTGGAAGAAATGCTGGCAACAACCCTGCCGCTGCTGGTCATTCACTCTCGTGATCGCGTGGCTGGCCCGGGAGAAGACACGCATTCGAAGTTCGAAGTATGGTTTGTCCTGGATGCGCGTGGCCCTCGCACCGTCGTAAAGTGCAAAATAGTTCCGTTGGACCATCTAAGTTGGAAGCATCTTCAAACTAGACCTTTTCCCTGCGGATTTGCTGGCCGTACTAACTTGCTAGCTAGCACTTTCTCATACCTGCTTTCATTGTGTTCTCTTTCTGAGCCCTTACCTGGAGCGGGGTGACCGTGCCTTTCTTGGGGGTGATGGGGGTCACGTAGAGGTATTTGCGGGAACACAGCCCAAGTCGCCTTAAGCAAGAACCAGGAATCCACGGGCTCACGAAGTGGGTCGGGGCAGCGTCCGCGTGGAGCTGGTTCTAGGGAGCCAGGGGCGTGTGCGCTGCCCACCGCCTGGAGCCCCGCCTGCCTCGCTAGGGCCGCTTTGCCCCTGCGGGTCGCTGCCTCCCACGCCAGGCGCCGGGGCTGCAGACTGGCCTCTGCCATCCAGGGGCGGCCTCCCTTCTTAGCTGGAGGGAGAAAACCTCCCAGGACAGGCCCGTCGCTGGGTCGGCTCATGTCACATGCCCACCCCTTGACCAATCCGGTGGCCTCAGGGTTCAAATGTTGTGATGGGCACCCCGTCTTCTCTCCGCCATCATGTGATTAAACCTAACAAGGACCAGGAAAGTGGAGGCACAGAGGTGGCCCGGGGTGGTGGTGGGCGGACTTCTCGCCTGTGTCTCCTGGAGTGTCCCTCCTCAGACTTCTTGCCGAAGAGAGAAAATGGAGGTGTCTAGGACTCAGATTTCTCAGAGAGTCACCCCTGGGGAGTGGCTTTGCGTGTCATTCAAGCAGCAACCTCAGAATGTCCACTCTGCACACTTGCTTGCTGGCCAGCGTCACCACTGCCAGCCGAGACTGGCAGCCCCCCCAGTTCGCAGCTCCCGCCTGTCTGAGGGAGGGCGATTCGCTGCTACAGCAATATGGTGATGTTTTGGCTAGAAACCAAGACTCTTGGGTCTCATCAGACCACGTGCTTCCACGCACCCCCTGCCCCCCTGCAGGAGAGGAGAAGGAGGGGGCTGAGGGGGCCGGCGGGGCAGGAGGCCGGAGCGGGGGCCAGCGTGGGAGCAGCTGAACCCGCACGTCTCTGGCCGGAGGCTGCTTCGCTTCGGGTCAGTTTCGCTCCCGTGTGCGTGGAGCGAGGGCTGAGTGCCACGCCGTGGGCCACACGGTTATGTGTGGCGCATCTCGTGGGGGGGCGGGGGCTCCCTCTCTCCTCGAGCTCCTGGGTGACCGGCTGGGGAAGGAGAAGCGGGAGAAAGGGATGGACGGGCACACGGGTGCCACCCCGCCCGGGTCCGTGGCCTCTCTCTGCATCCCAGGACTTTGGCCGGTGGGCGAGGGCCGGGTCTCCGCTCTCCTCTAAGAGACACGTTGGAGGCAGGGGAGCAGGGGGCCAGGGGAGGCTGGGAGTGGGACGCCCTGGGCGGACAGAGTCCACACTTGGCCTCGGAGGCTTTGAGACGTGAGGGAGGGGTGAAGCGGGGTTGGGGGATACCCTTGATGTGGGCGGGGAAGGGGGAGGGCTGAACCCAAGAAAGCCGACCTATCCCCTACCCCGAGCCTGTTTTCCATCTCACTGCACAATTGATTAATCAGGTTCTTAGGTTTTAATAAGTCAGTAGGTCTGGATATTTTTCACTGCATGTTACAAATGTTAATTATCTTCTAATTACTTATGAGCCGAGGCTGCCCTGGCAACAAGCGCCCAGAAGCCCAGCCAAACGCGTCCGAGCTTCAGAGGGGAGCGGATGCACGCGCGGCTTCTTCTGGCAGCGGCTTCCAGAGATTTCTCATCGCCCGTAGGGTTTTTTCCAATAGTTATTATTTTTGGAGGACAGACGCCTGGGGACCTGGGCACTGGGGACCCGCAAGGCCAAGTGAGTGCAGCCTTGGGGACAGCCGACACAAGCTGGGTTGCTTTGCTTTATCCGGGCTGCGCCCGGGGCCCGGGGTGTTGATGAGACGCGGAGGCCTTGGTCTGGCGTCGGAGGGGAGGCTCGTCCCCACAGCTGGCTGGCTCCTTGGGTTTCCTCCTCGGCCTCGTCCCGCTTGCCCCTCTCCTGGAGCCACTGGGCCTTGTTCCCCTGGACCCGGGTCAAGGCCAACAGGAAGGGCGCTTCTCCAAGCCGAGACTGTGAAGGGGCGCCCCTCCGGGAGCTCATGGCGGCAGGGCGCGGACTTGAGCCTTGACAGATGGCTGTGGCCCCGATGCCTCGCTTCCATCTAATTCTAATTACAGGTCACACCCTCTCGTGTCAGAAGAGTCGCCCCTGCCACCGAGGTGCCTCCCACGGGGGGCGGCGTCCTGCAGGCTGGCACCTCCTCGCTGCTGCTCTTGGCTCAGCTAGGCAGAGAAACTGCACGGTGTGGTCCTCCATGGGGGGGTCCGCCCCTTCGCCTCCCTTGGGCTATGCATCCAGGCCCTTGCAGCGCACCTCGCTTACAGCCTCCTCCTCTGAGACCCCTTTGTTATTCATGAGGAATAAAAATAAGAGGTGTGGAAAGTAAAATGGTGATGGGGCAGCTTGAGGCAGTTTTACAGGGAAAGACGCCCTGTCTTTCCCCGGAGTTGAGGTCACACTGATTCCTGTGGGATCCACGGCACGAGCAGTCATTCATTACCTGCTGGACGTGCGTGAGCACCGTGGACACATGTCATGGGATCAACGGTGTCCACGGTGCTCACGCACGTCCAGCAGGTGACAAGCAGTCATTTGTCACCTGCTGGACGTGCGTGAGCACCGTGGACACATGCTGTATTGTGCAGAACCTTGCGCACCTGTAACTGCCTTGCGTCTCCATTCATTCATTCATTCATTCACTCATTCGTCTGTTCATCTACCTGCCCATACATCTATCCATGCATCTTGTATCTTCATTCAGTCATTCATTCATTCACTCATTCATCTGTTCATCTACCTGCCCATACATCTATCCATGCACTCACATCTGTCCATCCATCCATCCGTCCATCCATCTGTCCATCCGTCCATCCTCCCACCTGTCCTCCTCCCACCTGTCTTCCTGCCCAAGAAACACTGAGCGCCAGCCAGTTGTGTTCCATCCGTCCATCTGTCCATCCTCCCACCTGTCCTCCTGCCCAAGAAACACTGAGCGCCAGCCAGTTGTGCGCTGTGATGCTTAGAATGTAAACTCTTGAAGGACAAGCTGCCGTGGTGGGGGGGGTTGCCTGCTGTATCAGTTTGCTTGAGGTCACGTAACGAAATCTCACAAACCGAGCAGCTTGAATAACAGAAATTTATCGTCTCACAGTTTTGGAGGCCAGAAGTTGAGATCATGGGATCACGGTGTCTTTAGGGCCGTGCTCCCCCTAACGACCATGGGGTTGGCTCCGTCCCAGGCCCCTCCGGCTCCTGGCGGTTCCTTGGCTTGTAGCCCCTTCACTTTCTGCAAGAATCCGTCTCCCCCATGCATGTCTGGGTCCAAATTTCCCCTTCTTGTAAGGATGCCATCCTACTGGATTAGCAGCCCACCTTACTTCCCGCTTCTTAGCTAATCATGGCTACGACGACCCCACTTCCGAGCTCACAGCTGAGGTTCTGGGGGTTGGTTGAGTTTTAGAGGGAAGACTTCGACCCATTATGCCTGCTGTGTTTCATCTCCCCGAAGAGCCGCCCCAGGCTGGGGTTGAAGCGCAACCTGTGACCCAGAGATCTAGGTCCAATCATGGCTCAGGACTTGGCGCCAGGCGTGGAATCCTGCAAATTCCATAAAAAGCCGTATTGTCACCTGCTCCGACACCCGTTAGAGGCGGTTTCAGGAAACTCAATGACCCTCTTGGCCTGGTATAGAGAGTTAAGGGCCGAAGTCCCCTACGTGATGCTCCCCCTCTTCCCCCTCCCCCCTGAATCGGACAAGGGAGGCGGAGCTAACCTCGCTGGCAGCGAGAGGAGGCATTTGAATGTGTCATCGTAAGCGCCACCAGCTGAGATTAGGTTTTGCAGCATGTAGCCTAAAACTTCCCAGCGACAGTGTCTGAAACAAGGTAGATGTTTTAGGTCTCATTTTACGCAGCAGTGTTTTCCAGGTGGGTGGCTGTAGGAAGCTGATAGAAGTCAGCACTCCAGCATGCCTTTGTCCTCATGGTCCAGGATGGGTGCTGGAGCTCCAGCCATCCCATCCATGGCCCTGAGGGAGACTGAGTACTGTAGGAGGCTTTGCTTACGTCTTACTGGTCAGAACTGAATCGCATGGCCATCCCTCGTGCCGGGGAGGCTGGGATGCGCAGTCTTTCAGCAGGTCAGCTGGGCTCATCGCTGCCCAGCTGAACATTGGGTTCTATTCCTGAGGAAGACAGCGAAGATGGGTGTTGGGCAGAGAATTAGGAGCGTCCTCCACGATGGCCGAAGGTCTTATCTGGCCGCTTCTCAGGGTGGTGGCCCGAGTGGATTTGGGGTGCACAGTGGGGGAAGGGTGGGCATGAGAGCAGCACCCGCTCTCCTTCAGTGGGCCGTGCTACAGGCTTTGTCCCCAGTCACCTGGGAGACGTGAGTTCTCACGCATCCACTGGCCTCCCAGGGAGGAGGAGATGCTCCTGACCCTCAGCGCCTGGCTGTCCGCGGCGCTTCTCCTTATGGGCGGGTGTGCACGGGGCATGCGGGGCACGCTTAGTGCCGGGGATGGGACGCCTGCGGGTAGGTGATCGCCCCTTGGGGTGAACCTGTGCAGGCCCCACGAGGCCTCTGCTCCGCAGAAGGTAAATGACAGCCCCGCTGCCATGCTTAGTCACAGCGGAGTCTGATTCTTCCTTAAAGTGCTATGTTCGGTCCAGTGAAACACCCACCCCGACCTTCCTTCAGGCCCCGGTCCCTGCTCCTCCAGAACAGGCGGGGCCGGGGCGGGGCCTGCGCTGGGGGCCGGGGCGGG
>NW_006436888.1:9088742-9151351 GCF_000325575.1 Pteropus alecto
GGGCCGGGGCGGGGCCTGTGCTAGAGGCTGGAGCGGGGCCTGAGCTGGGGGCCGGGGCGGGGGCTGTGGCGGTTTTACTCTGGTGGCCCAGAACCCCGCTGCCCTCTCAGTCCAAGGCACGTGGTCTTTCCCAGGGGAGGAGCAAGGGAGCAGAGAGAGCACTGGCGTGGAGAGCGCTGGGCAGTCTTGGGGACATCCTGCTGCCCCGCCCATGACAGAGGCCAGCCCTCTCCTCAGTCCCCTGCAATCCCTTGGATGGCCCCAGGGCCCCTGGCCGCCCACTCCCCACAGACGCGCCCAACCTGGTGCCCCTTCAGGTGCCCTCCTGGGAAGAATCTCCCCGCAGTGGGGTGCTGCCTGTCCCCCGGCGACCCACAGCTGGGCCCTGTCTTTGGCGGTGCGTGAACCCCTCCAGACTCCCAGAGGCCGCCCTGCCCACGGCCTCTGCCGTGGACTCATCTTTGGGAGCCAGTTGACTTCCATCTGTCCTGCACCCTCTTGGGGACAAATGCTAAAGCCTCCGAGAGGGTCTCCGAGAGGCTCCTCTCCCCTCCAGCAGGTGAGGGGAGGTACCCCATCCATTCCCAGAAGGGCAGAGTGTGGCGGGGACTCACGGCAGACTCGCCTCTTTATAAACGAGTGGACGTGGCAATTTCTAGCCACTTCCTTCTCTTCAGCTGCAGAGCTCTGTGCCCTCGAGGGGGCTCACTCAGGCTGAGGGCCGGGCAGCCAGCTTGTGAATGGCACACCTTGTCGAGGCCGGTGGCTGTCATTGTGGGCACTGACTCTGGCCCTCAGCACAAATTGAGTCAGGCGCCCCATGCGACATCCTGTTACGTGCATGGGAATTGCCTGAGAAGCCTAAGAATGCAGACTGCTGGGCCCCCTTCCTGAGATGTGGGCGCAACCGGCCGGGGGTGGAGCCAGGGGACCTGCGTGCTTCACCGGCACCCCGGTCGATGCTGGTGCCCCGTCCTGCAAGGATTTCGGGGTTGTCAGCACAATGGAAGGCGCACACGCTCACCATGGCAGCCCCCCTTGGCTCGTCTAGAGCCCCAACAGCCCCCAGGCCTCCTCAGCCTGCTGCCTTTCCAGACACTCTGCTCGAGCGGGGTCTTTATTTTCCGGAGCCCACTGATGGAGTTAGACGCCTGTAATATGGCAGCGTTATCTGGAGGAGACACGCATACTTTCTTGACTAGATTTCCAAGAAACGTTTTGAAAGGCTGATTATTTTTGAGAGGCCTGGCTCCTTTATGTGGCGGAGTAGAATTATTCCGAACGGGTAGTCACTGGGGCGGAGAGGGCCCTCCCCCACCCTGAGATGTTCTAAGACATTCACGCCGCCCCCCCACCTCGCCCTGCTCCCGGATGGCGAGGCTGGGCCTCTTCATCTTCAAAGGCACGGCGTAAATTAGACGAAAAGAGGTTTCTTAAATGGTATTTACTCCCTCCTTCCTACTTTGCTGGTCCTGGTGCCGCTCATGTGATCTGAGCCCCTCATGGTGCTGACATGGCGTTAAGACACACTTCTGGGGAGAGACACATGTCTGGGGAGCAGGCCAGTGCCGTCCGCCTCCTGTCGTCGGCCCTCCTGCCCCTGGCTTCCTGTCCCCCCTCTGCTGGGTCCCTGGGGGATCTTGGACCCCTGCTTGGTGGGGGCTGACTGTGTGCCTTCTCCACAGCCAATGTGGTTTTTATCCTCTTTATCAATCTTGAGTCACTTCTCCAGGCTCCGGATGTACCCCCTTATAACAAAGGCTATGTCATCTGCCTGGACAGGCTCAGGGCTCAGGAGACTGCCATCGACCAGGCTGGCTTCTCAGGGGTCAGCCTGACTTTTAGGGTGCAGGTTCGTATCCAGGTCTGCCCCTGGAATATTGTTCAGCCTTGAGAAGGAAGGAAATCCTGTCACATGTCACACGCTTCAGTGAGGTGGGACCTTGAGGACATTCTGCTCGGTGACATAAGCCGGTCACAGAGGACAAATGCTACAGGATTCCATTTCCATGAGGCTCCCAGAGGAGTCAGATTCATAGAAACAGAAGTGGACGGCTGGGTGCCAGGGGCTGGGGGAGGGGGCGGGGGTCGCTGTTTAATGGGGTCGGGGTACAGTCGGGGAGATAAGAAGCTCTGCAGATGAATGATGATGACGTTTCCACGACAACGTGACTGTACTTAATGCCAAGGAACCGTGAGCTTAAAAATGGTTAAAAGGGTAGGTTTCACGTTGTGTGTAGTCTACGCAGTTAAAAAAATAAAACGGAGAACAAGTCAAGCCTGTCCCTCTCTGGGGTCCACTCTGCCCATCTGTGCCTTCTAATTGGTACAGCTAGAGTAATTATTTACACGTTAGGTCTTAAATACCATATTTTATTGTTTGTTTTATGTTTTTCCTCTGTGTTTTTCACTTCCCTGTTATATTTGTCCTGTCGTCCTCTGACTCACTGGAACGTTTTCCAGAATTCTGTCCTGTTTATTTGCAGGGTTTTTGAGCGTATCTTTCTGTCGAGCTTTTTTTTGGTGCTTTCTCCAGGTATTCCATTGATAGACGCATCACCCGCCAGAATCTGCCGGCTTCGGCATTTTAATAGTTTGAAGTATAGAAACCTTACCTCCATTTAGGTTCTTTTACCGTCCCCCGTTCAAAATATAATTGTCTTAAATATTTCCTGTACGTACAGTGTTGTAATTTTTGCTTCGACTTTCACACATCATTAGAAAACCTGAGTCGAGAAACGACACCTGCTTTATTTACCCTCTTCCCCTCCTCTGTCTCACTGTGTCTTTCCTTCCTTTCTCACGTTCCAAGTTTCCTTCTCTTGTGTTTTCCTTCTATTTAGAGAACTTTCTTTAGCCTTTCTGAGGCGGGCCTGTTGCTGACAAATTCTCTCTCTCTCGTTTTGTTTGTCTGTTTTTTTTTTTTTCCCTCTGGGCGTGTCTTAGCTTCTCCTTTATTCCTACAGAATCTTCGCAGGGGTTGTGAGGTTCTGGGCTGACTGTTCCCTCTCTTTTTGGCACCTGAAGAGGATCGTGCCACTTCCTCCGACCTCCATGGTTTCTGATGGAAAATCTGCTCTCGTTCCAATAGTTTTTCTCCTATAAGTAAGTTTATTTTCCTCTGCCTGCTTTCAAGATTTTTCTTTATCTTTGATTTGCAGAAGTTTAATCATCATCTGTCTCGGCAGGGATCCCTTTGGGTTTATCTTATTTGGGGTCCTTGATGGTTAATTTATGTCTCAGCTGGTCTAGGTCACGGTGCCCAGATATTCTGGGTCACGGTGCCCAGATACGTGGTCAGACATTATTCTAGATGTTCTGGGATGGTGTTTACTGTTGTGGTTAGTATTGAAGTCCATGGCCTTTGAGTGAAGCAGACTGAGCTCCCTAATGAGGGTGGGCCTCATCCAATCAGTCAAAGGTCTGAAGAGAACGAAGGACTGACCTCCCCCGAGCAAGAGGGGAGTTCTGCAGTGGACACCTTCAGGCTTGACCGCAGCATCTCCCTGGGGTCTCCAGCCAGTTGAACACCTGCTGTGTTCCGTGCAGTGTTGCGGATGCTGGGAGCAGGGTGGGGAACGAGGCAGAGCTGGCCGGTGCGCGCAGTGGGCGTGCTGCCTTGTGCAGGACAGAAACAGCACAGAGACGGGCGGGTACACGAGAGAGGAGCGGGCAGGGGCTGGTGTCGAGAGGACAGTAACCCTGGATTGTGATGGGAGGGGCTGCGGGTGGGAGAATGGAGGTTGGCGACCAGGGACGGCTTCTCCGAGACGGTGACGTGTCAGCTGAGGGGCAGGAGGGGCCTGATGTACAAAGGCAGAGGGAACAGGTGCCAAGGTCCTGAGGCAGGAATGAACTTGGGGCTATTGAAGACAGAAGGGGCAGGTGAGTGGAGTGAGAGGGCGAGGGGGAGGAAGGGATGGAGTAAGGTCACCTACCACGAGGGGGAACTTGCCCCGTGTGGGAGGGGATGCATCGGCTCCTGAGCAGAGGAGGAGCTGTCTGATTCCCTTTGTATAAAGATCTTTCTGGATGCCCCACTGTGGAGGGGGTGAGGCGAGCCGGGGGTCGTGGTGCTGGAGGAGGCCAGAGAAGGAAGGACCAGCCTTACATGGCTTCGGACCCACCCTGGGAGGTGGTGGCAGGCCCAGGAGAGAGGGATGGGAGGCTTGGACCAGGCTGGTTGCCACGGCAACCAGAGGCAGGTATGAGATGCCTTTCAGAGATGGAGGGATTGGCCTGCCAAGCTCTGCTGGAGACCTTCAGGACTTTTCACATATTAAAAAACAAAACAAAATGAAACCTCAAAGTAAGAGCAGGCGAACTGCCGTCTTTCTGAAGAGTGGTGTGTTCTGCCTCCTGCTGGGGGGGACTGAATCTCCATGGGTTCCCCTCCCACTCGCTCCCCTCCCCTCACCCAGGGAGGGCCTCACCGTTCAGCTGTCACACTGTATCTGCACGGGGTGCCTGGCTGGGGCGGTTCCGCCCGCTCCGGGTGGCCACCTCCTTGTCAGTGTTGGCTGCAGGCACGACATGAACCCAGGCCACAGCGGGCCTCTGCGGTGCGTCGCCAGGCTCTCTGTGCTCAAGGCTGCAGGGCCCAGTGTTGGTGGACGGGGGTGATGGTGAGAAGCTGCGGCTTCGGGCTCCTCCGCCAGGCACAGCTGGGCCTTAACCCCTTGGGGACCTCAGACCCCTCCTGCTGAGAGCAGCCCCCCTGTGCTCTGTGCGGGAAGGGAGAGGCACCCCGTTGCACGAGGCTGGCAGCAGGGTGACCAGAAGCAAACCTGACTTTACCCCCACTGATCGCTTGGTGGCAGAGGGGACAGTGACCCACCCCCGAGGGCCGGATCCCGGCTTCTCTGTTGACCAGCTGAGGAACCCCGGCCATATCTCGAACCGATTCGAGTCTCTTTCCTCACCCACCACGGGGAACAGTGCAAGCACTTCCGGTGCTGCTATGAGGTCGGCGAATCGACGCCTGTGACACCTGGTGCAGGAGGCGTGGCAGATGAACAATGCTTCGACATCACCACCACATCTAGGAGAGGAAGGCTTGTCTTTTTAAGGGCAAAAGCATTTAAGAGTTGTAACTGCTGTCGAGAGAAATTCATTTGTAGTGCATCGGGGGACAGAGCCTGAGGGACCAGGCGAGCCAGTGCCTGTTCTGTTTGGCTATCAGGATTCTGCCCTGTGGACATGCTGAGGACGGAGGGAGCTCTGGATAGGCCCGCAGGATTGTTTGTGCAAACACGTGCGTGTGTGCGTGTGTGTGTGTGTGTGTGCATGTGTGTGTGCACGGTAAGTGTCTGGCAATCAGCCGTTTTGCCTGTGACCTGAGGTAAGTCCCTCCCAGACTTCCGTCCGCCCCAATGGACATGACGCCAGCTGCACCACCAGGCAGAGCCAGGTCGCCCGGAAAGCCCTGGGCGTCCCGGCAGCCGACCACCCAGCGACCCTGTGTTTCCCTTCCGGCTCCTACGGCCCCAGAAAACCCATGGAGAGTGAACCCTGGATTCCTAGGCCCCCACCTTTGACCCCGGCAAAGGCAGACCCAGGCCCGCGGTCTCTGTCTATCCATCTATCCATCCATCATCCATCCATCCATCCATCCATCCATCATCCATCCATCCATCCATCATCCATCCATCTCCAGATTTAGGAGTCAGATCATCCTCCCTTCAACACAAAACCATCACTGTTTATTTTTAACCTTCCTTCTACCCATCCATCCATCCATCCATCCATCCATCCATCCATCATCCATCCATCCATCCGGCCTCCCCGTGTGGTCCCAGGTGTGTCACTTATCTGACCTACAAATAACAAAACTTGGTTGTTCAAAGCCCCCTGACATTGTTGCCGAGGGGTGTCCTGAGGGCATAGTGAGAACCCCCGGGATGTGGGAGTGTGTGTGGGGGGGACTCCAAATGGCTCAAGTCTGTGGGGCTCGGGGCAGGTAGCACCAGTTCAGGTGAGTGCCCCAGGCATTCCTAGCCGACCTAGCGACAGGCTGGGACCCAAGAAAAACAGCAGGTGTGTGTATCTATTTATTTAATAATTTTAAGAAGAGTTTTAAATCTACAGAAAAGTTGCAGACAGTGCAGAGGGTCCCCACAGCCCGCCCTCCGTCCTCTCCATATTGACACCTCAAGTTAGTGCCCTGCATTCGTGACAATTAATAGGCCAGCGCTGATGTATTAGTATTGACTAAACTTCACACGTTGTTCAAATTTCACTGGTTTTTCCCTAATGTCCTTTTCCTCTTCCCGGGTGGGCGTGTGGCGGTGTCTCGTGGGAGCATATTCTGAGTCCCTGCTCACGGATGGAGAACGTCGGTGTATCTGTGTACACAGAAGCCCCTCGCTGTTGAGAGACATCTTTGTTAAAAAGATGCGGAATTCTGAAATCTTGTTAATGGCCTTTGTGGAGGGGGTGGGGTCCCCAGGTTGTTGCCTTTTCCAATTCACCATTAGAATGCACACAACTATCTGCATCGAGAGCTCTCCGGAAAAACTTGGAAGCGCAGTTCATCAACGGGTGACTGCTGGTGCCACCATCCCCCCGACCTGGTGACGCCACTTCAGCGCAGGACGCATAGATCTCGGCCCCCAGGTAACTGCCGGCCTTCACGGCCCTGGGCATCTGTTCTTTTTCAGGAATGGGTAACAAAGAACCACCACTGAGTCACACGAGGACTTTCTTGTTTAAAAACACGGACTGCGTTTCTAACCAGCAGGCGAAGGCAGCAGAATGTGCAGCAGCTCTGGTGTGGAGGGAGCGCAGCGGGGACGCGCCGGACGCCGGGCGAGCGCAGCGGGGACGCGCTGGACGCCGGGCGAGGCCGCTTTTTCTCTTTTTCTCTTTTTTCTTTTCGTACGTGCAGTTTTTCCGAAACTGTCCACTGATTTGATTTTGGAGATATGAGGCTTTCAGCTTTTCCTGCAGCGATTCTCAGAAGAGCAGAAAAGCTCAGTCCTATGTACACGACCCAATTCTCCTGTTTGTGGTGCGTGCGCGCGCGCACACACGTGCACGTGTTTCGATAACGTCAGAGAAGATTTTGGAAAGCGTGGGGCGCAGACGCGGATATCTACAGGGAAGCAACCAGGGCCGCATTCAAGGGCGTGGCCCTCGTGGGCGGGGCCGATAAAGAGGAAGCGCGCCCTTCACGGGGACCTCTGCGCTCAGGAGGCAGGCTGCGCGTGTGGCCGGGGACAGCCTGGCTGGATGCAGAGTAAAGGGCCAGGGAAGGCGTTAGAGCCCGCGGGGGCCTGCGTGACGCGGCCCCGCCCTCCTCGCGCACAAAGCCAGGCTTGTGGCCAATCGCCTGTTGGCGAGCTCCAGCCCGCACAGGTGTGCGGCCGAATTGAAGCACTGATAACAAGGAGCTGCCCTGTGGTTTTAAGGTGCTTCCAGACCTGTTCTCTGAGCCGATCTCCGTGGCAACACCGGGAGGAAGCACCTGGGGCTCCCCTGGCGGGAGCAGGGCACAGCATGCTCATGGCTTGCCAAGGTCACGCAGCAGGGAAGTGGCAGCTGGGTTCTCAGACTCTGTCTGCCTGACTTGAGAAGGTTGCTAATAACAGCTTTCGCTTTCTGGCTAAGTGACCACACATTTTGAAGAGTTCCCAGTACAAGGTGGAAAATTGCAGGAGCTAATTGCTTTGGAGATGTGCCCTGTCACAGCGTCCATCCAGCCATTCGAAAACCGTTTACTCAGTGCCTAGGAGGGGACAGGCCCTGCTCGGTGCTGGCCGTCCACGAGGCAAAGCCCCTGCTTGGTCAAAGTCAGTGTCAACAGTGCCAAGGTGGAGAAACCCAGGCTGGACAACTGGGTGCTACTTCCCGACCCTGTCTCCCAAGGGCTGCGGCCACAGCGGGGCGAGCGGGCAGTGCTCAGGGTTTGGGGGGCGTGGAGGACCCCAGGCGCTGTCAGATATCCAGACCGCAGGGCTGAATGATCACAGGCACCCAGGAGTCCGCGCCCGGCTGGGCTGACACGTGGGAGCAGATGTCCGCGGAACACCGCGGGCTGCTGGCGAGACCACGGCTGTTGGAGAGTCGGCATGTTAGCGATCTGCCTGGGAGGGATCAGAGGCTGTTCACACCTCCCACGGTCCATTTTTATTCATCCGGCTGTCACCTGATGGGTGACATGCCTCGGGGACGGAAAGAAACAGGAAGCGGGAGATGGTCACCACCTGCGGTTTCACGTGGGTACCCCAGGCACTTTGGGGGGCGCGCGGGGGTTATTCTAACACCCAGAGCGGCAGCGAGGGCCGGCTGCAGCTGAGCCGGCAGCAAGCGACTGGGCTGGATTTGCCGGATCCCTGGTTCGTCGCTCCGTCTGTCCGCCACACAGGGACAGCTCCGGTGCCAGGTCTGACCTTGGTGCCGGATACACGGTGCTATGGAAGGCAGATGCCGTCCACGCCTCGTCCAGCCCCAAATATTGACAGAGCCCATAGAAGAAGGAGGAACAGGGCTTCCGGCAGGGCCTGCTGAGATGCGGTTTAAATTGGTACCCTGAGGGGTGCGTAGGGGAAATCAGCAGGAGAGGGGTGTGCGTGCGTGTGTATGTGTGCCTGCACTTGTGTGTTAGGGAGAAGAATGTCCTGGGCAGAGCGTGCGTGAGTGACAAAGCTGGGAGACGGAAGGACGGTTGCCGCGCGGGACAGTGACAGGAGCCCGGGCACCGGAACGTCCTGGAGGTGGAGAGCAGGAAGCAGCCGGCCAGCCGTGGCCTGCGGTCCATGCTAAGGCTCCCATCTCCGCCGGCTGCGCTGATGGAAGCCACGAGATGGTTTTAAGCATTGCTGCGATGTGCTTAGATTTACGAAAATCCCCTTGGCCGCCTCGTAGAGGAAGGGTTTTCGTCCACTTCCCGGGGCTGCTGTAAGACACCGCAGGAAGCATCCACCCTCACCCCCGGGGCTGGGCGTCTGAGTTCCAGGTTCCTGCGGGGGCCTCCTTGGCGTGTAGACGGCCGTGTGTCCCCCAGCATCCACCCTCCCCCCGGGGCTGGGCGTCTGAGTTCCAGGTGTGGGCGGGTTGGTTCCTGCTGGGGCCTCCTTGGCGTGTAGACGGCCGTGTGTCCCCACGGGGTCGTTCCTCTGTGCGTGTCTGTCCTCATCTCCGTTTATTAGGACACCAGTCATGTGGGATGAGAGCCCACCCCGACGACCTGATTTTAACTCGATTCTCTCGGTGACTCTCTCTGAGCAAGGTCACATTCTGAGGTGCTGGGAGTGAGGACTCGAGTCATGTGGGATGAGAGCCCACCCCATGACCTGATATTAACTCGATTCTCTCGGTAACGCTCTCTGAACAAGGTCACATTCTGAGGTGCTGGGAGTGAGGACTCCGACCCCCTTTTTGGGGCGACGCAGTTGAACCCATAACGGGGCCGGCAGGGGAGGTGTGAGAGGCAGAGAGATGAGTTGTGTAGAATGACCTAGGGGTGTGTGTGTGTCAGGGGGAAGGTAGCTGGGACAGGTGGTGTGGCAGTGGAGAGGAACAGCAGGCGTCTCAGGGGACATTCAGAGTCAGAGTCGAAGGCCAGAGGGTTGGGTCACGAAGGGGCCTGGGTTAATCGGGCCCAACAGAGCCACCCCAGGTAGGTCGTACCTCAGTTTCTCTTTGTCCTTAGAGCGGCAGCCCAGCCGTATTGGAGGAAATCTGACGAAGGGCCAAGTTCACCCCTGCATCCTGATGATGCTGTACACTGCTCTCGGGCGCCTAGCTCTGAGTCCCAGGCACACGTTAGAAAATTGATCCATTTGCTCTTGATAAAATCATGCCTACTAGACTATAGGACACAGATGACCCGAAAAGTAAAGAAAAGTATAAATAATAAGGCAAAAACCACTCACGGTCACATAAATGGCAGCACGAAGTCCCTGCCAATGGTTATTTAAGCTCTCTCCCTGGGAAGGATGATTGAATTATCGTAAGAACTTTCTCTGTATATTAAAATGTCAGCGTCCCCCAACCTCGTTATCATAAAAATGTTTGTCTGCTAATGGAAAGCCATACTTCACCGGCATGTGCTTTGCATTTCTTTATTCAAGGAGGGTCCACATCTCTCCTGGTATTTTTGCTGTCACCCTGTGCGCACGGCCCCAGTGGCCTTTGTCCTTCTCCCGGTCACTCACGGGGTCGTGGGGATATTCCCACAGCGTCAGGTGGGGTCCCTGTGAAGCAGGACAGAGCCCTTCCCAAGACTGAGTGGATGCCAAATAAAACCGTGTGGGGAGTGCGCCCGCCCAACCAGGCACTAGATGTGGCTCCAAGCACACGCTCAGCCCACGTGTCCCCACAACATGAGGACAGGGAACAGCTTGTTCTAGCGGACACCAGACCCCGTGGTTTGTCTCATTTGGTCCCTGCCACCGGGGGAGGAACTTGCCCACTTGACACATCAGGAACTGGCTGAGCTGGGGCCTGAACCTCAGCCGTCGGCCGAAGGCCCTGACCCTCACCCCTGTGCTCCTGCCCCCCGCGTATGGCAGGGCTGGGCCCACTTCTGGATTCTGGTCACACCCGGGGTTGGCTGCAAGCCTCCGCCATCACAGGAGACGGACGAGCAGCCTACAGGTTACGGGAAGGGAGACCCGGTCAGTCTGTGCGCTGCGGGGCCATCTTCCCATCCGGCTCCAGAGGGCGGAGTCACCAACGCGGAGCGAGCGGTGGGTGCGCTGGCACCACCCTGGCCGCAGCTTATGGCTGCTCATCTCGCAGAGGCGTAAACAAAGCTGGGGATGCGAGCTGAGCGTCAGATCCTGTAGCCGGCTGGCCACGGAGCTGGCGCCTGAGCCCACCTGCCTCCTGCTGTGCTGCTCCTCGGGTGATGGCAGCCCTTGGGGACAGCTCTGGCTTCAGGTTCTTGCCGCATAGTGCGAGGCACCGCTGATCGCACACACACGTTCACGCATACACCTGCTCACGCACGCGTGCACATGCGCACCCTCATACATGTACTCACGAGCCCTCCCATGCATTCATACTCATGATCAGACATCGACGCACTCCTGTGGGCTCACATGCACACTCACGAGATGCACACTTTTACACACACGCACACACACGCACACACACAAGCTCGCTCAGGCTCGGGCTTCGCGCGCGCCCCCCTTTCACGAGTGTGACACAGCCGCAGGAGGCCCCCGTGGCGCCGGCTCATCGACGCTGTCATGTTCGATGCTGCTGCTCCCTGTGCCTGCTGCATCTCTTTTCACTCCCGTTTTGTGCGTGTCCCCTGTACGAGTCTCTTTTCCTCTTTATTTTTCACTGCCTCGGTCTAGATGTGTTTCTATTACCGGTGACTGCAAATCGTTTTCGGAGGACCGTGCCGACTCGCACGCGCTCTCCACACAGGGCGGTGGGCTCCAGCTTCGCATGGGGGGCTCGGCCCCCCGGAGCCCGGAGATCCCCCTAGAGGGTCCCAGCCCCCTGCACTCAGGCGAGGGGGAGGACCGTGCTGGGGGGGACCACGGCCCCTCGTGGGATCCGCGTTCTCGAAGGGCAACCTTCCAAATGTGATAAAGAGACCTTTTCTAGGTGCTATTGTCCTGGTGGCTTCATGTGGCTTCAAACACAGGGAGGCTCTTTTGAGGGTTTGGAAACCGTTTTTCTTTTGCTGAAAAGGGTAAATTTTATAACCTCTCTATGGTTCCTGAAAGAAGTTATTCTTAGAAATATTCTGCAAAATTCTATATGTTTGGAAAAGCCATTGAGTGCAGAACATTTGAAGGGGAGGGGAACGATAATTCCCCCCAACAATTGTCTTCTCACGTTGAACAAAGATATCATTAGTTCTATTTTTAATCAGCAAATGCTATATTTCCAAATATAAATATAAAGGGACCTGCCGGCTCACGGCCCACTCAGGACCAGGGGCCTGGGGCCCCGGTGCTGCCAGCGGGGCCTGAGCCAGGGCGAGGCACAGGGGACTCTGCCTCTTTACATGGTCTTTACATGGTCCTTATTATTCTATGAGCCAAAAAGCCAAATTACCTGCACCCCCCGCCCTGTCCCCAGTGGGGGAACAGGCACGCGGGCTCCGCAACAAGCGCCCCATTCAGAAGGGGCAGAGTGGGAGCCACAGAGCACGGCGGTCCGCAGCAGGCCTGAAACCCCACCCAGCAAATGTTTCGAGGGCCGGATTGTCCCGCTCGGTGGGGAATGTCCTTTGATTGGCCCTGATTCTGCACCCAGGGAGCAGCCCCTTGGGCCTCAGCAGGCCCTGGCAACATCCGTAGGCTGACTTGGTTTCCCCACCACCGTCCGTAGCCGCATCGGAAGCTGGCCTGGGGGACTGTGCTCTGCTTAGGGGACGAACGGCCTGTGGAAGGTCAAGGGTCTCCTTGTCACAGATGCACACAGTGCCCTCGCATCCATGCCGATGGGCCCTGTGGCTAGACAGCTCTCTCAGGAAGGGAATGGCTTCCTCAGCTCCGGTCCGGTCAGCTCCATGTTCCAGGAGCCACAGTCATTCCGCCTCCGGAGGCAAAATTCTCGCACTTTCCATATTTCTTTGCCTTCTGACCCCATGCCTCCCTCCACCCTCTCCTCAGAGTTAATCATAGTCCTCGTGAGATATGAGCCCATACACACAGACTCTTCCACGGGCCACTTTAGCCAGCTGGAAGAATCTACTGGGTGCCACGCCCTTGGCCAGGCTGCTGTCCTGGGCCACCGAATCCATTAGTTCCTCTCTGAACGTGACAGCCATTCCCTGACTTGATCCTTCACGACATGGCTCCGTTTTAGTCAGCCTTCGGGGCTCCATGCCTTTCTTAAAGGGTCTTTTACTCCTTGGGGTTGGGTGGGAGTGAGCTCTTCTGGGCCTGCAAGTCCGTGAACTGGGGAGTTTTCTGTGCTGCCCTCACGTGTGTTTGCAAACTAGCCCTGTCCTTCCTGATCTCGCCTTTCTCGTGACGCCTTGCCAGATTCCCGCAGCGACCGGCAAGGCTGTGGCGCTTCCTTTCCCACCCCTTCCCTGAGGGCCCACGGCTTCACTGGGTACATGATCCACTTGTCACTGCAGGTGGCAGTGTTCCCAAATACTTCACCACCACGTAACATGGGCCATCGTCTCTCCAGCCTTAGGTGTCTGTCTCCTGAACTCCCGCTGCCCGATCGCGATGCCGAGCCACGTAGTTCGGGATTTTCCTACAGCAGCACCTTGCTTTCAGGGTGACCTCCGTGTTAGTTAAACCTGGGTTGATTTTGCTATGCTGACCACCAATCCTGAGCTTGCAGTGGCCTAAACAGCAAAGGTCTATTTGTCACTCGTGCTCCACGTCCACACTGGGATGGCTGGGGGCTGTGTTGCGCACTGTCCTTGCTCCGGGAAGCGGGCTCCAGACCCTTCACCATTTGCAGCCGGGCACTGATGGCCTGAGTAGGAGAAACAGGACATCACACACTCTTCTGCTCCCCTTCCATTGGCCAAAGCATGCCACATGACCAAACGTAAGCAAGTCACATGATCACCCTTAACTTCGGCTCCCATTTCATTGGTCAAAATAAGTCACATGGCCATGCTTAACTTCTCCCATTCCATTGGCCAAAGCAAGTCACGTGGCCATACTTAGCTTCTGCTCCCGTTCCACTGGCTAAAGCAAGTCACATGACCAAACCTAACTACGGAGAGAGAGTGAGGGAATCAGGTTCTCTGCTCGGAAGGAGAGAAGCTGGATGTTGGGAGCAGCTCTGAAGACAGTCTTTGGTTTTAAACGATAAAGGTTTCTCCTTGGTCCTCCCTCCACCGCTTCTCATGTGGCATCCAGACCCAGCCTCACCTCAGAAGCCTTTTCTGGATGCCTCTAGCTGCGCACCCTGCAGCCATTACCGTTCACACGCCCTCTAAAGCTGAAGCTGGTGCTCCTGAGCGAGCTGAGGACAAGGCCGGGTGTGCTGTGTCCAGTTCTTCGCAGTTCAGGTGGCAGGATGGCAAGTGCGAAGGACACAGGCGCCGCGAGTGCTGTGTCCCCAAGGGAAAGGGTGCTTTCTTCCAGGTCGTTTCCAGAGACTTCCCCTCAGATTCCTGCCGCCCCTCCTAAGAAGCGGCCTGGGACTCATCGCTGCCCCCTCCTCCCCTTTCGGAGAGTCAGCACTAACGTGGGCCTGGGGCTCTGAGGAGCCTCGTAGTCCAGGTACCTCCTGAGTTTTAGTTTGTCCCATTTGGTGTTGTCTCAAGCTGTTCGATGAGACGGTCCTCTCGTGGCCCACCCAGGCCTGCAGAGTGACCACTGGGAGCAGTGCTGTAGTGGGACCAGAGTGTCGCCTGGCCCGGTGGCCAGGGCCTTCCCAAGTCAGCGCACCGCCGCAGGCCCCGGCTGCTGCGCCCAGACTCAGCGAGGCCCTGGCGATTCATCAAAGCCGGCGGCTGTTGATTGTTCTGCATGCTCCGAAGCTGGAGCGAGGCTTCCGTGATCATAGTTTAGAGGTTTCAGCCAAATGAATTAGTAACTGCAGCCTTCCCTCCCCCGACGTCGTGTCCTCCCCCCCGGTACACAGCCCTTCTTACGCTCCGTGTCCCAAATCCACTGGACTCTTCCTGACAGCTCAGGTCCCCTCGGGTCAGCTTCTGAAGCTCGAAGGATGTGTGGGCGCAGGACGCTCAGACCTCAAACTCTCTGAGAAGGTGTCTCTGGTCTTTGAGATCTTTGCACCTCTGTGCTTGACATGTAGCAATTGCTTGATTCCTGCTTCTGGAATTTAATTTGTTTTGAAAAGAAGAATGACTTTCCCTTTCAGATAGGTGCTGTTTTCCTGGGAAGAACTGCGGGGGGATGCTATGTGCCACGTGCTCCCCTCCCCATCCCCGCCCCACGGGGCTCAAGGGCAGCCAGCTCGGGGAACTTCTAATCTCTTGGACAAAGGAAGAAAATGACAAGTGGAACGTCTTGTTCATCCTCTGTACACAGGGCTGCTTTGCTGGGCTCCCTCCTGGCTTCAGCGCCGTGCAGCCGCCCCGGGCCCTGACATTAATCGGCTCTCTCCATAAAGGTCACAGCCTTCTCTTCTCTGAACGTTTTAAAAGACAGTGAACAAATCAGATGATTTTAAAATAGTTCTACCCGGTGTCATCACAGCTCCTTAGGTCAATGTACCAAGGGGGCCATGTGATAAAACAGCTTAAGTACAGTTTATTCAGCAGGTCTGTATTGAGGCTGAACACACGTCACAGGTGCCAGGCAGCGGGCTGACTTCCAGTGTGAGCAGAGGCACAAGCCTGCATGCTTGTCTTCGAGGGGCACGTGGTCTGGTGGCGGGGAGAGGTGAGTAGGGCCCGGCGTCACACAGAGGAGGGAACCATCAGTCTGTCCACATCCCGGCGGGTGGGGAAGGGAGTCATACGTGAGCTGAAGTGCTGTCTTCCACGAAGCGAGGTGCCACTCTCAGCTGTGCTTTTTAGATGTGTGTCTCCCAGTGACTGGGTAAGGGACGGGTTCTGCCCCAGCAGATGCAAGGTGGAGCCTGAGACTCACATTCCTAGTGTCCACTTAGGATTAGTAGTATTAATTCAACACCAATAGGAATCCACAATTTGGGGTGAGGTAAAGTATAAAACTTTATTCAGTGCAAATAGCTCAAAGCGATACGGCAAGGTGTGAAGCAGCTCAAGAGTGTTAACAGCTCATTTAGGAAGCAGCCTGGCTGTACAACAGCCTGGCTGTGACGAGGCCCGGGGCCAGGCCCCGCTAGGCTACGGGGCTCTGCCTGCTCTTCTCTGGTCTGGTGCGATGTCTTTGAAGGTGAGATGTGTTTGGAGCTTCATCTTCAGCGTTTCCGCTCCAGCCAGGAAAATACACCCTGCTGTCCATGGCAGAAAGAAAAAAAGCCCTCTCTGAACCAGCGGGGAGCTGACTTATATAGACAGAAGTCCCGCCCCTGGTCCCTGATTGGTTTATTCTCATGCAGATGAGGACTCCAAATCCTCACAGTTTGATTGGTCCAAAAATCACTGCCCTGATTGGTCAGAATGGAGTCACTCTGATTGGTTGGTGAAGATGCTGATGGAGGGGATATAGCTGTAGAACTCATACTGGATGTGGCGGTGAAGGGGGAGTCTCCATCCTATTGATAGAAACAGGATTCCAGGAACTCCTTTCTAAGGGTTGGCTCAGCAGTGGGAACACAGTGCAGGCAGGTGAGGGCAGACCATTCACTGTGGGAGGGGAACAGCTTAGTATAGGCCTCCCCCTAAAGTGCGGTTTGTGGAAGAGGCTCTTGTTTAGAGATGGCTGCTGAGGTCTGCTTTTAAACTAGCTCAGTTAGCCACCAGAAGCCCTTCCTGGTAGATATATATATATATTTTTTGAGGATCCACAGGAGCAAGCTCCCAGGTGAGGCCAATGCTGCTGGCCCGAGGACCACAAAGATGGGGACAGGTGGGAAGCTTGAGTTTGGCAGGGAGAAGGGTCGAGGGCATTCAGGGCTGGGGCTCGTGGTCTATGTGGATGTAGCACAGGGCAGGTGGGGGCATTGGAAGAGAGGCAGGGTCCCATCTTTAGGGCTTGACATGCATTGAAGAGCAGCAGGTTCTTTGGGCTGTGAGCATGTTTGCTTCAGGTGTCTACCTGGGCCCTCACCACACTGTCAGAGGACTGTGGGGGGCAGTTATTGGGAGAAATAAAACTCTTCGTGTTTATGCCTTGACACGTTGATGAGCCTTTTCATTAAACTGGTACGAGAAATTCATCCTTTGGTTCCTCTTCAGATGCAAATGGAATGGGAAGGAGGTTCACAGCCAACACCTTTAGTGGTTATTGGCCACTTGGGCCTCCGTGAGAATGAGTTTCGAGTTCCTTTCTTGAGAATAAGGTTCTATAAAACGATGCAGAAATGGTCCTAGAGATGGGCAGAGGCAGGAAGTGGGGTGGGTGGGGATGTGCAGAAAAGGGAGGCTGGTTGTCCGAGAAAACTCAGCCCCCTAGACCTGGGGGTGGCAGGTGGGCAGACGTGAGGACAGAGGCGATCGCTCCTGTGTTTCTGGAGGCCGAATTTTCTCCTCTCCACGTGGAGCCAAGAGGCTACTGTCACTTAACCAGCAGCATAGGGGCTGAGCAATAAATTATAGACCATTAGTTTCGCTTTGCTTGAAAAGGACCCTCTCTCGGAGGATGGAGCTGGAGCTGCTGCCGGGGGTGGGGTGTGTGTGTGTGTGTGTGTGTGTGTGTGTGTGTGTGTGTGTGTGTGGGGTGGTGGAGGGTACTGGCCAGCTGGCTAGAGAGATGAGTAGGTCAACATGGGCAGGAAGGCAGGATATGCTGAAGGGACAGAGGGGTGCCCGGGGCAAGGCTAGGCAGCGGCTTTGCCTCTCAGAGTCGTGCCCCCAGGGGTCCCGCTGCTGTGCTACAGAAACTGGGCCCACGGAGGCTGTAATTAATCGAGACAGGACAAGATGCTTTAAAAATTTTACGATCAATTTGCATAATGGATCTTTGTTTTAAAAAATGAAAAGAACAAAATGTAAGCTCTGGCAGGACTCCACCTGCCGACACGACCTGGCAGAAGCTGGTGTTCCCTACCACAAAGCTTTTCTATGAAAAATCAGGTTTATTGCCTTTTGTTTTTGTTGTTCGATTATAAAAATAACGCAGGCTCACTGTAGAAGGTTTGGGAAGTGTGGAAAGGGAGAGCAATGCTTTCCTATCTTGCCACGGGGAGGATGCGGCAGTGATGGATGGGCTGTTTCTCTTCTTACCTCGGAAGTGGTCCCCTGACAAGCTCCTCCAGCGGCACACGCTTCCGTGGAGTTCATAAATTCCTCCGGCAGCCCCTGCCGACGGCCCTGTGTACTTTTATTACCGCAGGCTAATTGCTCCATCTCTGTCTGCTCCTGGGATGCAGGAGGATGCCGCAGGTGGGGAAAGGGAGGGGGCCGCGTGAGTGTGTCTCGGTTCTGGCATCGCATGGGAGAAGGCTGAAGGGGATCGGGCAAAGCCACAGCAAGAATGCCGCACGCTTGGCTCTGTGCTCAGCAGGCCACGTGCCTTTGTCATCGAACCTTCGGAACGACTCGTCACGTGGGCACTGTTATTGAACCCGCTTTACAGATGAGCAAACTGAGGCACGGAGAAGTTAGGTGGCTTGTTCCAGGTCACACAGCTAGAGGGAGTCCGTGCAGAGGTTGGCCTGAGCTGCGGTGCCGTTGAGGCCAGGCAGTGCATGCACAAAGATAGTGTAAGCTGCTGTGGGCAGATTTCTAAAAGGCCCCCCTGGAGGACGCCTTTATATAATCCCCGCCCCCCCGAGTTGGGGGAGACCAGGGATACAATGGGATTCTTCCTTCTGATTAGGCCGCATTACGTGCATAGGGAAGAGATTTTGCAGGTGTGATTAAGGTCCCTAATCAGTTGACTTTCGTTCATGAAGAGGGAGATTGTCCTCAGTGGGCCTGACCTAATCGGGCGAGTCCTTTTAAACAAGGGCCTAGAAGTCAGAGAAAGAAGAAGTCAGGGAGGTTTGAAGCAGCAGACGCTCTCCTGTTGACCTCAAAGAAGCAAACTGCCACGTTGTGGAGGGGGCAGCTTGGAAGAGGGAGGGTGTCTCCTGGGAGCGGAGGGTCTCAGTCCTTCATCCGCAAGGAACTGAATTCATCTGACAGCCATTGAGTTTGGAAGAGAATCCTGAGCCTCTCCCATGAGATCCCAGTGCTGGCTGTCACCTCGAGTTCAGCTTGGTGAGACCCTGAGTCAGGAAGCCAGCTAACCTGTGCCTAGACTCTTGACCTATATAAGATAATAATAAATTTGTGTTGTAAACTGCTAAGTTGATGGTAACTTATTACACAGCATAGGTAACTAATGCATATGCACGTTAATGCACTCTACGTGCTTAATTATCACGGCTCTGCCTTCACCTTCATCCCAGGAGCTCCTGTCTTGAGCAGGAGCTGGGCATCTGCAGATAGGGACGTGGACATTAAAGCAGACATAGTTAGAAACACCTCACTTCCCCTTTGGTGGTGGCCCAGACACTTGAGACTGAAGAAAAGCCAGCTGAGACTGGATTGGTTCCCCAGCTTCCAAAAGCCCTTAAGAAGCTCCCGCGGTCACATGGTTGTATAACTTTTTTCCCCTCTAGGCTTAGAGGTTTAGAAATGAAAATATTTTGTCTCTTTTGCATGGCGGGGGAGTGTGGGGGAGTTGGCGTCTTGCGGATCCTTTGGCTGTGCTACATAGCACCGCAGGCAGCCCTATTACCAGCCCCTAAAATATACAATCGAGGGGAAATGGATAATGAGAGGAGGTTTGAAGAGAGAGCTTTGCTTGGCTTAGGATGCAGCCACAGACGAGTGAGAGTCATCAACGTGAGAAGGGGAAGAAGAAATGTAGCAATCATGTCTTTTGAACAAACACCCTAATCATCTTTCTAAGGCCTCACGCCGGGCTGCCACAGGGCATGTGTTAAGAATGACACCCTCTATTGCTTCCGCTCCAGCAAGTCACAGCTTACAAGCCCCTCCCTGTGCCCAGCAAGATCCAGCCTCACAAGGCAAAGGAAAGGACTTTTACGAACTCCCAGGATGATGGGCTCTAAGCTGGAGCCAGCACCACCGTCACAGATAAGCGAGTCCCTGGGGCCTGACTAGGGTCTCTCAGTTCCCAGACCTCAGAACAGGACCCTGGGGCACCTGTCATCTCCTCCCTGTCATCCGCCTGATTTCTTCCTGCTCACCTGTGGGAACCGCTTCCTCTGGGAAGTTCTCCTGACTGCAGGCTGCGTCGGGCTCTTTGTTCAGGGTCCTGCTGTCTGCCAGACTTTGCTTCTAGAACAACAGTTACAGCTGTGATTGGCAACCTTCTCGTTTCACTATCTGACTTGCTTGTTGGACTCTGAACTCCCGGAGGGCAGAGCCAGTGTCCGCGTGGCTCACCGTTGTGCCCCAGCACCCAGTCCAATGCTGGAAACGTAGGAAGAATATTTGTAAAGTCAACAAATCAAGAAAATACCGGGAAAGTGGGTAAGAGACAGGGCAAGCTCTCCAAGGAGGGGTTGCCCTGAAGGATTTTGGGAGCCTCCCACCTTTTCTTCACCCCGTTTTGAGCTGCATCATTCCACAGGGGAGCCCAATTTCTTTTGCTTTATGAGGAAGGAAACTAAGCCCAGGGAGGGAGAGAGACTCCTTGAAGTCCACACGGCAAGCTCACAGCATGGGTCTGGATCTAGAACCACACACACGGTGGTCTGTTACCTTGTCTCAGTGAAGGGTCAAAAATGGGAGGGGAAACGGACCACTGGAAGGCCTTCACACACAGGGCACTTGTCCAACTCTGAGAGTGAGTCCTCCTTATGGTCATGCCGATGACGCTTCTCTCAGTTCACCCTCATCCCTGTGCTGACACTCAGTCACACGTCCCAGGACCATGAGAGGCAATGCCAAAGGACTGCAGACTTGAGAACAAGACTCAATATCACCAACTCAAGAAGATCTGCCCATCCATCCATCCACCATCCATCCATCCATCCATCCATCCATCCATCCATCCATCCATCCATCCAGTCATCCACCATTCTTTCAACTACCATCCATCCATCCACCCACCCATCATTCATCTACCTACCATCCATCCATCCATCCATCGACCATCCATCTATCCACCCCCCATGCATCCATCTATTCATCCATCAGCCGTCCATCCATCTATCCATCCATCCATCCATCCATCCATCCAGTCATCCAGCCATCCACCATTCTTTCAACTACCATCCATCCACCCACCCATCATTCATCTACCCACCATCCATCCATTCATCCATCCACTATCCATCCATCCATCCATCCATCCATCCATCCATCCATCCATCCATCTATCCTTCCATCCATCCTTCCATCCATCCATCCATCCACCACCCATTCATCCACTCTCCACTTTTCACAAATCCATCCACCTACTTACTTCAGTAAACTTACATTTTTAACCAATTCTCCCATTATCTATCTATCTACCTATCTATCTATCATCTATCTATCTATCTATCTATCTATCTATCTATCATCATCATCATCATCATCATCATCTGTCATCTGATCTATCTTTGTCATCTTCCTCCTTCTTCTTCATCATTATCTATCCACATCCATATATTTACTCTATGTGTATATCTTTATATACAGATCAGTTCCCTTTCCTTTAGATAATGGAATTTAGCTTTTCTTGCCTGACATAAGCCCTCACCTCAGGGCCATTGCTCATGCCGTCCCTGCTTCTAGGACTGTGTTTCCCTCCGCTTTCAAGTGTCCGTTTCTCTTTATTCTTCAGTCTCAATTCCAGTTGGCATCTCCTCCTGTGGCTGCCTTTTCTGGACATGCAGCATCTATTTTCCACTCCCAAGAGCACCTGAGTTTGTTGGAGAATCTCCTCTCTCCTATAGCCTCAATGGGAATAGCCTCAATGGGAAGGCAAAAATTAAGATGTTCTGTTGTCACTCAGCCAAAGAGCAGGTATACGTCTCAAGCCAGGCCAAAGGGATTCTCCCCCTCCTCACCCCATTTCCCACGATTTTATTCTTGAGCAGAGGGAGGAAGGGAAGGGAGGACGAACAGGGGAAGGCATCCATTCTCACAGCTCCACCTGGAGCAATTTCTGCTGCCGGACACTTAGAGGACCCCATTTGACCTCCCTTGAACTCCAGCCCCTCTCCCATTTCTCAATGACTCATTGCCCCTCCGAGATTTCCTGTAACCCAAAGGACACACAGGTGGCTCCCTGGCTGCCCAAAGGCTCTTGGCAGACAGATATCTTCAGAGAGGGCGTTGATGACGGTCCTTCCTCGAGTTGGTCTCCCACCACTCAGTCCTCTCTTTGTTTCCTTAATGGCAACCAGCATCTCGTGTTTCTTCAGTCTATGTACTTATTAGTTTCTATTAGCGATCTCTCTGTGTTTCTGTCCATCTCTCCTAGCAGAATATAAAATATAAGCTTCCTGAAGGCAGAAGCAGTGTTTGTCTTGATTTTCTCAGTCTCGCCCTGTTCAGTTATGATGGAACTCTGAAGCTGCTGTTAAGGAAGTCAGTTTCTCAAAGCCTTCTCAGTTGTGGAGTCATGGCTGTAGCACTTGACCTTACAGACCTCAGCTCTCTCGCTTTCTGTCCTATTTTCTTATTTATTTCCTCCAGTGTTTATGTGATCACAGATTAAAAAAAAGAAATCTCTACAAGCTTGGAGTTAGGAGTCAGCTCGGAAGTCAGAGAGAACTGGCCCCATTCCCACTTGTAGGGCCTCGAGCCTCAATCTCTCTCCATCAAAAGTTTGCTGCAAGGATTAAATATGGTATCGTAGTAAGAAGCGCAGCATGTGGAAAACATTCCATAAATACTTGTTGAGTGAGAACGAACTCATAAATGAAGTTTGAGTGAGTGTCTGTACTCGGAAGAAAATGTTCTCTCTCGGAATTCTGACGAGCCACAATGCATTTAAGATGCATGCTGTCGTCACCATCCCATTATTCCTCCTCCGTTCCCTCTTCCTTCTGCCCCACTATTCTTCCTTCTTTGCCCACCTGGCTAATCACAGGGAGCTATTTTTACATCCGATGTAGTGGAAAGGTAGCAGATTAACATCCCCAGAGACGTACATCACTTCTATTAATATTAAGCAGAGCATTAATTTTATCAGTAACTGAAACATTAAACATGTATATCCATTAGCGGTCATTATTTTAATCTCCAGAAGCTGTCTAGATATTCCAGGAATAGGTCTGATCCAGTCTTCTGTACCTCCCTTTCCTAAATTTGCTGGTGAATCAAGTAGCACAGTTTTTATTTCCCTGAGGGAAAATGGATAATTATAAACTCATAGCTGTTAAGGGAGAAAGTCTGAGAAGTCATCACACTCAATTCCCTTATTCGATACCGCAAACGCCTCAAGACCAAACTTGCAGTAGGTGGGGGTACTTGCTGAGAGTGGTCTTCCCAAGACCCCTCTCGCACAGGGGCTGCCTCTGATGTGCTGGGCTCTGAGCACTGGCTTTGACTGTAATCACTAGACATCCAGACCTCGACTGCTAGTGGTACCTTGAGCAACTCTGGCTCAGAACCTTTGCAATGACAATATGAAGGACTAAGACTAGTTAATAATGATGGGATGCATGCTGTGGAGGGAGGGATTGGCAACTTGTTAAGCAGTAACCTAAGGGATCCAATAACTGCTGATGATATATAGGATAGTACTGACGAAAACTCCCAGTTTCTCCTCACTAGGAAGCCAGTGAGATTCTCAGGGTAGGACTGAGGGACAAGGATGGCTCAGTGGCTAAGAGCATGGCCTCTGTGTCAGACCACTTGGGTTCAAATTCCAAATCTACGACAGGTTATAAGATATCAAGCAGCACAGGACAATCATCCCAGAGAGAGAATGAACAAATAAGTGGAGTCCAATGATTGTCCCAACTTACTACCTAAAGAGTTCCCAGGACGCAGGCAAGGGAGGGGAAACCCAGGCTGAGCCCGATAGGACTCCTGAGTTAAGATAGAGCCAGGAGTAGGGGGGAGACCAAGGCAGCTAAATCATGCAGGGTAGAGTATCCAGAGTGCCAGAGAGGAGGATGTTGCAAAGGGGTGAATCTCCAGAGTCTCGAGCTAAATACTGATCCATGTATGTATGTGAGTAAACGATCCAAACCTGGAGAAAGAACCCCCTGGAAGAAACAGAAGAAACAATGCTTTAACCTCACACAGAACCAGGCACATTGGATATTCCCCACAGAAACAGTGTAAAAATCTTATGCTTCCCAGGACATTTGGGAGAATATTAAAAATAAAATGCCTCAGTCATGTGGAAAATTAGCCCTGAGCTAACTCTGCTCTAGTCCTACTTAAAAAGGCTTAAAAGAAAGTCTTCATAGGACTAACACATTTTTAGTTAATTTAACTGCATTCTAGAACAAAATTCAAGAATATATATAGATACACAGTAATATTTAGTACACAGTAAAGTAGAATTCAGATCGTCTGCCATCCAATAAAAAATTATCAGGCGTGTAAAGAAACAGGAAACTACAGTCAACAACAATAAGAAAAGTCAACCGATCGATACACAGAAATGACACATTTAGGATTAGTGAAAAGAACATCAAATCTGTTATCATAACTATATTTTTTCAAATCAAGAAGGTAAAGGAAAGTTTAAGCATGTTAAGTGGAAACATGGAAGACCAAGATCGAACTTCTAGAGGTGAAAAATGTAATATCTGAGATAAAAATATGCTGGATGGGATTAACAACAAGTTAGACACTGTAGAAGAAAAGATTAGTAAACTTGAAAACATAGAAATAGGAACTATCAAAAATAAAACAGAGAAAAAAAAGATTTTAAAAATGAACAGAGAATCAGCTTTGACAGATCTAACATATATGCAATTGTAGTCCCCAAAAGAGGGAGAAAGGGAAGGGAAGAAAGATATTTGAAAAAATTATGGGTGAAAATTTTCAAATTTGATAATAGCTATAAACTCAGAGATCCAAGAATCTCAATGAACCCCAATTACAAGAAATATGAAGGAAATAACATCAAGGCATATTATCAAATTTCTCGAAGCCAATGATAAAGAGAAAATCTAAAAAGCGGCTAGAGAAGAAAGATACATTATGTAAAGAGGAATAAACATAAGAATGATGGCAGACTTCTAGTCAGTAATGATGCTACCCAGAGGACAGTGGAACAACATCTGTAAAACACTTAAAGATAAAACAATTGTCAACCTAGAATCCTATACCCAGCCATGAAATCTTTCAAACAAACACGAGAGTAAAATAAAGACCCTCTGCCATACAAAAACTTAAATAACCCGTTACTAGCAGAGCATCAATACAAGAAATGATACAGGAAAAGACTTCAGGCAGGAAGAAAGTGGTATCAGGTGGAAATTTAGATCTACACAAAGGAATGAAGAGGACTCACCAAAAATCTAAATATTTGGGTTAAAAATGAAACTTTAAAAATATCTTTTAAAGATAATTGACTATTTAAATAAAAAAATAATAACAATATAGCAAGGGATTTAAAGCACACGTATAAGCAAAACGCATGAAAACAATGGTACGATAGCCAAAAGGGGAAATGTGCCTATGCTATATGTGAAGTGGCTGAATATCACTTGAAAGTACCCTGTAATCAGTCCAAGATGTGTACCATAAACCAGGAAGCAACTATCAAATCAAAGCCAAACCAAACCAAACAGTTATACCTAATAAGCTAATGAAGAAGATAAAATAGAATGAAAAATGCTCCCTCCATCCAAAAGGAGATTAAAAAAAAAAAAAAAAGAGGAAAAGGGAACAAACAACAGACGGGAAAAATAGAAAGCAAATAACAAGATGATAAACTTAAACCCAACTCTCCAGTGTTCTACCAGCCGCGTGGGATTATCGGGCAGTCCCGTGCCCCAGTCGACAGCAGTCCCTAGTGCGCGCGCAGGCAGACTCTCCAGCACACAGGTCTGCGCACCAGCGAGCCCTTGCTCCCGCCCGCTCCCGCTGCTGACGGCCGAGCCGTGTGTGTGTTGCTCATGGGAACGAGGGTGCCCCTTGCTTCCCCATACCTCCTGCTTGGATTGCTTCCTGTCCTTCCACCCCGGTGCCATCTGGGTTGGGGAAGATTCGTGCCCTCTCAGTCTCTAAGTGCTTCAAATTCATGAGCAAAGCATCAACCGATGTCTTGTGATACATTAGCTGCCTCCCCCCGTGGATCCGGGAGGGCTGCTTTCGTTCCCACAAAATGTCTGCGGCTGGTGATGTTGAGAAAGAGCTGTCTCCGGCCTATTCTCTTCTCTTTTCTGATCTGTGCTTCTCAGCTGCCCTGCATCTCTGGGGAGGCTTTACAGCGCCAGCCACAGATCTGGGTGGGAAGTGGAGAAGCTGCCCATTTGGGGACCGTGCAGTAACCATTCCTGGTTGCTCAGAAACAGACTCTGCCATGCTTCCTGCCTTCCTACCTGACACCTGCCCCTCCCAAGCTGGGCGACGCGACTTGAGTTTGCCGTTCAGCTATTTCAGTGCCTACCTCTGGGGCCCGTGGCTTGCTTCATACCATAACACAGTGCCTCCTTGTACAAAGTGGGTGCTCGATATGCATCTGCAGAAGCAATTCCATCATCGCAGAGCCTGTGGGAGACCAGTGGCTGGGCGCGTTGTTCAGGACACAGAGCTGGCCAGAGACTCAGACAGGCCTGGGTCTAGGACCTTCGGAGCCCCGCTCTGGTGCTTATTGATGCTACACATGGCCTCTCACAATCGTCTGGCTCTGCTCTGTGATCCGCCACTGCGGAGGTGGGCCGGGGGCCTCGGCAGCCTCTGTGCTGCAGGCCTGGCAGAATCCCTCGGCTGCCTCTCTCCTCCCTGCCTCAGGTTCACGGGCCCCTCAGGGCTCACTTGTCAGACAGCGCCCCCTCTTCCTTTTCCTGCTGCGCCCTTCCTGGTTCCCTCTTGCAGTCAGTGGCTGGGTGGGGAGCCAGGGGCCTTTGCCGTTAATCTGTGCTCTGGGCGGCTGTTCGGTAGCAATGCCCAGGATGGAGAACTCTTCTCCAACAAACAGAGAGGCTTCTCGCAGTCTCCTGACCCCGCTCCCCTGATGGAACCTCCCCCGTGGGGGCCAGGGGCAGCCAGGGTTCACAGCACAAGGTCCCCTCCTGCTTGAAGAGCTGCCATTCCGCGGTTCTCGGATTTTCTGCTGGCGTCCAAGAGACAAAAGGCGAATGCATCCAGAATCCCAAAGCCCTGGCGATTTTGTTCCTTAGCTCAGAGCATCCCCTCCCCTCCCCTCCCTCGTCGCCACCTCGGGCCCCCTCAGTCCACACCATAAAATGTACAATGTCAGTTTGTTCGACTAAGGACCCTGCTGAGTATTTAATCCTTACTTAAAGCTGATGTTTATTTTATTTTGGAGTTTAAATTAATCAGCCTCAGGATACAGAATTAGATAAGGCAGGCATTCAGCTCCCCTGCGTGATTCATTTCATGTCCAGCCTTCTTAACTCTTTGGCTGCAGGGGTGATGTGTCCATATCTTTCTCTGCAGAGCTGCCTGGGGGCTGGCCAAGTGAACATTGGCTCTCCCGTGTCACTGTCTCCCTGCCAGGGTGCGGCGTGCTTATGACACAGGAGGTAAAAATACACGCTTTTCCATCACGGCGGTAATAAATCTTCACCAAAAAAGAAACAGAGATGATAGAAAAGTAGAAAAGAAGAAAAAAGAACCTATTCTAACTCCACCAGCTAATAATAATCCTGTTACCACCGAGGCATGCTCGCTTTCATGCCAAATCAACTCGTTAAAACTGTTACACAGTATGACAAACATACGAAACAGTGTGAGGAATAAGGATATTGAACTTTCAGGCACCTGTCAGTTAAACGTCATACGTGGCAGCATTAGGACCCACTTGCTCAGAGTTTATTTTTAAGGAAATGGAATGTACCGATTCGATCGATGCTGAGTTACCCGCCCTTTATCTACCCCACGTGTCTCTCCCCTCCAGCTAGTCTGAAGTCGATTTTCACCCTTTCCGACCATGTTTTTTTTTTACCGACTATGCACGTCCATAAAGAACGGATATTTTTTGTTTGAGAAATTTTACACAAATAGCAGTCCGTACATATTTTCCGTGACTTGCTTCTTCCTTTTACCCAAATTTTCCAGATGAGTCCAGAATTCCGCGTTTCTGACAAGCAGGAGGTGGCCTCCTCGCCACCGGCGATGCTGGCATCCGGGTCGCTGGAGAGCTTTGGGGTCTTGGGCTACGCCCGTCACTCAGCACTGTCACGGGCAGCTCGCAAAGTCCCGTTTTGCTCATCTTCATCCACACGTTGCCATGCTTGCTGCCACTGTGCCAGCCCGCGGGCTGGGAAGCGAGGCTCCCTGCTCATTTCGCGTTGGAGAGCTCTGATCCCTGCACAGCTGCATTATTTATATTCGTTTGCCCTTCACACCTCCTCCTCTGGGAATCGCTTCTTTGTCTCTGGTCCATTTTTCTGTGAGTTCTTTCATTTCTCCTTGCTGGCTTGCGTTACTTTTTTTGCGATCTGGATATCGTGCTTTGATGGCCAAATACATGACAAATATATTTCCCCTACTTGTACATTTTCCTCATCCTTTAACTTCATTCATGGCCTCTTTCGAAGATCAAAATTTCTACTTTTAATATAGTTACATTTGTCAGTATTTTCATTTATGGTGTTTGTTTTCTTGTGCCTAATGGAAAAACACCCTTCTCCACTCTGTTGCCTTAAATATATTGTCCTATATTTTATTCTAAAAATTGAAAACTTGTTTTTCATATTTTAGTTTTTAATCCTTTAGTTACTTGTTCTGTAGGAATCGTGAAATAACAAATGACCCCGCAGCCGAGACCTGCAATAATAAGCAACCATTTCTCACTCAGAGGCTGTGGGTTGGCCAGGCAGCTTGGTTCAGACGATAGCACGTAGCTGCCTCCGCTCCAAGTGTCTCCCGTCCAAGGTCAGGGGCAGGCTTTCTCATGGCAGAAGCACAGACGCAAAGGGAAGCGTGGCGGTCTCTTAAGTCCCAGGCTCAGAATTAGCACGCTGTCACCGCTACCGCATTCCACTGGCCACAGCAAGTCACGCGGCCTCGCCAGAGGTCCAGGCACGGGCAGTTCAGGTGTGGATATCACCTGTACGTGTCGTGGTTGCCTTCAACCTGCGGTGGGCTCTCAACTTCTTGAGGCCGAATTGTTCTTTCCTCATGTCCCCAAACCTCAGAAAACACACTTCCTCCTGGCTGCCCTGAGCCAGACAGAGGGCAGAGCGAACCTGGGGTTCCAGGCTCTGCGCTGCGGACGGGGTCCAGATCTCCTGCCACGTGACAACCAAGGCCACTTTGCTCGTCCCACTCTGCCCCTGCTCCCCAGACTGCCTTGGTGTTGGCTCCTTTGGGCCTCGCTCCCTTTCTTCATGTCTGCTATAGGAGAGTTTCCATTTTTATCTTTTTAAAAAATCTGGTGATATTTTGGTCCGGGAGGCCCAGGCTGAGTCAGTCCAGCCTGCCACATCTCCCCGTAGCACCTGTTCGCTGCTGACTGGTCAGCGTGAGTGGGTGCTCCACGCCTCGCCCCTCAAGGAGGCCACGTCCTGAAGGCGTGAGAGGTGGGATGACATCTGGGAGCCTTGAAGTTTTGTCTCATTTATGCCATTAGTTTACCGTAGGATCTCGGGCAAATCGCCAAATCTCTTCACGACTCAATGTTTTTCTTCTTTAAACGGCCTAATGGCGTTAACGTCAATGCCTAACTAAAGGAGAAACACTCCTCCCGGCTTGTCCCCAAGCCCCCTCCCAGTCCTGTGCTTGTCACAGCATAAGACTCTGGTGTCCAGCCAAGAGCGTAGAGAAAGAAGTGTGAGCAAGCTTCGGGCCCAGAGAAAGTGTCTGGGTCTCCTGTAAGGGGAGGATGTCAGGGGACACAGAGGCCCGGGGGAACACGATCTCAGGCCAGCGATGGGGAAATGCCGACGTGCGCGATGCAGGAGTTCAGAAATACGGCAGTCTGGGTCGTTCAGGACTGGGAAACCACGTGGCGGGTTACACAGGGAGGTTTAACACAGAGGGTGTCGCCTGTGATAAAAAAAAAAGTAGCTCTAAGGTATGAGGAGACGCTACCTGGCTCTCCAGGCTGCAGGAGGCTGCCAAGGAAGGACAAACTTGAAGATTTCGGGCATCGCTGAAGAAGGTGTGGTTCAAGTTCACTGGATAAGAGAAGTTTGTGTGTTTGGCCAGCCCGGAGCTGGCCCGGTGCCACTGGACAGGCACGAGGCCACCTTGCGGCATGTGGGACATGGGCGTGCAGGGCAGTCACGCCACCTGTGCGGGGCGGCAGCACACGAAGCACACGAGCCGTGCGGGGGCCTGTGGCGAATGGCTCGGCGAGGTCCCTCCGAGTACACGTGCGACCACGGGGGTTGCAGGGGCTGGCAGGGAGCCCGGGCACCGTTGCAGGCGCCCGTGGGTTACGTACGCCACGCGAGGTGGCCGCGTTTGTGGGCTCTTCACGAGGCTGCATGTCCAGCTGAATCCTGCTGATTCTGATGGATTCTAGGAGCCGGGCCCCGGACTGGTTCCTGCTTAGCTTGGAAGGAGTGGTCCTCTGAGCCACAAGCTGCTCGCCACAGAGGGACACTGCGACGCACCCTCTCCGCATGTGACATGACCCTACTCAAGACTGAGGCCTTACGTTACCAGGTGACGGACCCAGACACACCGTTATTTTAGAGGGATAAAGGTGAATCGTGTGCGTGGCCCCGGGCGGGCGTTTCTACCTTATGACTTACCCCAGACAGCATTTCTGAGCATCTTTCCTTTATTCGTTCTTTAAAAAAAATGTAGCTGCATCATATTCTGGGCTCCGATTTGGATGAGCAGAATTTAAATGGCTGGTGTTCTGGCGAATAACATCGAGGCGATTTCGGGACTTTTGTTCATTAAAACAACGGTGTGATAATTAGTCGCATCCGCACGTGATTTCACACATCAGGAGTTTACCTATGGGGTACATTTCTGGGCGTGAAATCGCTGAATCAGAGAGTGTGTCTGTTTGGGATTTTGGTGGCTACTGTTCAGTCACAATCGATGCAACCTACAGATCTACAGTGACAGCAGCACCACGCAGGTGCCACCACGTCCCAGAGCGTCTCCAACAATGTTCCTTCAAACTTTTGATCTTTGCCAAGCTGATGGATAAAAAATGTTATCGTGTCGGTGTTTGATTTTGCTTTCCTTTTATTCTGAGGGGATTGGTAATATTTTCATTTATTTAAGGGCCATTTATATTTCTTTTTCCATGAGCTATCATCTTCTGTTGGGCTCTTGGCTGCTTTTCTTATCGATTTTTATAGGAACTATTTATTTAATACGGGAATTAAGCCTATGTGTGTAAGAATTGCAGATATTTCTGTGGTTTGTCCTTAAGGAACAAAATAAAACAAAACTCTGTGTACGGTTGCTTTTACCCAGCAGAGATGTTTCGTCCTCATGTGGTTGTTCTAACATTTATCTTTTTGTGACTCTTAGATTTTGTATTTTTGCTAGAAGGATCTTTCCCATTCTGAGATTGTTCTTTTCTTCTTTTTTTTCAAAAAAAAAAAAATCATTTCTTTAAGTACTTTAATGGTTTTTTTAACGTGACTCTTAGATTTTGTATTTTTGCTAGAAGGCTCTTTCCCATTCTGAGATTGTTCTTTTCTTCTTCTTCTTCTTTTTTTTTTTTTTTAAATCATTTCTTTAAGTACTTTAATGGTTTTTTTAAACTCTCTCTTCCTCCCTCCCACCCTCATTTCTATTTTGATGCATCTGTTATCTCTTTTCGCATAAGGTAAGAGGTATAGGCTGAGGTGGGGAGCCTTGTCTTGGAGGGGCTTGGCTTGATGGCTTCCTGCACGTCCCCTTCCCAGGAGCCCATGCTCTTGACCACGTCCCCCGCCTCCTCCCGTGGCTTCTGCGTGTCCTTTGTCCATCGCCAGGGCAGTGCCAGTAAACTTTGCGCAGAGGATCCGGGAAGGTTTGCAGCTCCGTGATATTTACCAAGCGCCACGGCCCTAATACCAGCTCACAACACCTCGCCGTTAGATCTCGGATGGTCCTTAGAGCCCTCTGTCAATGTCAGGCAGGGCCGGTCCATCGAGATCAGGAGACACGCTCTGTCCATTAACCCTCCTGCTCCTTGGATGCAGGCTGTGGGCCCTGCGAGGGGCTGTGGAGCCCCTGGCCCTGGTGCCCTCCGTCCCCCGCCTCCTGGTCTCCTAGCAATGCTTCTCGGCCATTTCTGGAGCAGGTCTCCGCCAGCGATTCTCTTGGGAGAAGCAGGGTGAGTGCTGTCCAGACCCCAGGGTGGCTGCGTGGGCTGCAGGGATCGAAGAAGCGGGGCTCCTGTGTCCTGGATGCATCCGCATCGTCTGCACCCCTGCAGCCAGCGGGGCACGGCATACTCAAGCAGCGTGTTATTCTTCTCAGCTCCCCGGTCCGGGTCACGTTAATCATTTTCTCAGGGCCCCACTGATGTGTCAGCTCTTTCTGGTTCGTGCCTTTCCGGAGACTGGCCTGGGAGGCGCGGATGCGAGGGAGTGGTGTTCAGCCACCCCCGTGCTCCGGCTCGCTCCACTCCGGGCAGCTGGTACTGACGAGCTGGGTGCCCGAGGGCACAGGCCTGACCGCTAGGCCTGACCACTAGGCCTCACCTGCAGATGCAGCCCTCGCTGGCTAACTGATGGCACTTGGGAGCAGGGGTGCCAGCTGACTGTTTAGAGGGAGGTCTCTAGTGAGATGTCCAGGGCTCTACGCTCGGCCCTGCTCTGAGACTGGTTTTCTTTGGCGATTCGGTTACGGACAGAGACTGAGGCTGTTTGAGGCCAGGATCAGTGTCCCCCTTAGAGAGGCAAGCCCTGGTCTAAGCCCTCCATGCCGGATGAACCAGCCATGCCGCCCCCATCCAGTGCACACACACAAACCTGTGAGGAAGGGTTAATGTCCCCTCTTACGGCTGGGGAAACTGAGGCACAGAAAAGTTATGCCTCATGCCAGGTGCATGCCAGGATTCCAACTCAGGGGGTCTGGCTTGAGTCCACCCTCTCAGCGGCCTCTCGCACGGCCTCCTGGGAGAGCGCCCAGCGGGGAAAGAACCAGGGTTAGAAACAGCCCTGGCAGCCTCAAGCGACAGGATCGATTCTGACAAGACAAAACTTAGCAGGGAAAAACGT
Organism: Pteropus alecto; assembly: GCF_000325575.1. Classification (NCBI taxonomy): domain Eukaryota; kingdom Metazoa; phylum Chordata; class Mammalia; order Chiroptera; family Pteropodidae; genus Pteropus; species Pteropus alecto. Next base: position 9,121,464 of record NW_006436888.1, read on the forward strand.
AGGGTCGTGAGCCTGGCCCCCCGTGTCACCGGCACACTGCGGCTTCTCTGCAGGAGGCCGGGTGTGAGAGCACAGGGACCCGCGTGAGCTAACGAGGTCCCCACGCCGCTGCCATCTCTGCCTGCGCGGCCCCCCAGCTCTGAGCTCAGTCTGGTCTCTTCCGTCTTCTGTCCTTGCCTCTGGGCCTGTGTCCCCCACGACTGGTCCATTAAGCTTCGCCCCTCGTTGGGTATTCAGAGCCTCAGCCTCAGCCCCAGTCCCCATGAAATCTGCTCGATTGTCCCAAAGGGAAGCCAGAGAGGGGGGGAAGGACAATGAGATCGGAACTTTTTCCGAGTCATTCTGTTAGACGTTTTTTAGAGCAGTTTGAGAAGAATCACACGGACAGTGCAGAGTGCTCCCGAGAACCTCCCTCCTCGCCCCGTTATTAACGTCCGCTCGCGGTGGACATTCCTCCGGCTCGTGAACCCGTATGGATGTGCTGCCATTAACCGAAACCTAAGGCCGCGGTTTGCTTAGGGTCTCTCTTCGTGTTGCAATTTGCTGGGCCTTTTTGTCCTCTCGCGAGGACGAGACAGGCTGGGCAGTGACACACCCTCAGGGCTGGGCTTGGTGGGGAAGCACTGTCGTGGAGAGGTGTCCAGAAACACTTCCGGTGTACCCCAAACTAGGGCTCGGTGGTGTCTGCGGGACACGGAAGACTCGCTGACCTCTGGGCCGGCGTCCTGGTCAGAAGTGACCCCGCAGTCTGGGCTGTGCGCGGATCACGCGGCCCCGCAGACGTCGGCATTCTGCTCCGTGGTTCAGCGGCTCGTCTACCTGAGCTGCAGATGGCCCAGCGCTCGGCCAGCAGGGCATAGCCGTGGGGCCAGGACGCGCAGCCTGGAACCGGCCGCGAGCGGGCGGGCAGCAGCCTGGGGGACAGTCCTTACAGTGTGGCCGGCGGGGGCCGGTTGCTGTGTCTCTGCGGGCTTCCTGCCCTTCCTCCCCAGCTGGCTCCCCGCGATTTCTCCAGACCCCTGGCTCCTGGTCTTGGAAGATGCCACGGCACTGTCAGCATTCCTGAAGAGGACACGGGACCATCACAACGGATTTGGTTCCAATTCATTTCCATGCAAATTGTGTGTGCGGCAGAGCAGGTGGTGACGGGCTGGGGGGACGAACCTGGATCCACGACGAGAAGAGTGGTGGTGGCAGGCGGGGGGAGGGGCCGCGTTCTCAGCTTCCTGAAGCCATTGTCCAAGGTCGCATCTCACAGGACAGGAAACAGCAGCGCCTCTTCTGTGCCTGAGAAGCGAGGGACCACATTTAGTATCAAACTTCCCTGAAAAAAGCGTTTTTTACGTATTGGGTTGAAAGACAGTAAAGAAACAGCTTTTCTTAGGGCGGGAACGTAAATCGGGATGACCTTCCGCAGGAGAGGGCGGTTTGCCGACATCGATCAGATTTGAAGCTGCGGCCTTGCTGGTGGCCGCGAGTCCGCATTCAGGATGCGATGGCGGAGATGCACTTGCACATGGGCACCCGCCGCGGAGAAAGTGGGGAGACGCACGTCCAGCAGCAGGGGGCCGGGGCCACCCGCGAGGCGCACGCCCACCACCGAGCACCCAAACCTCGAAGGAAACAGGCAGCGCGGGACACGCGGGCCTGTGCCACCTTCCGAGACGTCGCTGACGTCACGTGCTACAGCCCGCGCTCCGTGCTGAGCAGGGGCGCGCGCGGGCGTGTGTGCGTGCGGGCACATGGCTTGCCCGGAATGACACACGAGCAGCTTCCTCCCTGCGTTTACCCCTTGGGTCTGTCGCAACACTCTTCCTGGTGCATCTATCACCTGTTCAAAACTGGTAGCAAAACTAAGCAACCCCAGAGGACCGTGACAAGCGGAAAGACCTAATCACCCCCCAGCCCCCGGTATTTGGCCGCGCCGCCTGGTCGCAGGTTACGCGTCTCCTTGTCTCAGAGCCGAGAAGACGTCTGTACAGATTTACTCTGTGGTTTGCAATGTGCGCGTCACGGGACCTATTTCCTTCGCGTTCATTTGAAAGGGCTTCCACACGAAGTGTGAGCTCTGTCTTCCCGCTGCCTAACCTCCTTGGGGACAGGGACTTCACCCTTCGTTTCCTGCCCTGTCTGCAGCCTGACACGGAGGAGCTGCTCAGTCCTATTTTTGAACCAATGTCCCCCCTCGCCCCCCAAGCAGGCTGTCTTCCCCTCCCCACCCTCCCCATCCCGGCTCAGGGTCACACACCTTGCCCCTTCCTGGGCCTTTGAAGCGGAGCCACCTGGACCGATGACGCGGTGGCCTCCGAGGGCCGGGCTGAGGATGAGGGGCATCTCAATAGCAGCAGAGAAGCTATGGCCCCATCGGACCCTGCCGTGAGCCCGCCCGCGTGTTTTATCAAGAGTCGAGGAGGTGAATCTAACGGCTGAACCCTCTTTTGACCCGAAAGGTTTTAATAAACCTCGAGAAACTGTATTCCATATTGGAAACCTTGGAGCTATTCGCTTCATCAATCTTGTGGCAACGGGGGCGCAGGAAGCTCGTTCGGAGGGCCGTGGGGGCCGCGGCCCAGAGCCTGCCAGCTACCCGGGGCGGGGATGGGGGCGCAGCTCGGCCAGGCTCCAGCTTCTGCGGTCAGGGCAGCTGCCCCTGCGAAGTGACCGGCCTGCGCCAGCGCTCCAGCAGCCTCCCGCGGAGGCCACCCCGCCTCCCACCACCCAAGGGAAAAAGATATCGGGAGAGCCTGGGGAAGGGGGGGCAGCAAAACAAATATTTTCAAATCTTGAGCTTCAGCCTACAATTTAAAAATGATTGCGCCCTGAATGCTGACCAGCCCAGTGGAACTGTCTAATCGACCCTGAGACTCAGAGGTGTTGGTGGCGGGGCAGCCGTCTTCCGATTGGATGAGCCAGCTGTCAATCACTGTGTTAGACACCTTTGGGCTGAGCTGGGGGCACCGCTGCACCTGATTTCTCTAGGGACCGGCAAGCGGTACTCGCGCGGGCCCCGTTTGGTTCCGAGGTCTGGGATGGGAGCATGTCTCCTTCTATCGCCGGCCTGCTTCCTGCAGGTCGGACCCTGCTCCTGAGTGGACAGTGCTCCCCAAAGGACCCTTTCGGCAAACACGGTTGCAGGGCACCGCCCCCTAATTGGCCCTTTTTGGGATCAGGCCACTGTCGGGAAATCTTGCCATCTTCTGTGTTTCTTCGAAAGCCAAGAGGATTTTGTCGAATAATTTTCACTGCCAGTAATTTTAAAGGAACAAAAAGTGGGGTTTGTCTCGTCACGTAAAATTATACTATTGACTGAGCTGTACCAGCCTCACGGGCCTCATTGCTTTCTCGTCGGGGTTGAGAGTCGGTGCAGTTTCCTGAACCAACCCCTCCCCCAATCCCGCGAATGCCCGCCCCCTCTTACCCCCCTCAGTTCAGCCTGACCCCAAGGCCTACGGGTATTTGTGCATCTGCTTCCCCGCTCCGCTGAGCGGTCCGCCAAGGCTGAGACCTGGTCTGTTTTTCTGGCACCCTGCGCACCTGGCACACGGCACACATGGCCGCCAGGACAGGCAGAGGCTGTTGTGTTTTCTCTCCTGCTCTGCAGTGCGCCTGGCACACGGCCGATGCCAATACAAATCGGATGAGTGCACCTACCCGCGCTTCTCCTCAGGCTGTCCTAAAAAATAACTATGCGCCGGGGGGTGGACGTGGGGCTCAAAACGCCAGAAGTGTGCTCTGTCCCGGTTCCAGAGGTGGGCGGTCTGAGACCGGGCATTGGCCGCGTTATGCTGGGCTTAAGGCCCTGGGGAGTGGGGAGGGTCCTTCCTGGCTCCTTGCAGCTCCGTTGTCTGCTAGCAGGGCTGGCGTTCCTCACCTCGTGGACCCCGCCTCTCCAGTCTCTGCCTGCGTCTTCACAGGGCCTCTTCCTTCTGTGTGTCTCCATGTGTGTGTCCAAGTCCCCTCTTCTTGTAAGGACACCAGTCATTGGGTTAGTGCCCACCTTAATGCGACCCCATCTTAACTTGATCACATCTGCAAAGACACCGTTTCTAAATAAAGTCGCATGCACAGTTACCGGGGCTTAGGGCTTGAAGGAATCCTTTTGGGACACGATTCGACTCTCACCACTGAGGGATGTAAAAATGGCAAGAAGAGAGAGCGCTGGCTTTGCGACCAGGTGTCTGCGGCGTTTCCAAAGGAAGGAAGGAACGGTAAGCAGCACATGCGGCTTTCTGTTCTCACCGGCCATGCCATTAGATGGTGAGACCGACCGCGATGGTGATAAAAATAAAAATACCCACTGTTTACTGAGTGACAGCTCTGGCTTAGGCACTGAACTAAATGTTTACTGGGGGTCCCCTCGCTTAACCCGCCTGGTTGTCCTACAGTGGAGTCATTTCATCCATCTACTCCCTTATTCAAAAAACACCGGCTGGGCGGTGGACCAGACGGAAATGCTGACGTCATCGTTTCTAAAGCCCCGAATCCAAGGGGATCCGGTTTTGTTGTTTTCCGTTCCCCACCCCCTTCTCTCGCTCTCACTCGAATCGTCTCCGCTTCCTCCGCAGTCTGTTGCTTCCTCATAAATTTTGTAATCCTGAAATTACATTTCTGTCATCTGCCTGTTCACTCGATTACCTGCTGATAAAGAAAAGGTCACCATCGGTAATCCGAGATTTATCACCGATAAATAGACACCCTTTTTTGAAAAGGCAAAAGGATAACATTAAGATTAAACAAAAAGTTGCGAGGCTATTTTTAAGAGGACCATGACCTTTCCATCTGACCTTCTCTTTGGTGAGCAAATCAAAGGACGCAATTATATATCTCCTCTGAACTTGACCTGCTTTGAGTCTTAATGCGTTAGATTTGGATTAACATAAAGAATAGCTTTGTGATAGTGATTCGTGTCCCCCAAATGGGGTGAGTGTCCTGGGGAGGCAGTGCATCCCTCTTGCAGAGATGGGAGCCTCCCAGCCAGCCGAGGCCAGTTCCCCGCAATTCTGGTGAAGGTGCCGGCAGGGGTGGGAGGGTGGGGGGCAGATAAGGCTCCGAATGTCCACGAACTATACATGGGCGTTTGTTTTAGTCCCAACGTTAAATTAGTCCCCTGCTTGGTTGACTCAGTAATTCTTTCGTTCACTCAACAAGTGCCTTTTCAGAACATCCTTTTTCTTTTCTTTATTGAGGTAAAATCGACACACAAAAAATTATACACTTTTAGTGTATACATTTTGACGAGTTTGAACATATGCAGATACCTACAAAGCCATCGAGGTAGTAAACACTCATCACCTCCAACATTTCCTTTGTGTTCTTGCATGTGGGGTGTGTGTGTGTGTGTGTGTGTGTGTGTGTGTGTGTGGTTGGTTTTGGTAACAACGTGAGGTGTGTCATCGCCGTATCTGAAAGCACGCAGTAGAGTATTCTGTAGGTTAAACAGGGGGCTGGGTGATGAGGATGTAAGGTGAGCAAAATGAACATGGACCCAGCTCCCAAGAAGCTTCTGGAATCCTAAGTGTCATGATTGGGGTGACATAAGGAGCTGCGGGGCTGCAGGGCAGGGCTGGCCCTTGGAGCCTGCCAAGGGGCGGAGCTCACTGTAACCCTCGCAGGTACAGTAAGCCTCACGTGTAGAGTCACCATCACCGATGCGGGAACCCTCAACCATGCTCTAGGCACCGGGGGGTCTTTCTCGGGCTTGGCTCTGGCACCTGCAGTCGTGTCAAAGTGCCATCTAGAAATAGCCATCAGATCTGTTCAGCCTCATCAGGGGTGGGGAGGCCCCCAATGGCCACCCCTTCCCCATGGATGGAGCCCCGCCATCTTGCTTTGACTGTATTTTTAAAATGCGTGCATATTCCTTCCTCTGCTCTCACCATGGAGGCCAGATTCGTTTCTGACAATGTCTGATGTGTGCGTTTCAGACTCGATGTCCCACCGGCAGCTTTCCAAGCCTTGATGGTGGCTCCGATGGCAGCCTCTGCTTACCTCGCTCGACTGTGATCTCAGGGGAAGTTTGAGACACAGGCAAGGCCGGTGGTCTTTGTTTCCTCTGCAGTCTGGTGGAAAGGGCTGCTGAGGTAGGGAGGGCTGAGGGCTGCCGTTGCCATGGGCGCGGATGACCATGGGGATCTGAAAGCCACCAACTAGTCCGCCAGCCCCCGGGAGAAGCTGCCAATTCTACTCTCGGGGTGCTGCTGGAAGCCTGGGAGAGGGTGTGTCATGAGCCATGGCCCAGGTAGGTTCAAGAAGGAGGCAAAAGGAACCGAGAGGGCCGGGCATGTCGGGCCCTGGTGGCCAGGGCCCGTAAGGAATGGGCTATGTCCTCGCAGTGCCCACATAGGCCCAGGGATGTCCCGTGGGGGTTCTCCAGTGTCACACTGCAGGTGCTGCTGCTTTGGTGTGACCTCCCCGAGTACCTTTGCAGAAGTTCCGGGAATGAGGAACTTCTATCTGAATGAGGGGGGTGGGGTGGGGCGGAGTGACCTTGGGGGGTAGCCGGAAACCAGCCCGCTGTCTGCCGTGTTCTGCTCCCTTCTACCTGACTACTTTTCAGAGGCTTGGAGGACCCCATGGCAACGCGTCACTTGGCGGTCACTGTGCTCACCCAGCCACATCTGACAGTTGACCCTGGGGAAGGGTCCTCCAGCCGTGAGAAGTCCCTCTCGCCTTAGGTCACACTGGAGGGGCAAGCGCAGTGGGTAGGCGAGTCGGGGAGCGGGTGAAGCAGAGTGGGTGGGCCTCTGGGGGCGTCCCGCGTCAGCTTCGGAAGGTACGCTGAGGCCCCCACCACCCTCCTCCTGTCCCACGCTGGGTACCAGCCTTGGGAGGAAGCCTGGTTCGCCTCCGGAGCCGGATTCACCCGCACCCGAGGCTGTGGAGGGATCCCAGGCATTCGGCACTGCGGACCGCGCTCCGCGCAGGTCCACGGGCGCGGGGGGTGCGGCTGGCCACGCGGGGGCGCTGGGCGGGCAGCGGGCTTCTCCGGAGGGTTTTCCGCTGTCGCCGTTGTAAGGAGTGACCGCTGGGGGACGCGGGGCCAGGCTACGTTGGAACTTCTCCGTACTATTTTTCAGCTACCCGTGAGCCTGTAATTATGTCAAACGTAAATATAATTTAATAGTTTAACATTTAATACATTTTCGAACATTTAATAAACTCGTCTTAATTCAGTTTAATTGATATTAAAACTAAATTAGATTTAATGGAATAATAAATTCATATACATATAAATCGCAGTAAACAAATGCTTGCAGGTGGTTTAAATATTTAAATCGTGTACTAGTAAAGTTTTTAGATGATTTCCATCCCTAATTGTAAAAAAATAAATAACCAAGGAGGCACAAAATCAACAGAACGATGTCAAGTTTCCGTGAGCGCCGAGAAGCAGCTCCCCAGGTGCGCGGGGCAAGAGAAACGGGGGGCGGGGAAGCGTTCTGTACCAGGAGGTCCGGCGAGGCACCTCTTCCTTTACGCTGCTGGGCTTGTCGACCTGCGTCACCCTTTCAGCTCTCAGTTCACATTTAGGGTAGCCCCATGGCCTCTGCTTTGGGGGTGGGGGGTTGGGCGGCGGAGGCACCTTCTATCCTCAGGCCCGGAAGAGCTGTCCGCAGGCAGAGTTCTAAGCAGGCAGAGGGGCGCGTCTTGGCGACACCTGTACCCAGCTGTTCATAGACGCTTGGCGCGGAGCTGGAGGGGGGCGCCCCTGCCTAGGCCTCCCTATTTCCTTGTCTCTCTCTGCTTTATTGGAGCTCTCAGTCCCAGCCATAAGGGAAACATAAAGATGCTTTGGATAGCCATTTAAAAAAAAGGATGAAACTACCTATAAAGTAGCAAATTATACAGGGGAGGTATTTTATGTCTTGTTTTCTTTATAGCCATTCTGAAAGGGACATAAAAGTCACTGAAAAGTCCCGGTTCCTGCCACCTGTGGGCCCCATTTCAGACTCCACGGCGTGACTCATTCGTTTTCGGAGGTCTCTGCCTCTGTGAGGCCCGGGGACGGACAAACGGGGGTTGGGGTGGGGGGAGGGGGCTGCCTTCAGGATTCTGTCATCGGCGGAGGACAGATATATTTCCTATGTCTCGAGGAGTGAAGTTTCCTGGGCTTTGAGTGAGCTGTCTGAGGGCCGTGAGATGCGGAAGATTCAGAGAGCCTCGGCCCTTATCTGTGACCCCCGAATGCGCCCCTGTCGGCGCCTCATCCTTCACCCTCCCCCTCCATGGGTGGAGATGATGGACAGCTGCCTTTGGTGTCACTGCAGCTGTCCCATGGGAGGGGCATTCTAGAAGCGGGAAGAACCACTCTTCTTGGTGACGAAGCTCGGCGTGTGGGGTGTGAAGGTTTGGGGTGTGAATGAGGCTCCCCCACCAACAGAGACTCGCTCAGGACTCTGTGCCCTGCTTTTGTCATCGATAAACTGGGTGAGCAGTAAATTTGCCCAGACGGAGTTGATCCAGAAGAAAAATGAACCTGTGTGTGGTACTTTGAATGAAGCAGGAAAAAGAACCCTCTAATTCTTGGGCAGATGCCTGGCTCAGCTCTCATCCAATCCCATCCTAGCTCAGAGGCTGCAGGCTTGACTGTGGACAGCACTTGGCAATATGCGGAATCACAGGGAATGGAGAAATGCCAGAAAATTAGAAGACAACGTTCCAATTTCAAAATGAGGAGGAAGGCAGATTTCAGAGACTCTGCAGGCCAGAAAGCATTTGAATCCGAGTGCCCAGAATCTGGGAGCTTATGAGCTCACCGTATTTTCCACTGGTTAGACGTCTTTATGGTGCTTCAGTGTTTGACAACACATTCAGATCCATCGCTTATAAATCTAAACTGGTTCTGAACAGGGTTGCAGCAATAAGCAGTGTTTATCCTGGAGCAGAAGAGTTGGGTAGTTGGCACGGTGGCCGCCTTTGAATGTTAGATGGATATTTCTGAAGATGGCGGGTAACTCATTTCTCTGCGTGACCTTCGAGGGCGGAATTGAAGTTTCAGAGAAACTGTTTTCATCTGATAAAAGGAAGGAGCTTCTCGAAGTCTGAGCTGTTCAGAGTTGGAATAGGCCACCCAGTTGGGCAGTGAACGGTTTTGCTCCTGGGGTGACCCCAGTGGAAGTTGGGTTGATGCAGGTAAGACTCATGCAGGTGGATGCTTGATGGGGCTCAGGGGTCTGGATTAAACGGTACCCAGATTACGCAGAAAGGCCTGAGGCCTGGGAGACCTGGCGCAGGAAGATCTCTTTCATGCTTTTTTTCAGGGCAGCCGTCTAGCATTATCCCCATGGGAATCCGCTAGGCGGCTCCGGCGCATGCCTCTCGGCCTGCTGAGCATTACAGCCCCTTCTCGTTTCATTGGGGGCTACAAAGGCTGAGGTTCATGCGGTGCTAGAACTCGGCAGTCTACCAGAAGACTAGGCTCCGACCTTCGCAGAGCTAAAGCCCCCATCGGGACTCTGGGACCCCTGCCTTCATGGCGGGGGCCGAGGCTCGGCTCAGAAGGGCTGTTCACGCCCCGTTTTCAGCTCTAACTTCATCGTTCTGTTCAGTTCAGTGAGTTCGCCAGCCAGTCCTAGAGTCCTGTGTTGTATCTCGTGCTGGGGGGCGTTTTATCCCACACATGAGTGCCACGCTCCGCTGGAGGACAGGGCACCCCCGAGGGTGGGTCGGCAGCACGTCCTGTGTAGCCGTGCGTTTTATCCTCTAGAAAGTGAACCCGGTCTGTGTTGGCGTGTGATAGAGTGATCACAACAGAGAGTAGAATGATCACAACAGAGAGCAGAAATCCGGGAGCCGTTTGCGCTGGAAGAAGCAGCCAGCTTGCCTCTCCTCGTTCTCGGCAGGCACTGGAGTTTGATTTCTGGCTCTCCAGCACCACGCACCTACTTTGTCACTGCTGCCACCTTCCAGGCCATTCCATCCTCTGCAGGCAGCCACATTTCCTCTCCGCCGCCTCTGCCACCTCCTTTGTTCTCATTTGCTTTTCTTTGGCCTTCTTTCTGGGTGGCATTAAGCCCGTCTCCGACAGTCTTTGATGAGAGCAGAGAAGGAGAGAGAGGCGCCAATTAAGCAAGATAGAGATGCTCCGGTCCAACGTCGGAGTCTGGAATCAACAAATTCATTGGTTTGTAAAACTTTCTCAGCATGCAGTGATATTGAAAATATTTGCAAGGTTCCATTTGTAAGTTCTTAAAGGGAATAACATCTTGGAGGGTGCCATCGCTTTGGCTTTGCAAAAATGTCTCATTAAAATGGCATGATTTCTTTCCCAATTTAAGTTTAGATGAGTGATTTGCAGACATTTAAGGAACAGTCTCCTTTTTTCTAAACAGAAGTTTTCATAGAACCATAATATATAAAACAGGAAAAAATGAGTTATTCTGATTGAGGGAGGGGTGGGGTTCAGTTACCTACCTCTGAACAGCCAAGACAGCTTCTACGAAAAAATTTAAGCCCACTGCCCTAAGAAAGAGGGTGTAATGCATGAGATTTGTTCCAGGCAGGAGCCTTCCAGTGGCTTAGGACTTCCCATAAGAGTTTACAGCCCAGTTTATTCATTTAACAAACATTTATTGGATGTCCACCATATGTCAGGGGTTGTTAGGTATTTGGGATACTTCAATGGATGAGAAAAACAAGGTCCCTGCTTTATAGGGCTTAGCTTTTATTGAATGACACAGGCATTTTGTGCTAAGTGCGATGCAGGAAACAGATTAATGTGACAGAGCAACCGGGTGCAGGCTGCTTTACAAAGGCTGTCCTCACCGGCTTACATATTTCAGTTGTACGGGATCTTTCTCTCCCAGGCTCACTTTTTGTTTTTTTTTTTTCTGCACCGTGGTGTCATAGACTAAGGTGAGCCCTAGCACTGCCTGAAAGGAAGCCCTTGAAGGGGACCTGTCCAACAATTCTTAAGCAGATGCACACCCCGAAGATGCGAGGTGCAGGCAAATGCGGGAGCAGAGACATCTTCTGTGAAGGATGGATAGAGGAGGGGAAATCTGCGAGGCATCAGTCTCGTGACATCGTGCACGTGGGGACATGTGTGAGCAACACCTGAGGGCGATGGCAAGCTTAGCTCTTCTCTCTAGGAATTGTAGAACATCATTGGTTGGAGTCCAGAAAGACTCCCAGAGGGCTATTTAGCTACCAGACACCCGAGGAATCAAGGTGAGAGGTTAACCAGAGACAGCCCTGTGCGCACAAGCTGGGCGCTGAAACAGCTCGTCTTCAGGACCACGGAGAGCGCCGGCCTCCTTCCTGGGCGAAGCGAGTAGAGCGGAGCCTGAAAAGCTTCAAGAAAATGGGAGAAAACACACACGCAGGATTTCGTTCCTGACAGCCGTGCTCAAACCATACTTGGATGACCCAAATCCCATGCAGTAGAAGAGCCCATTATTAAACAAACACAAACACAATGATCTGAGAGTCATCTTTTAAAAAGTAGGTTTTCTTGAGGTATAACTAACGTACAGTAAATTACACATATTTAAGGTAAACCATCTGACCTAGGTGTACACCTGTGAAACCACCTCTTATGCACCAAATTGTGCCCCCGGATTCCTGCGGAATTCTACGTCGGAATGGGACTGCGTTTGGAGATGAGGTCTATACAGAGGTCGTTAAGTTAAAATGAGGCCGCTGGGGTGGGCCTGAACCATGTGATGGGTGTCATGGGAGAGGAGATTAGAGCACAGAGAGGCAGCCAGGTGTAGACGCAGGGAGCAGACGGCCGTAGTTTCTTTTTGGGGGCAGGGAATCTGGCTTCTGTCATTCGGTGTAATTATTTTGAGATGTTGTAGCATGTGTCAATAATTAATTCCTTTCTAAATTCCTGAATAGTATTCCACTGTGTGGATATACCATGATTTCTTTACCCATCCACCTACTGATGAACAGCGAGTTGTTCCCAGTTTTTGACCATGATAAACAAAACTGCTAGGAGCGTTTGTACACAAGTCTTTGTATGAACATGTACTTCATTTCCTCTTGGGTACCTGTAAATGTCTAAGTGTGAAATGACGAAATCATACAGCTTAACTTTTAAAGCAACTCCCAACTATTCTCCAAAAGAGTCATGCCATCTTACATTCCCACCAGCAGCGTGGAGGGTTCCAGTTCCTCACACTCGATATTTGCCATGGCTGGTCTTTAACTTTAAACAGTATAATAGATGTGCGGTGGTGTCTCGTTGTGGTATTAATTTGCATTTGTCTAATGACTTTTGATGTTGAGCATCTAGACATCTTCTTTGGTGAAGTAGCTGTTCAAATCTTTTGCCATTTTTAAAGACTGGGTCTTTTTATATGCTCTTTATAGATTCTGGATACAAGGTCTTTATCAGATCTATGCCTCGCAATTGTTTTCTCAATCTGTAGCTGGTCTCTTCATTTTATTAACAATATCTTTCAAAGAGAAGAAGTTTTAAGTTTCGATGAAGTCCAATGTATTCATTTGTTATTGTATGGATTGTGCTTTTGTTGTTATATAAAACAAACTTGGCCTGTCCCAAGGTCACAAAGGTTTTCTGCTAGAAGTTTTGTACTTTTGTACTTTTAGGTGTTATATTTATAACTCCAATCCATTTTGAGTTAATTTTTTTATGTATGGCATGGGTGGGAATCAAAGCCATGTGGATAAGCAACAGCTTCAGCATCGTTTATTGAAAAGATTATCTTTTCTCCATTGAACTGCCTTTGAGCCTTGGTAAAAACCCCAGTTATCTATATACACGTGGACCTATTTCTGGAACTCTTGATTTTATTCCATCTGTTTGTTTGTTGATATTGATGCCAATAGTGTACTGCCTTGATTGATGTAGCTTTATAATAAATCTTGAAATCAATGAGTTCTTTTTCAAAATGGCTCTTCTAGGTCCTGTGCATGCATTTCTATATGAATTTTAGAATCAGTGAATTGATTTCTAACAGAAAGCTTGCTGTCATTTAGAATAGATTTGCACTGAATCTGTAGATCCATTTGGAGAAAAACTGTCATCTTAACTGTCATGTAGCTTATGACTCATAACCACAGAATACTTTCGATTTACTTAGGCCTTCTTTAATTTCTTATAGCAATGTTTTCAGTGTATAGATACTTTATACCTTTTTTTAAAAAATCGGGGTTATCCCTAAGTACTTCATTTTTTGATGCTATCGTACATAGTATTTTTTTTTTAAATTGTCATTTCTTATTATTTGTCGTCAGTATATAGAAGCGCAATTAACTTCTGTATATGCATCTTGTGATCCTCAGCCTCGCTAAATTCATTTCCCCATCCGGAGCATCTGTAGCGATGCTATTTCTCCCATTCCTAATATTGGTCACTTGTGTCTTTCTGTTTTATTCAGTCTGGCTAGAGATTAATCAATTTTATTGGTTATCTCAAAGACCGACTTTTGGTTTCATGGATTTTCCCCACTGATCATCGATTTCTGTGTCATCGATTCTCACTCTGATTCTTACTTACTTTCTTTCTTCTGCTAACTTTGGGTGTAATTTCCTCTCCTTTTTCTAATTTCTTAGGGCGGAAGCTGAGGTCATTGACTGGTGCTCAGTTGAAAGACAACGCTTCCCCATGACTGAGCCAAGACCCTTCTGTGCATTCCCTCCAAGGCCCTGTGAACGATGAGGGCTTCTGGTCCAGCTGGTGGTAACGGGCTATCCGCACCATATGTGAGCACCGAGGTCTGTTCTCTCTAACCTCCCGGGTGGGTCTTTCAATGGACGTGAGTCGTTCCTTCACACGCTTGCTGACCAGTACTGAGCCGAAGACTCAAGGGGATCATCCTCAGGTGTTCGGGGTTCTCCCTCCCTGTCCGGCTCTCTCTCTTCTGCTGCTGTGTCCTGCAGACTCCTTGCTGCCTTGGTCTCCCAAGACTCTCAGCTGAGCCTTCTCAACTCGGGGGGTCCGCCAAGCCCTGTCTGCGCCACGGCCTGGAAACGCCAGGCGGTCATCTGGGGCAGTCGTTACCTCTTCCCTTTCCCTTCTGTGGGGATCACTGTATTGCCAACGTCTAAAGTCTTGAACATTTTGTGGTCCTTTTAAAATGTGAACTGAGACATCGGCTCTTCCTGGGTGTCCAGCTTGCTGCCTCACCCGGCAGATCTGGGGCCCTGGGAGCCTCTAGAATCATGGGAGCCAATTCCTTAAAATAGATCTCTTTCTCCATACATGTGTATTTATAGACGCAGCCCACTGGTTCTGTTTCTCTGGGGAATCCTGACTAATACAGGTTCATGCTTCAGGCAGGAGGGCAAATCTGGTCCTCATCACCTGGTCAGAAACAGAAGTGCTGGCCATCGTTATTTACCAGCACACAGAATCATTCTGCAGAAGTCAAGGTTTCTCCTTCATTTGCTGATTTTGGGAAAGCCTGAGTTTTCACCTCTGGGTTTTCTCGTGAGGGCGCTCACGGCCACCAGGAAGGACGGTGGTCGGCTCCTAGGGGCAGAGAGTTAGAGGTGCTTAGAGGGACTTCTGTGTGAGGCTTTCTGTGAGTGCCAGGCATTTCCTGGTTCCAACTCCCCCGAATACCAGCCAGATGGTTCACGATTTGCCCATAATTTCCCAGTCGTCCCCTCGTTTGGCCAAATGGACGCGTGGCTGCCAGGGTCCTGGCCACAGAGAAGTCGCGTTGTGGCTGGCACGCCTTCTGTTCCCTTCTGCCTTGTTAGAGCGATGGCCCCAGGCCCCCGTCCGCGTATCACAGGCTCCATAAAGCAGGCCTGATTGCACAGTTATGTTAGCTTGCTGACACGGGAAGACCGCCGACCCCAGGATTAATCAGCTCTGAGCTGGGCTCTCTGGGCATGATGGCTGTCTCGAGCAACATTTGACAGCCCGTCTGCCCTGGGTATTGTGCGGACAAAAGCCATTTCTGTTCCTGAGAGAGTTTTCCATCCTGTACTTAAGAATTTTTATGGGTTTGTGGTGACATTTCCATTTTAATTTGCTAATTATTATTGGTGAAATTGAGAGGCAACTCCGGATTTATTACATTTCACAGTCTGTTGTGCTCCATATACAGCTGTGAATCTTAACAGCCAGGAGGGCGACCTGTCCAGCACGCAGAGCGTTAACCCGCTCGGCACTGTGGGAGCACAGGCCTCCAGGTAGGGCCTGGCTCCTGCAGCGGACAGCGGGACGGGGGGAGAGGTGCCTATGGGGAGCGGGTAAATATCTGCTGACAAACCCGCCCCCTGGCCAGATAGCTCCTCGGAGGATCAGACTGAGGTACAGAGAGAGCCGTGGCCCTTCCGGTCATCCTGGCTCCATGGGGTCACAGATGCGTCCTCCTTCATCGCTTCTGGGCATTGCTGGCTGTCAGGAAGCTCCGGACAAACAGTGCAGGCTGGACACGAGGCCCCCACGACCCACAGAGCACGGCCAGGAGAGTTAGTGGTTCTATCGTCACTCGTGTGAAATGTCACAGGTCAACGTCTCTTGTTTTTCTCTGGAGTGAGTGTGTGAAGCACACACTCTCGCTTTTACTAAGGGCTGGCACTACCTTTTCAATATTTTTATTCGTAAATTGAGTTTTTTTGGTGCCACCGTCTTTCCGCCTACTCGTAAGTGCCCTCGCGTTCCTCCGTCCTTGCTCAGCGAGCATTGCCCGCCCCCCAACCCCGCCTCCATAAGTGGCAGACACCTTGAGAACAGGGGTGATGCCAGCTCCTTATCTCTTAAGCCTAGTCATGTAAGACTGGGCAAATAGGAAATGTGAGCGCTTTGATAATTAATAATTTGGACCGTCTGTTCACTGAAACGTTTACAGCACACGAACTCGGAAAATAATTGACCAACTACAGAAAAAGGCCTTGGTAAATTACAGTTCTTGAAGAGAAATAACGATAATTAAAACGTATACTTAGGACTCTGTATAGTATGGGGAGACACTGACACCTTTACGTGACGTGCAAAGGTAAGATTAAGCTACAGATAATCCATGATTCTAGCTATATGATCACATCGTTATTTTGTTATTCATTTAAATCTGACCTTGTTCCGAAAAGAAGTTAAAGCAACTGTGCAAATATTTACCTAGTTGCGCACATCTGAGAAAACATTAGCTCAGAAAGCTTCTGTTTTCTGCCTCACCGAGCGGCATCTGAGAAAGGACAGCATCTTGGTGTCACAGCAGTGCGGAGATTTGGGACCCTAAGCCCCGCTCAGGAGTCTATACGTGAGACAGCCTTGTCTGCTGAGAAGACAGACGAACCTCGTGCTCTGGGCCTCGCAGTGGACGGGGTCTGTCCCCACGCGAGGTGTCCGGCACTCTCGCCCTGCCCGGTGATGCCTGGGGCGGCTCCTCCAGAGAGCAGAGGCTGAATGCCTAGTGCCTGGCATCCGACTGCTGGCTGAGTTACCTGGTGGCAGGTGTGGCCCCGCTCCCATTAGAGCTGCAGGGCCCTCTCCCACAGCTGCTTCTCGAGTCGCTGGAGCTGCCACCTCCTCTGCCTGTGGGTGACTGATGCTTGAACCCTCACTTCCGGACATCTGGGCAACTCGGCTCTCGGGTCAGAAGTGGGCAATTCGGTGCTACCTGAGAATCTCGAAGATTATCAGGGAGTGTTTGTCTTTGGGGTGTAATCGGAGTGTCATCTGAGTTCCCTCGGAGGCTTGGCAGAGGGCGGGCAGCGCCTTGACCGTGAGACTCCGAGCCGACAGGTACCCGATCGGCTTGCCTTCGCTCCGTCTCCCAAGGGGCTTGCACAGGCGAAGGAATGAGACAGGCTCTTCTTGGACCTTAACCAGACCCGGGGTTATTTATGCGGGAGACTACCTTACGCCAAGGTCCTGCCTCTTGCATTTCTCCCTGTCTCTCTGTACCCCGCTCTGGGACAGCCACAGTCTCTAGGATGGCTTTGTACTGTCTTCCCCTTGAAAAAAAATCCAGTGGATTTATTTCAAGAGGATAAATCTGGTGTTTTTCTCCTTACTGGGTGCAGCCCCTTATCAAAACCTCTATGACTGGATGCGGGCAACAGCTCTCAGCTTGTTTGGAGCCCAGGAGCGGTCCCTAAGCCACCTGTCTCCCATAGAGCTCTCCAGCATCCTGTAACCTAGACACAGGATGGGGAAGCAGTCAAAGAGGCTGCATGGCAGGCGACCTTATACACTATTTCCCACCCCGCGGAGCATGGCTCTCGGTGGACAGGACATACCGGGGCTGCAGCTATCCCGAGGCTCTGTGAGGACACCGAGGCCATACTGGCCCTGCTGGGCCTCAATATGTGCACCTGAGGCTGGCTGGTCTCTGCAGCACCACAGAAAGGCAGCAAGTAGGTTTGGCCCTGGAGTCAGCATCTCGATGCATGTCCCAAAGAGCACCTGCCACCTCAGCTTGGCCACGCGGTCGCAGGCTGCCCTTCACATTGCAGAGAGGGCGAGGGGCCGCGCCTGTGGGCCAAAGGCTGTGATGGATGAGAGCAGACCCATTCGGGCAGCCCGGTGATGGATTGGGAGCTAATGGCATTGCAATATGCGGCACTAAAGAGTGCCAGAGAGCGGGAAGGAAGGATCAGAGAGCAGAGCGCGGAAATTAGTTTCCGGGCGCTGGGGCTGGCGGGCGAGGAGCCCGATCCATCAGCAGGCCCTCGCGGCTCCCTCTTTGAGCTCAGCCCAGAATCCAGAAGCCACGGCCACCACCTTGGTCCAAGGCACCCACCGCTTAGCCCAGCTTCCGACCTCGCCTCCTGGCTTCCACGCTGTCTTGCCTCAGCCCGGCCTGCTCGCAACACAGCCAGAAGGGTCCTTTAAACCCCCAAGTCAGACCGTGCCCCGCCCGCTCGCCAAAGTGGGTTGCATAGTGTCCAAAAATGCGTGTCCACCCGCAACCTCAGAATGCGAATGTAACAAGTTAAGAATGGAGACGCCATCGCAGTGGATTAGGGTGGGCCCCAAATCTGATGCCTGGTGTCCTCGCGGGGAGGGAGGGGACGGAGACTCAGGAGACGGAGGCTGGAGTGGCGTGTCACACCGGTCCAGGGACGCCAAGGCCGGCCGGCAGCACCTTGTGGCACCTTGGTTTTAGAATTCTGGCCTCGAGGACTGAGCGAACACATTTCTGTTATTTTAAGCTCCTGGTTGGCGGTCATTTGTCACAGCAGCAAATGGAATGCCGGCCCGTCTTAACTGAGCACTTCGCACGCACCGAGGCCATCACTCTCGCAGTCCGAGGCGACACAGCGAACCAGCACGCCTTTCTCTTTCCTTCTTCACAATTTCACGGATGGAAGATTTGTTCTTACCATACATCTCAGCGACCTCGGCGTACGGTTTTTTTCCCTTTCCTTTGGAAGTCGAGAACTTTCTCCTTTTCACTTAAAGGAAGCACTTGGTGGCTTCTCTCTGTCGTCTCCGATTGCCAGCGTCACCGCCCCTGCACCGTGGGCCGTCACTAAGGACAATGAGAGTGACGTGGACACTGGCGCTGGGATCCTGTGCCAGTCAAGACAACCAAGAAGACCCCTAAATCGCTGAGGGGCAGGGGAGCATCTCCGGCTTGGAGACAAAGGGCCGAGTCACATCGAGGCGGGGACAGCATAGGACAGCACGAGATGTCATCACGCTGCTCGGAATGCAATTTAAATCGTCTGAATTGTTTGCTTCTGGAATTTTCTATTGAATATGTTTGGACTGCGGGGGACTGAAACCGCGGAAAGAGAAGCCGCGGATGAGGGGGAGGGACTATGCTCCTGCAGCCGTGCACCCCGAGGAGCCGGCGGGCAGCCTGCGCCTCCGCTGGAGCATCTCCGTCACACCGTGACACGGAGGCCGGGGCCCGGCGGCCTCCCACTCGGAGCTGCGCGCTCTGCAGGCTCCGGGTTCAGGAAAACATAAAAAAGAGAGAAAAGGGGGTACACTGTCAGCAGCGGCAGGGGTCAGAACCCCCTCTCGACTGTGACTTCGAGGTGTCGGCAGGGTGGAAAGCGAGGCTGTCGCGGGCGACTTCCCAGGACCCCAGGGCGGTTTCCAGCTGAGGGCGACCTGGCTCCTGGTTCTGCTTCCGTGGGTGCCGCGTCTCACTGCTCATCGGCGTCGCTGTGAGGTGGGGCTGGGGGAGGTGGGGGGCAGAGCAGTCCCAGCTGGTGCCCCCTGGAAGCTCAGAGCCCCCCGGAGGCTTGGGGGCAAGATGCGGGCAGCAGAGCCGTCGGCTGCTTCCTGCCATTCCCACCCCTTTCTCGCTTAAGCGAGTTCGTCCGTCACTGGGCTCTCTGAGCCCCGGACCCGTCGTGTCTGTAGGGGAGTCGGTGCTGCGTGGCCGTGTGCTTGGCCCGAGTCCCGGCCTGGTGGTCTTTCCTCATCTTGGAGGGCGAGGCCGTGCGAGGACAGGCCCCCAGGGTCCCTCGCGGGTACGGATCCTGGCTTCCTGGGGCTCCCTTCACACCCCTCCAAGGGCCCCGTCCCCTGAGGGCTGGCTGGTGTCCCGAGCTGGGCGAGCGCCTTGGCCTGAGACCCCAGAGCCTCGTGGCTCTGCACGGGGCCCCTCTGCCTGCTCGGTTCCTTCTCTTCAGCAGACCGACATGGTTGCGTTCGGTCTCCTCGTGGCTGCCCGCCCTCGACTTTCTGCCTGGCACCGCGTCACACACCGCACTGCCACGCGCGGCCAGACTCGCCACGTCCTCGCCTCCCGATCCGTCTTAGGCAGAGACACAAAGGTCCGTCGCCGTCGCCACATCCAGCGGGGTCCCCTCCCCTCGTAGCTGATGGTCTGGGATCCCCGCCACCTGCAGAGCTTTTCTGTCCTGCCTGCGACCCTGTCGCTCCCGCCGGTCTCTCCCGGCTCCTGCTTGAGCTCCTCGCCCGGCCTGCGCTGCCACTGCTCCCTCGGGCTCCATCGTCCTGGTGGCCCACGCCTGGCTCTTCTCGACTCTGGAATTGGCTTCCCCCTTCTGTCCCCCCCTTCCCAAGGCTGGCACTGACCCCAGAGCGTGTGTGTGGCCCTGAGCTGCTCCTCCAGACTCCCATGTACCTGGTCGAACCTGTCCTGGGCTGGCTTTTGTGAGACTCCAGGAATGAACATCAGTGGAAGAACCTTGTCACCTTTCTAAGAAAATGGGAGGATTCCAGGCGAAACACACAGCAGGCTGGCAGGGCAGGGAAGTAATTTGTCCTCCAAATCCTGGGGTCCCAGGAGCTTGTGACAGGTGACCTGGAGACTAAGCAGAGGTAGCCACTCTCTCATAGGTGTCTTCACCCCCTGGGTCTGACCACCACAGAGAGGGCAGAGCCTGCACTGGCCACCCACGTCCCCAAGGCTTCGGAAGAGGCGTCAACGCCATTTCCACGGCAACCTTTCAGAGGCTGGAGCTGTTGGTGCCCAGCCATCTTTCCCGTGGCCTCGAAAGCCACCTCTGTCACACTGTTCTTGTTATTGTCGCTAATTCTATCGCTTAGCAGCTATGACACGTCTGGGCGTTTATGACGGGCCAGCGCTGTACGGGCGCCTCCTCCTCCCGTCCCCCCAGGCCCTTCCCCTTCCCGATGCTGGACCCGAGCAGACATGAGGTTAGGAGGCTGCCGGGGGCCGCGTGGGCGGGAGGCGTGGGGCCTTCGCTGCGACATTCGGCTGACAGACAGTCACTCCTCCCTTTCCGGGGCTCGGCCCAGCTGATCGTTAAGAGTTGTCTTCCCTCTGTCTTTCACCACGATTTATTTGGTGGTTTGATGGGCGAAAGACACCCCGGTCCATCCCTCTGATGTAACGAGAGCATTAGTCTGCGGTGGGGGGTGGGGACCGCTCTCTCATACATAAAACATAAATACGGCAAAAGCACGCAAATGAGCCACAACTCTTCCGTTTTCATGGTCAATAAAAAAAGTCCCCCAGACGTGCCTTGTTAATCTGGATCAGGACGAGACCGTGGGGCTGCCGATTTTCCAAAGTGCCTTCTGCAAAGTAATGAGGCTGTTTATTAACATCTAGAAGGCGCGGGAGAGCTTGTGGCTCTGACGGTTTCTATAGTAACTGCAAGGTAGGCGGCGAGGCGCAGCGGGCGGATTCTGTGCCCCGTCCGCCCTCAGCGCCTCGTCGCATGGGGCAGGCCTGGGGACCGGGGCTAAGGGGCGAGGTCGCTTGGCGCCGTCTCACCTCGGATGATCGTCAGGTGGCAGGAGACAGGGCTGGAGTTTGGTGCAGCAGAATCTGCTGAGAAGGGGCACTGGTTTTATGCTCATAAATCGCACGACGTCTCTTCAAATGGCTGTTTGGTGCAGCCTGTGCTGGGAGGATGTGGGCATCTGGGCCCCTCGCACGCTGCTGGGAAAATGTCAAGCGCCGAGGCCGCCCTGGGAGGCTCCGGCCGCTCCTCTAAAGGTCACACATGGGGTTGCCACCTGACCCAGCTCTTCTACTTCTAGGTATGTCCCCAGGAGAAATAAAAGCATCGTGTCCACGCAAAAACTCATACACGAATGTTGCAAGGAGCGGTATGCACGCTAACCCCTAAGTACAAACGACCCAATCGTCCATCGCCAGGTGAACGAGAAGCAGACAGCGGCACAGCCATACGATGGACTATTATTCAGCCACAAAAAAGGCTGAAGCACCGACTCAGGCTGCAGCATGGACGAACCCTGGAGACGAGATGCCGAGCGAAAGGAGCCGGCCTCAGCAGACGCCGCTTGGTACCGGTTTTCCACGGCGGCCGTGGCCGTCACAGAGCGCCACGTGGGAATTTGCTCTCTCGCTGCTCTGGAGGCCGCACGTCGGCAGGGCTGGTCCCCCTGGGGGTGGTAGGGGAGCATCTGCCCGGCCCCGCCCCGCCGCCAGCCCCTGGTGGTTTGCTGCGGTCCGTGGTCCTCCTCGGCCTGTATCAGCCATCTCCCCGCATCTTGGCAGGACCTTCCCCCCTGTGCACGTCTGTTCAAAGTCCCCCTTACATGAGGCCACCAGCCCTGTTGGGTTAGGCACCCACCTGCTCCAGTGTGACCTTACGTCAACGAATTCCATGCGAATGACCTGATTCCAGACAAGGTCGCATTCTGGATACTGGGGTGAGGACTTCAGCATAGGACCGTTTCTTTTGGCGGGGAGACACGATCCAGCCCATAACAGATTCCATTTACATAAATGTCCAGAATACGCCAAGCCACCGAGGCAGAAAGCGAGGCCGTGCTCGCCTAAGGCTCGGGGGGTGGGTGGGCAGTGAGGAGTGACCGCGAATGTGGGTACGAAGTCTCCTTTTCGGGGTGATGAAACTGTCCTAAAATTGACTGTGGCGATGCTGACATGACTCAGTCCTAAAAACCAGCGAGCTGGGCAGTTTCAACGATGAACCGCACAGCCTCTGCATTCGATCTCTGCAAAACTGTCAAACAGAGACCCCTGGATAGAAGATCCCCCTGCGGACTTCTGCCCGGCTGCCTCTCCTCGTTGCTGCTTCGACCACGCGCCCTGTTTCAACCTCCCTCGCTGCCTTTCCCACACTGTCCCCGCTGCTCGGGACGGTGCCTTCTCGTCCCTTCGCCATCTCGATCATCCTCCGAGGGTCTAGCCAAGCTCCGCCCTGTCACGGAGCCTCCAGATGACCTCAGCCTCCCCCGAGTCCTCCCTTCTTGAGTTCCCACAGCACACGAGTCTGGCTCTTGCGTCTCCATGGGTCCCCTCACGGCCTTCTCCAGTTGCTGATGAGACCGTCACCTTCCCGATTAGATTGCACGTCCCTCCAGAGCAAGGCTGTGTGACCCTGTGGCGGCTCATTGAGAGCTTGAGGCATGGTTAGTGCTCAGTATACATTTAAGAATCTGATTCCTTGTCACACCAAAGAGAAGACAGCCTTGCCCCCCACCCCTGCTTAGGGGGACAGCCATACACAAGAGCATGTCACCTACTTCCTCAGAGGAGTCACCGAGCCGTGGTGCAGCTAGTCCATAGCTGCTGGGAGATGGGGTCACTTTTGTTCAGAGAAGGCCTTCTTTTTTGGAGGGAGCACCTAGTGGCATGAAGCCCCTGTGCTGTGGCCTAGGCTGGCCCTGGTGGCGGGGTGGTCACCGCAAACATAGAAGAACCACTGATGGTCTGTTCTTTGAAAGCCTGTGGTCAGCGGAGTCCAACTTTGTCACACTTCTCTGTCAGCTTGTCTCTCTCTGCTCTGAGTCTCTGGAAAGTTCCTTCTCTTCCCACACAACTTACATTTCTATCTTGATTTCAGTGGACTAAGAGAACACATTAGCTTAGGGTATGACTCATTTGCATTTTAATTCTCTGTTCCAAAAGCCAGAGAAAGTTTTCTTGCTTGAAGTCTTAGGCCTTCTAATGGAATGTCTCCTCCGGGACGCCCCGTGGCGGGGAGGGGCAGGTCGCCGGGGGACAGGCTCGGACTCTGCTATGGTTTTTAGCTCTTGGGCTGGGAGATTCCATTAGCTGCGTTTCCTCTCGGAATCCTCTCTGCCAATTTTCAAACATTTTTCTTTATCATAATTGGGACTTTTTTCAGAGAAAACATTTCGTGAAGCCCAAGGTATAAAGCAGATAAGAGTGGACTCCTGGTCACTGTAAGTTTATATTCAAAGTTCAGACTCCAAATTGAGAAAATATAAACATGGGAAAGTTACAAAGGCCCAGCTCTCCTCGTGAGATGCGTTAAGACGAATTTTTCAGTAGCTGATGGAACCAGCGGACAAAATAATCTGTCAGGATCTACAAGATCCAAACAACACAATCGATCAAATTGCCCTAATTGACAGATATAAAACACTGCTCCCAACAATAACGAAACGTGCCTTCTTCACACTTGAAAACATGGAGCAATTGCCAAAACGCACCATACAGTAGCTCATAAAGCAAGGCTTAACAATTTTCAAAGGATCAAAATAATTTCGAATATGTTCTCAGACCACAGAGCAATTAAGCTAGAAATCAATAACAAAAAGATAACTAGAAAGTCTCCAGCTGCTTTGTAATTAAGCCGCACATTTCTAAGTAACCCATAGTTCAAAAGAAAAATCACGATGGAAATTTGGAAATTAGAAAAATATTTTAAACTAAATGATAATGAAGACACATCATATTATACTTCAAGGCTCTAGCTAAAAGAGTGTTTAGAGAGAAATTTATAGCCAGAGATATACATATAGCAAGGCTGAAAAATCAATAACTTAAGATTTTACTTCAGAAGCAAGCAAAAAGAAAATCAAACCAACTCCAAAGAAAATAGAAGGAAAGAAATTATAATGACAGAAACATAAATAAGTGTAATAGAAGGAAAATATCCAATAGAGAAAACCAATAAGGTCAAAAGTTGATTATTTGAGAAAATAAGAAAACTGATAAACCCTCAATAAAACTGACCAAGAACAAGCGAGGGAGGAAAAAGAGAATGAAAAAGGGAAAGGGAATAATTCTGCCGATGGAACAAACGTTCTCTGGATGCTAAGGTATTGTGAGCTCAGATCTGCCAATGCTCTTGAATCCCACATAGGTAACGAATTCTTACAACTCGATCGTAATAAGAAAAATGACTCAATAAAAAGCGGGTAAAAGATTTGAACTGACCCTTCACCGAAGGTGACGTAATGGCGGGCAAGCAGAGGAGAAGATGCTCAGCATTTGGACACAAAAATGAAAACTAAAACCGCAAGGAAATTCTCCCCCCCGCCGCCCCCCCCGCCCCGAGCTGCTAGAATGAAAGATTCACCACAACAAGTGTTGGCGAGGATCAGGGGTAACTCCGACACGAAGACATTAACGCTAAGTTGACCGCGATAGGTTAAGGACCAAGATAGTTTAGGTATGAATACTACGACCCATCGATAAGAACTTTCTGAGATGATCCATCTAAATAATCCTCTTGATTGATCTACTGTATTAAATGTACGTCTTGATTGAGGTGTCGGTAACACTGGCATATATATTTGTCAAAAGTTATCGAATATTACACTGAAGATCTGTGCAAAATACTGAATTAAAAGTTTTCCTCAATTAAAATAAGTGAGAGGAATATCTATTTGAAGATATGAACTAATCCCCAGCATAAATTGTTAAGTGGAAAAAAACAAGGTGAGTTTTGAACTGTGTACCTAGTTTGTTACCTTTTAAATAAAACCAATAAAATGATTGCCTCTTAAGGGACAGATGGAAGACAGAAGGGACGAGATGAAGGTGACATTTTTCTGAACTTTGTCCTATAGTTTCGACTTTGGTATCACGTATAAAGTTCAATTTATAAATAAGAACATAAATTTTAATACTAAAAAAATGAAAGTTGGAAACAAAACGAAAGAACTGCATAGGACAGATGTAATATCTGGTTAATAATTATTAACATGTAGTTAATAATACTATACTATATACTTGAAAGAGATTAGATCTTGAGTATTCCCACCAGATACACACACACACACACAAAAGAAAAGAAATGGCAATTTTGTAACATGATGAAGTTGTCAGCCAAGGTTATGGTGGTGATCATTTTGCAACATATAAGTGTATCAAATCATCACTTGTAATCACTTGTCCACCTTAACCTTACATAATGTTATATGTCAATCATGTCTCAATAAAGCTGGGTGGGGGTGGGCGCGGGGAGGGAGGGAACTATACCGTGAAAAACATTATATCATGTTACTTTAGAATATGGTCCTGTGATTGTGTACCTTTAGCTGACACATCGATACGAGTAGAGTTGCAAAGAAATTAAATTTTGTTTTGCAAGTCTTATTATTTTGAGTAATATTAGTGTCACCCTTTTAAAAGTTTGATACAGAAAGAGGAAGCAAGTTCACAAATTATATTTGTATTGTTAGGGTCCAAGACTTTTAGTGTACAAAAGAGATACCATTATGAAATCAAAGAAATCGAATAACACCCATAGAATGTGAGAATGGGAAATATCAGTCTGATCTTATGATATCTTTTTCTTTTTTTAAAAAATGCTAGTGTGGGTGCCGCCCACTAAAAAACTCGGAAGCGAAAAGCATCGTTGGCACTTGGATTGTGGTCTCTGTACGCCGTTCCCCATAAATAAGAACAAGGGCTCTAAAGAAAACACCCTATTCTAGGCCTGGGGCAGGTGTGAGGACAGCGAGCTGTGCCCCAAAGCTGGAACCTGCCCTGGACTGTGGGGGTACG
Source organism: Pteropus alecto (assembly GCF_000325575.1). NCBI lineage: Eukaryota > Metazoa > Chordata > Mammalia > Chiroptera > Pteropodidae > Pteropus > Pteropus alecto. Next base: position 9,147,536 of record NW_006436888.1, read on the forward strand.
AGCGCCAAAATAACGGGGCTCTCATTGTCCCAAGATGGGACAATCTGAGCATCGGAAACAGCACTTGTGATGCGTGGAGTATGTCAAACCCATACGTTTATGATGATATTCCTCAAAGAGGAAGCAGAGTGACATGAGGGCATGAGAGACAGAGACAGAGGTGGACAGTTTGGTCGGCTGAGCAATCTCTGGCAGCCATTGGAAGCACAAAACTCTTCCTCTGAAAATAAGCAGTTAAAGGCAAAGAATTAAGCATTTATCTTTCCTTTCCTATAAGAATTATATAGCCCTGGTTGATGGGAGAAAGTTCTTAGTAGAAGAATCTTAGAATTAGAATTAGAAAAGAACCGTTTTTCAATCTCTAGTGAAATCATCAGTTTCGGCAAAGAAGGTCGACAGATGGGGCCATCGGATGAAAGGCCCAGAGAGGTTCGGGACTTGCCCCAGGTCACACAGCCCCTGAGTGACAGAGGCGGCATCTGGAGTCGGCCAGCCTGGCTCTCGTAGCCTTGGTTGTAACCACTGCCCCATTTTCCCTCACAAAATGGTAATAGTGGTTAAAAATATTCACTCGTCCAACAAACACTCATTGTGCACTTAAACCGTGGGGACACCTCGTGAGCGCAACACAGAGACCCCACTGACGTGAGATCTCACACTCCTGGGGTTCAAACCCCGTTTGTGGGCCCGCGGGTGTTCACTGTGTTTCACCGAGTGTTTGAAAGTTATCACGACAAAAATAAGGGAACATCATTCCGAGTCCTCCGGGGACCAGGTAACCTGCCAGGCGGAAACAGGCGGCCGGTCTCTGCGGTGTGACACTTTCCACGTCACGCCTTGGCGAATGAGTTGCTTTTTCATTCTATTTAAAAATCGTTCAAATATAATTACAGTGAAATTGTGTCTCATCGTTTTTTGGGAGCCCTCGAAGGGATTCTGAGGGGCCCCGGGCTCCGCAGCGTGAAAACTGGCTGATGATGTCTCGGCCGGGGACCGTCCTCCTCTTCCTCTGCCTCGGGCTGTGGTTCTGGGTGCTGAGTGGTTTGAGGGGCAGGGCCTGGGCCCTGGACCGCACCTGAACGAGTTTAGCGAGGTTCTGTAGCCGCTGTCACAGGCTTGATAGACGTCCGGGGAAGAATGAACGAATAGCATGAGTGATCTCGAGGACAAGGAGCTGTCGTTCCTTCGGTGTCCAGCGGACTCAGCAGAGGACCCCAAAGGCGGGAGGGAATCAGTGAACCAACGAATGGAGTGAACGAGTGGAGACCACTTTCTTCCTGGTGCCCTCACGACACACATTCCTCCTGGGGAAGGGAGCTGGCCCTGTGACCCTCGCCGCCGGGCCCTTGGCTTCTGAAGACCGCTCGGAGCGACCCGTCCCCCTTCGCTGCCCAGCTGCTGGAGGAGCCAAGCCCAGCCCGAGCCGCCGGCCCGTCCCTGCCTCGTCAGGCTCCCCCTCGGCTCTCCCACCTGCAGCCCGTGCCTTTGAGCTGAAGGCTGAGCTTAAATGAGGCGATTTTGGGGGTTTCACTGCTTTCCTGAGGCAGGGCACCTCACGGGTAGTTGGGCTCCTGGTCGGCAGGTCTGAGAAGGACATGGAGCAGGGGCTCCCCTCTCTCCACCCCCCACGCCTGGGCTCTCATGGGACCCACTGGCCCCAGTGGCCTTTCCCTGACAGGTGCCACCAGGATCCTTGGACCTGTCAGGAGCTGTCGGGGCGGGTGGCTTTCAGGCAGTGAATTGAATTTGCAAGAAAGTTAATCAGTCATTGATTGGAAGGGCGCGCCACAGCCCCGCCCCCCTCCCAGGAGATGAACTTCTCTTTCTGGAATATTTACTTGTTGGAGCAAAACAGTGGTGGCTCACGCCCAGACTGCCCGCGTCGGCCCTGGAGAAGCGATGCTGAGGAGGCGTGGGCCCCTCCCCTCCCCCTGCCGCCGAACAAATATTTATAGGTAGCGAAACGGGGTCCAAGGAGGCTCCATCACCCAGCAGGAGGTGAGGTCCACAATGAAACCCAGGTGCCACTGCTTCAGGTAAGGAGTCTTCTGGACCCAGGGAGGGGAGGGCTCCCCACTGCGCCCCTGCAGCCGACTCCTCTTACCCCCAGGTCCTTGGGTCCTTTATGGTCCTGCAGTGGACCCCACCCGACGCCTCTGGTCCCCAGATTTTCACGGAGAGCCAGGGCCAGGACTGGGGCTGGGCCATAACCCCAGACCCCCAATTCCAAGATGCCTTTGGCTACGGGGACACCATCGCGCCCTGGGAGCGAATGTGAAACCCTGTGACATTTAGCATCCATCATCTCTGTAAAACGTGTCCCAATCCCAGGCCAGCTAGAGAGAGAGGGGTGGGTGGCGTGTGTCTTCAAAGCGAGGAAGTGTGGAGCTGTCATTGTCCTCGTTCTCATTGTTAATTTGTTTCCATCTCACCTTGCACCCGCAGGGTTGGTGGTGGGGGGTGGGGACGGCCGCTCCCGTGTCCCTCTGACACATCTTGGCTAAGAGGCGATCGGCCCAGGACTCTCAGGCGGCACGTGCGTGGGCCGGGCCCAGCACCATGTCCAGCCACAGATGGTGAGGCCCGCCTGCCCTCCCGACCTCCTCCAGCGCAGTCAGGTGTCTGTGTGACTGGGGGACATGCTCATCTGGAGCCCGTGTCCCTACCTCCCCTAGTACAGCTCATGCTCTTATGTTTGGGGCCTCAGGATTTCCAGCCCTAAAGCCCAGAGCTGGAGGACCAGGGCACACTGAGTCCATCCTCCCGGGACAAACCTGGGTGGCCGAGGGGCTGCGAGCGGACAGTGTGGCCAGAGCTTGGTCTAGGGCACTCACGCCAAGGGCGGGTCTGCTGCCTGTGCGGACGGAGACAGCGGGGGGCAGGGCCAGGGTCCCGCCGGCCCCCCCGAGCTGCCAGGTCGGCTCCGGTGCTTAACTCGAGGGGCGGAGGACCCGGCTTTCCACTCTCTCCCTGTTCCGGCCGCCGCCACCTCTGTGGGCAGCGTCACCTCTCAGCTCACCGAAGCCTCCCCGCACCCCGCCTTGAGAGGCATCCTCCGTGCCGCTGTCCCCTGCCGCGTCTGGGATGGCGTGAAGGTTGTCGTCACCAGCCGTGATCGTGAAACTGCGCCCACACTGTCCTGGCTGAGACTGCGCAGGGCGTCCCAGCCCTGTCTCCAGGGGCTTCCCCACCGAGCCGTGGCCTCGACCCGCACCCCTCCCGCACCCCGCAGGGCTGCCCCTTGTCCGCCTGCAGAGCCTGCTTGGCTTTCAGGCCTCAGGGCAAATGTTTCTGTTTGATCTGAAACTTTTTTTTTTTTAAATTGAAGTGAAATCCACATAACATAAAACGAACCATTTTAGAATGAATAATTCAGTGGCATTTAGCACCTTCACAATGCTGTGCAACCGTCACCTCCGTCCGGTCTCCAGACATTTATTCTCCCCAAAGGGGCCCCGGCGCCCATGAGCGGTCGCTGTCCATCCCCTCCCCCGGCCCTGGTGACCCTCGATCGTGGCTGTGTCTGTGGATTTGCCTGTCCTGGACATTCCAGACAAACGCAGTCGTGCGACGTGCGGGCTTCTGCGTCCGGCGTCTGTCCCTGAGCGTGCGGCTTCACGCGCGCTGCTGCCCGAGCCAGTGCTTCGCTGCTTCTGGGGCTGTTCTGCTCGCCGCCCGTTGGTCGAGGGGCGCCCAGGCCATCTCCTCCCCTTGTGAGCGGCGCTGCTGCAGACACGCGTGACCATGTCCTGCTTCCGGCTTTTGGTTCCCCGGGTCTTTGCCTCAGGGTGGGTTTGCTGGGTTTGCTGGGTTTGC
>NW_006436888.1:9151587-9156103 GCF_000325575.1 Pteropus alecto
GGGTCACAGGGATCTGCGGTGGGTGCCGCGGCGCTGCCCACACACGGGGCACCCAGGAGGTGACTCCCTCGACGCCGTGTGAAAGTCGTGCTCACAGCTGGGCTTCGAGCGACGCCGTCATTCCAGAGGGAGGGGTGTGGAACGTGACACGTGAGGCTCTGAAGTAAAACCCCAAGTCCAGGGCAGAGTCCCCAGGAGCCCGTCTGCCCAGGTGTGGGGCTCCCCGAGGGCGGTTTCGGAGGGTCTCGGGCCGGGCTCTGCAGGTTCGGTCCTGTCTCGCTATGCTGTTGTTTCTCCTCCCAGTTCCACTCTGTGACCGGGGAGTGACCGGGGGAGTGACCGGGGGAGTGACGGGGGAGTGACCGGGGGAGTGACCGGGGGAGTGACCGGGGAGTGACCGACGCTTCTGTCTGGCCGCTCAGCTTCTATTCCTCTCTCTCCCTTCCCATCTCTTTGTCTCCCTCCTTCTCGGACACACAGGGCTCTGAATATGTCAATTATGTAAATTCCACCTGCGCCTCTTCCCTTGAGGGCATCGGAAGGACCCACAATGAGTCCCCGTTTTGGGGTACCGCTTTGATCATCTGGGTGTGATCCACAGCCGAGGAGGCCAATGACTGCTGACCTTGGTGCTAGACTCACGAGAGGCTGCCTGTCCCCTCCCTGCTCTGCTTGGACGGATGCGAAGTCTGAAGGCACATTTAGGACCCTGGAAGAGGGGGTGACAGGAGAGGCTGTCGTGCTCTCTTCCTCCCTACTCCATCTGTCAGCATCAAACTGGTCCTAGCTGGGATGGGAGCCTTCGACCTTACATCATGCTTGAGCTTTGACCATTAAATTGTCTGGGGCATTCTGATTACTGAAATGACAGTTTTTTGTGACCAAAAGTGACTGGAAACTTTTAATTATCTGAGAATAAACAGGCTAGATCTGGAGCTCTTGCAGCTGGCTTGAGATTTGAGGAGGGATCAGGGAAAGAACTAGCTATACGGGCAGGTCTGGCCAACAAAGAGAAGGGGGGAGGGGGGAGAGAGTAGTTCCTTTGCTCAAGGTGAAGTTCCCATGGGGCCTGCTGAGGGACAGCCCAGGGAGGGGCTGATTGCAGAGGGGAGAGACGGGTCCAGAGCGTGCGGTGTGGTCGAGAAAACGCTGTTTCACAATAGCCCAGCTTTACTTTTCTTAAATATTTTTGTCTTTCTTTTTGGAGAGAAATATTTGTGTGTTTTCTCTGGTTCATTACATGTTCGTTACAGAAAATTGGAAGTTATAAAAGAAGTATAAACAAGAAAACAGAAATCATTAATAATTCAGAAGAAATCACCCAGAAATAAATATTCCTACATTTTTAGTGTATGATTGGGTGCGTCTTACAGGCTACTTTGTGGCTCACTTTATTCCATGATAGATCACGGAGAGAATCTCTTAGGTAGAAAAGATCATAAGGGAGTATCATGAACAACTTGTAAGACAGTAAACTTGAAAACAGACAAAACTTTTAGAAATGATAAATTTCCTAAAATGATTGAAGAGAAATGAAAAATCTGGATATTTCTATAACCATTAAAGAAACGGAATTCGGTTCTTTATCTTCCTATCAAGAACATACCACATCCAAACGGTTTTACATGCAGATTTCACCACTCAAGGAAAAAATACTTTTATTCTTACACAAAACTTTTCAGAGAATAGTTTTACGAAATCAACATACAAGAAGTATATAATCTTGACATCAAAACAAGGACAGTTTGAGAAAAGAAAATTATAGGCTAATCTCAAACTTGAACATGGACGCAAAAATCCTAAAAATATGCTAACCAAATTCAGCAGCAAGGTATAAACAGACAATCTCTTGTGACTAAGTTGGTTTTATTCCAGGCAACAAAAATAGAAAACATATTAATTTATTTTTACATGAACAACTTAAAGGAAAAGAAAAAAAAAACATGTTCGTTTCAATATAGAGAAAGCATTTACTTAAATCCAAAGCTCTTTTATGATAAAACTCATTTTACTCAAACTCCAAAACAGCAATGCAGAGTCTAAAAGCCTTTAGCAAACATCATCCCAAAGGCAAAATAATGAAGCGTTTCTTTAAGCCGAGAATTGTATTGGAGGAACTAAACAGTGCAATAAGACAAGAAAAAGACAAGTAAACATCACAATGAGCAAAACTGTCATTATGTGCAAAACCTTAGGAAAACCCAAAATCATGTAGAGTCAGATCATACAAATTAATTAGAGAAGTTAGTAAAATTATTGAACGTAAGATCAGTATGCAAGTTAATAGCATTTTACACACCAGCATTAATGTGTGTAAAATGCAATTAACTTGCATACTGATCTTATTATTTGTTAAATAAACAAATACGATTTACAAATAGCAATTGCAATAAAGGGAAAGAAAAAATAAGTCTGATGAAAGGTATACGAGATCTCTGTAGTAAAAATTTTAAGACGTTGATGATGCCATCTTTAAAATGCTTAAATAAATTAAGATCTATCATTTATTTGTGGATAGTTTAAGACGATATTATAACCATGTCCATTCTCTTTAAATTGAGCTATAAATGCGATGTAATTTTAATCAAAATCCCGGTAGGGTGATAACGTGGAACTTGACCTGAGTTTACAAAATTTATATGAAAAAGGTCCCCAAATAGCCAAAATACCCCTGAAGAAGAAATGTAGAATGTGGGAACTCGCCCGTTCTGATACGAAGATTTATTAAAACTGTAGAAATTAAGACAGAATGGTCTCATCACAGCCACAGACAGAGGACACACCGCAGAGGACAAGACGATGGTTTATCAAAGGAAGGGCCGATCGGTCGACCAATAATGCTGCAATAGTTTCTTCTCGTGGAAAAATGAAACCACCCCCTCACCCTCTCGTAGAATTCACAGAAACAATAAATACATGTTGGATCGAGTGCTTAAGAGTGCAAAGCAAAACTTTAAGGCTTTTAGAAGAGAATGTAGGAGAATAAACGTCCGAACGTGTGAGCTGCTGAAACACACGCCCACCACTAAATAAATCCTCAGGGGGAAGCACGGTGCGGCCAATCATATTCACATCCACACGTGACTATGTGTCCGAACATGCAGTAAAGAGGCCGAAACGCGCCCTGCGGACCGGAGGAGACATCTATGTCCCAGCCCTGTCGCCTCCCGGCAGTGTGGCCTCAGGGCGGCGTTCGGTCTCCCTCGTCCTCAGCCTGCTCCTCACGGAAGGCCCCAGCGATGGCCCCACCCCGCAGACCATGGCCAGGGCCGGGGGCAGCAGCGTGAGGGCTCCTAATAGTTATTTCGATTGTGGGAGGAGGCAGGATAGGAGAATCCTGAATGGATGGATGGACGGGTGGACGGACAGATGGACGAATGAATGGATGGATGGACGGATGGACAGACAGATGGATGGACAGACGAATGAATGGATGCATGGATGGATGGATGGATGGATGGCTGGATGGATGGACGAACAGATGGATGGATGGATGGATGGACAGACAGATGGACGGATGGACGGATGGACAGGTGGATGGATGGATGGACGAACAGATGGATGAATGGACGGATGGACGGATGGATGGATGGACGGGTGGATGGATGGACCGATGGATGGATGGACGGGTGGATGGATGGATGGATGGATGGACAGGTGGGTGGATGGATGGATGGATGGACAGGTGGACAGACGGATGGACGAACGGATGGATGGATGGACGGATGGATGGATGGACCGATGGATGGATGGACGGATGGACACTCGGCCCCTTCCGGCCCAGACCCTTGGACACCGGATGGCCTGTGGGGGCCCCTCCCAGGAGTTCAAGGAGAAACGCTCCAGGACGCAAGGACTAAGACCTACACCCGGTTCACGACCCCTCCCTGAGCCTCAGTTTACCCGTGCGTAAAAGAGCAAAGTGAGGTAGAGTGCAGGACCCCGAGCCGAGCGTCTGCACAGCCGAGTGTGGACACGTGCCAGCTACTGCCGTTCGTCCCCTCGATCTGGCCTCGGGTGGCTGGGAGATGCAGAAGGTGAGGCTTGGGGGGACAATGGAAATGCCCCGTGGTCCCTCCCAGCTTCTTAATCCCTCCGGCCCGTTCAGACGGTGTGGGGTGGCGATGCCAGGGCCTCTGTGCCCCGGGGAAGCAGGCAGGGCTCAGCTGATCATTCCCGGGAGCTTCTGTTGAGTCGGGGATGGAGGAGCTTCCCCGTCTGCTGCGGGTCCCGCCTGACCTGGCTCACAAAAGCCGGAACTAAATGAGGAAAGCGTGGACCGGCGATCAGCGAATCCAATCAGCGGCTCGCCCCTCCGCACAGGCCTGGGCGGCCCCACACCTCGGCGGTCAGTTCTCGCCCGTGGAGTCTCCCCAACTAATTTGGGGCAAACAGATCATTGGAACTTAAACGCGGATGGACCGTGGCCCGAGAGGAGGCAGGCGGAACTGGCGAGAAGGGGCATGAATTCGGGATCCTTCCCACTGCTCAGAGGGGCGTGAGTGTGTCCAGCACA
>NW_006436888.1:9156197-9156496 GCF_000325575.1 Pteropus alecto
AGGGGGGCCAACCTGGGGACGGTGACAGCCCCATCCGCACAGCTCCCCGTGTCGCTAGGTCTTCACTCACAGACTGGAAGCACAGACCCCACTGGCCTCTAACACACCTCGGCTGCTTACATTGCTATTCGGAGATAATTGCTGGTAATTTCGTTAATGCTGCTGATTGTCGCCAGAGGCCACGGAGGCTAATTTTGGAGTAAAGACTGCACATCAGCTTCCTGTGCTGCCCGGAGTCGCCCTGTGGAAGAACCCTGGTGGTCCCTGGCAGGAGCCTGCACTGGGGAAGTGTGTGTGTG
>NW_006436888.1:9156597-9159420 GCF_000325575.1 Pteropus alecto
GGGGCGGCGGGCATGCCAGAGGGCGGGGGTCACGGACCAGGGACTTCACAGCTGTGGGTGGGCTCACGTGAGAGCCCTTGGACTTGCTGCTGTGACAAGCCTATTACATGCACCTGCACAACGAATCAATAGTATCAACCTGAGGGTCATGGAGGGGTCAGAGGCGCACAGTTCAGCTTAGTGCCTGGCACACCGCACGTCCGTGACAAGTGGCAGCCATTAGCGACTTACCATACAACGCTGACGCTGACTCGTGTATGTCCGCAGGCATCACTCCACTGGCCCTCCATCTGGACCACGGAGCCGAGAGTCCTTGCTGTAATAACGGCCGTCCTTTACTGAGGACCCACCTGTTGCTCCCAGGTGCTGTAAGTGTGCTCCACATGTGTCACATGTCCCCTGCTGAGTCTGTGCACCAGCCGGTGAACTCCTTGAGGGCAGGACTCTGCTTTATTACGTGACTGGTGTCTACCCCGGAGCTGGGCACATGGCCAGTGCTTCGTACACATTCAGCGGCATCTCGAGCTGATAACAGGTAGAGGACTCACAGCAAAGCCACCCACTGGAGGTCAGTGTTAGGCGCCATCATTCGGCATGTGAGCCCCACGAGGGCGACTGTCCTGTTTGCCGTTCTACCCCCTAGAACCTAGAATAACCCATGGCACATAGTAGGTGTGCAACAGATCCTTGTCGAGTGACTGAACAAAAGGGACACGCACCTCTCCTGCACCATGATGAATCAGGAGCCCCACGCTGGGCAGCTGCAGCCCTCAGCCGAGTTGGGCTTCTCAGCGGAAGGATACGAACTTGAGTTCAGAGGACCACGCCTGTAACAACGCCCTCCACCGCCCCAAACGCCTAATTCTTGGAGCCTGTCAATACATTAGCTTACATGGCAAAGGGGGATTAAATTTGCCAGTCACCTGACCTTGAGATGGGGAGGGTTTCCTGGATGATCCAGGTAGATCCAATGTCATTCCAAGGGCAGGAGAGGAGGTCGGCATGATGCCATGTGAGAAAGACTCAATCTGCTGTCGCTGGCTTTGAAGATGGAGGAAGGGGCCCCGAGCCAAGGAAAGTGGGTGCCCCCAGAAGCTGGAAAAGGCAGGGAAACTGGTTATTCCCTGGAGCCCCCAGAAGGACACAGCCCTGCCACACCGGGATTTTGGTCCCATGCTGGGCGACATGCCTGTTCCCTCTTCCTCCGATCTTCCAGCAAACCTGGGCAGCGCCGCCTGCAGGGGCCACGCCGCCCGCCTGCTCGCGAGGGTCTCGGCCATCGGCTCATCAGTCCTTCGCTCTCACGGTCCGCTGCCATCGGCTTCTCGCGGCTCCTTCCTGCCTCCCACCCACGGTCTGCTCTGTGCGTCACTCACAGCGACTCTTTAGAAATGAAAAGCAGATCACATCACCCTGCAGAAGCTTCCGGTGGTTTCCCGCCTCCTTCCCCGTAAAAGCCCGAACCCCGCTCACAGCCTAGCAGGCCCACTGTGGTCCCCGCTCCTCTCCGCCTCCGATCCTGCCTTCTCTCCTGCCCCCTCGGCTCCAACCTCACCTCTCTGGACAGCCAACGGTGGGACAAGCCACCGGGAGGAAGCATGGTCCTGGAGTCGCATCCAAACCCAAGGGGTCCCTCGGTGGGGCAGCTCTGTGCCCCGTCACTCCTCGTGTGGGGTGGGGAGTCAGTCTGTGCACGGTTCGTCACCAGCTCGGAGCCAGATGTGGTGCATGCCACCAGCGAGGGACTCTGACAGGGCGTGATGGAGCCCCGCCAGGAGCCGGGGCCCCAAGATCTCCTCGCGTGAGTTAGCGCTGGCTCTCGGCTGCACGGCATGGCAGGCTGATGGATGGCCAGGCCACTGTGGCCCAGAGTGCAGAGCCACCCATCTTCAGAGAGGGATGAAAAGGGGTCTTGCTGTGGAGCTGACTCTCGGGTGTAGGTCTTAGTCCTTGCGTCCTGGAGCGTTTCTCCTTGAACTCCTGGGAGGGGCCCCCACAGGCCATCCGGTGTCCAAGGGTCTGGGCCGGAAGGGGCCGAGTGTCCATCCGTCCATCCATCCATCTGTCCGTCCATCCGTCCATCCGTTCATTCATCCGTCCGTCCACCCGTCCATCCATCCATCTATCCATCCATCCATCCATCCATCCATCCATCCATTCGTCCATCCATCCAGCCATCCATCCATCCGTCCATGCATCCATTCATTTGTCCGTCAATCCATCTGTCTGTCCATCCGTCCATCCATCCATTCGTTCGTCCATCCGTCTGTCCACCCGTCCGTCCATCCATCCATTTGTCCGTCCATCCATCTGTCCGTCCATCTGTCCATCCATCCATTCGTTCGTCCATCCGTCCATCCGTCCGTCCATCCATCCATTGGTCTAGCCATCCATCCACCCAGCACAGTCCTCTCATTTTACAGGTGGTAACCTGAGGCTCCGAGCAGGGATGTGAGCAGGTCTGCACATGTAATCCTCTGTGGTGGTGAGACCAGAACCCGTCTCCTGATTTTAAAGTCACCAGGCGTGGCGTGCCGCTGTGCCATGGCCTCTTAGAAGGCACTGAAACGCCCTGTCCGGGAACCGACCTGTCTCTGCGGGAGGCCCCCTCCCGGGAGCTTCTGGGTGGCAATGAGGGGGAAGGAAGTCGCCTGCACCGCAGCCGTGCCCCTGGGCTCTGAGCAGGGTCCCAGTGAATGGGAACACCGGAGCGCGGAGGGCACGGGGAGGGGCGGGGCTCAGGGTCCAGTGGTAAGAACCCAGCAAGGGTCCCTGCTGCCCCCCAGTGCTGGGCACGGAGCTACGAGAGCTGTGCAGTCTGTT
>NW_006436888.1:9159437-9160935 GCF_000325575.1 Pteropus alecto
GGCCCCCGGCCCCCAGCCCCTACGTGGTGTCCCATGCGTCTGCTGGAGGAATGGCTGTGGGCTGGTGACTGTCATTAGTGTGGGTCACACCTCTGAGAAGCTTCCTATAGGTCAGGTGCTGCACAGGAGCTTTAACTGCAGTTAGTGGGGAGACTGAGGCACAGGACACCGACTGCTCTCACAATCGATGAGTCACGGGGCAGGGCCGCAGGGTGGGGGTGGTCCGCAGGACCCCATACGGGGGTTTTGAAGGCAGTCCTGGTTCCCAGGGGGAGTTTCCAGGAGGTGGGCCGTCGGTGCCACGTTGCCATGGAGAACGGATTGCTCATCGGCATTAGAGTTCCAGGAGTCACTTCCGGTGCAGCCACCGCGTGTCCAGACCTGCCCGAGTGTCCAGAACAAGGTGCCGTGCCGAGAGCCTGGGTTCTGCCAGCGAGCCCAGGATCGGGCGGCGGGGACGGGGGCCAGAGGGTGCCAGGTGGGACCAGCCCTCCGTCGTGGGGATGTGTGTCCTGCGGTGACACCCTGGGAGTGACAAGGTTACGCGGTGTTTACAGCGCACATGCCGTCTTCGGGGAGAAGAGATTTCATCATGACCATTTTAATTAAAGTTGTTCTTTGAAGCGGCAGATCCCAAGGCACAGCTACCGGATTCCAGAACACGGAGGGCACATGTGGAAGTGACAGGTCCCCTTGCAAGCTGCTCCCACTCGGAAGCCCTCGGTTGGGTGGGCCCGGTCTGCCCTGAAGCCTGGGGGAAGGCTCGCCAAGCTCGAGAGTGGCGAGGCCACCTGGAGAAGGAATGCGTAAGTGGCAGTAATGTCCGCCATGGACAGCAAAGCTCTGAGAGACGGGGCGTGGGCTCGAAATGTCTCCATCGCAGCCGGTGCAGAGGATGGAGGAAGGGTGTCCAGGAAGGCGCGCATCAGTCCGCCCGCGCCCGACGGTGCGTATGACAACCTCCTTGTAATTTGAAAGCACTCTGAGTTCATTACGGGAGGCTTGGGAAATGCAGAGGGCTATGAAGAATAACGTCGAACTCGGTCCCGACCCCGTCTCGTGGGGTGGCTGCTGTTTTTTTTTTTTTTCTTTTTTTTTAATCGTTTGCCATCCCTCTACCTATATTAACTCTAAGTATCACAAGATTGAAATGACATTAGACATTTTGATCTAAGACTATAGGATAAGTATTTTCTCATCTTCTAATATATTCTTTGAAAATAAGATTATAGACAGGTAATATTCCCTTTTATGGGTGCTTCATAACTTATAGGTAATTTCTACGACTGGAGCTCCCCGCGAGTGTCCTTGGGGGTCACCCCGGCAATAACCCACATTCTGTTCCTCGTGGGGCACTAGCTTTGTGTTTGTTGGGCACTTGGAGGTCTAGTTAGCTCGGCCCCGATTTGCTCCCCTCCCCCCACTGGGTGGCTCCCTGCCCTTCCGCTTCTGGAGCTTGGTCTTCAGGTGGCACCCCGCCCCCACCCTCCCCCCACAC
>NW_006436888.1:9161694-9164290 GCF_000325575.1 Pteropus alecto
GCCCGCAGCTTCCTCTCCTTGTCACCCACCGGAACATTCCAGGTGCTCCCTGGCCGGCCGTGTTGGGGTGCGGGGAGGCCAAACCCACTCCCTGTGTCCTGGACACTCTAGTGTCTCCAGGGAAACGAGAAGTACAGCCCGTCGGGCTCTGGAGTCAGACACTCCTGGGTTCAGCTCCAGATCCTCTTCCCACAGTCTGTGTCCTTGAGCCAGCCCTGTAACCTTGGCCTTCTCATCCGTGAACTGGGCTGACAACGGTGCCTAGATCGCGGGGTCACTCTGAGATTTCAGTGCGCCAAGCCCGTCACGAGAGGAGAAGTTGGCCATGGAGACAATACCTTCAGCTTTTCTCCGAGTTCCCCAGCGCTGGCACCGGGCAGTGTGGGGCGGGGCCGGGCTGTCCCCCTCCCTGTGACAGAGACTTTGCTACCGCATCCAGATTGTCCCAAGGGGTGTGAATTCTCTCCCTCGTTCAGGCCACCAGAGACCAAGCAGCAGAATCGGCTCAGCACAAGGCATGGCATGGAAGTGGACATGAGCAATTTCAGCTATAAGTATCAGAGCCCCCAACCCACAGTGACGTACCAACAGGGACCTATTTGTCCTATAAAGAGAAGTCTGGAGGCTGGCGATGGCTGGAGTCAATTCTGGTGTTCGGCGATTATGCCAAAGGCCCCGGATCTCTCTAGCTTTTTCTCTGCTTTCTTAGCCTGCCGTTTCTACCGCCTTCTCCCCCATGCTTATTGCCTCATGGTCTCGAAATAGCTGCCACGGCTCCAGCCAATGCATTTGTGTCCACAGCAGAAAAAATAGCAAAGGAGCAGTATCGGTGAGTGCCCCTATTATGTTTGACCTTACAATGGAAAAGGAAAGGCCATCCCAGAAACTTGTGACCACGCATTTACTCATGGTTCCTTTGTTATAAACAGGTCACCTGACTACCCCTAACTAAAGGGAGGCTGGACAGGTGAGTGAGTGGCCTTTTCACCTTTGCGGTGGGAGGTGGGCAGGCAGGAGTGGTTTGGGAAAGGCTGCTGGCTGGCCGATGAGCCACGGACCCCGCTGCCCCGGTTCGACTTCTGCTGGATAAGCAGGATGCTTCCAATTTTTGATTGTAATAACATTTTCGTGAGCCAGATTGGTAATATTGTCCCCAGTCTATGATTATCTCCTTACGATAAATTCCTTCAAGGGGAATGATTGGGTCAGCAGCACCTGTTCCTTAAGGCTCCTGGTTTATTGGATGGGGCCGTCCTCAGGCCGATCTCGAATTATTCTCCACGCGTCTCTCGCACACGAGACACGATCCGTCAGCTTCCAGACTGTGTCTGGCATCAGCCCCTCTCATCCCCTTGGCGGCGGCTCCCCCACAGCCAGAGCCTCCCTCGGTCTGAGCGTCTGAGGTCTGTTCTCAGCACCTCAAATTTCGCGATGCTGTTACTCCCCTCCTCCCTCCTCCGCTGGGACCCTTCAGGGCCTCGCTTCTCGCCAAGTACAGGCCAAAGTCGGGACAGGGGCGAACACGGCCCTACGCGATCTGACCCCCTCTGTCCTCGACCCCATGGCTCCCGCCTCCCCCATCACTCCAGCCAGGCGGCTGCTCCGCACACCCAGCAGGTGCGCTTGGCCCGGCCCCACCTTCCGGCATGCCGTTCATCTGCTGGAACACTCACCCCAAATTTGAGTGGCATCTTAGGGGTGACAAGGAGGGGTTTCAGCAACACGCGATGCTCCTGTGTTCCCAACCAGGCGGGGTCGCCCAAGGTGGAGACTCACTGTCCCAAATCAGGTGACAGCGGCCGCTTCCCAGTGAAGCCGGGGGTGGGCCATGGTGGCTCTAGCGGAACCGGACCCTGGGGACCCCTTTTTCTCCTCCCTGGGGCCACCGCCTCCGCCCAGCTGTCCCAGAGGAGACACATGGTCGACGAGGGGTCTGGACTAGGAACGACTCTCAGGCAGACCCTCCTCTTGCCCCTCGCCGGAAGCTTCCGTCTCCACGCCTGCCCCTCGAGCGCTGGGCTCACTGGCTCCTCACTTCACTCTTTCTCTCATTAGGGTTTTATAATCACGTATTCACCAGAGGCCGCCCCTCCCTGGAGAGACGGCCCAGAATGCAGCCTGTGTTAGTTTCCCGTGGCCACCATAGTGACACCCACCTACCGTCTCGCGGTTCCATGTACCATCTGCAGAGGGTACAGCTGTGGAGACAGCAGGATCCAATCTGGGTGCTGGTCCCCAGGGAGAGATTGAGTGTGCCAGTACTGTGACGGAGACTAGAGATCTGCTGCCGTCAGTCACCAAGGGCGTTGGCGGGAGGCTGGCTCCCGCTGGGTCCTCTTGATTCTGCCTGCTCTTATCAGTTTGTTGACTACTTCTCTCCCTCCCTGCACCTCTCTCTGGATTCTGGCCACCTGTCCTCTCGTGTGGGCTCCAGCAAGCCCACGTCTGCTCTCAACTTCTTTCCATACATTTTCCACCCAGAAGACGTGATGGCATTTTAAAGATTTGGGTAAGAGTGTTTGACTATGACGCTTAAAATGCGACCGTTATGGTACTTCCTGCCCCTGCCTGCTATGATCTGGCCACCTCCATGCTT
>NW_006436888.1:9164312-9172224 GCF_000325575.1 Pteropus alecto
CTCAATCTCTTAAATACATTTTTATTGTGCTTCTGTTATGGGCAAGTCCACATTTGAGCTGACAAATGAAACAACTGGCAAGATCGTACAGTCCAAATAGGCGTTGGAAGACACCGGAAGTCAAAGAAATTGGATCCCAAGCCCAGGGCAATGCAACTCCATCCAAACCATTGTTGAACTCAAGTTTTTTAAATTGCCTTTGTCATCCTATGCTTCTCTGGATTCAGTCTTCTTACTGCCGAAGTGATCCTTTGGTAGTTCTTTCTGCAAGGATCTGGAGGAAGTAGCTTCTTTCTCTCTTTTTATAGCTGGATTTATCTTTATCTCATCATCTCTTGTAAACGATAGTTTAGCTGGGTACAGAGCTCTGGACTGACAATTATTTTTTCTCAATACTTTGAAGTGCTTCCAGATTCCATCTCTTTACGAAGAGTAGTCTACCTTAGTTTAGTTCCTTGTGGGGCTTTTCTCTTTCCTTTGGATGCTCCCCTTCTGCATACGTAGATGTGGACTTAATTATATTTATTCTGTTCAGCAACGGGAGTGAATTTTCAATCTGAAGCCTCATATCGTTCATCGATTCTGGAAACTGTCATTATCTCCTCAAATATTCTCTCTCTCCCAGTCCCCAGTCTGTTATTCTGGAGCTTCTATAACTGCATTTCAATCCCAAGATTCGATCTCTTTTGATGCATCTGGCCACTGGTGGTTTCTGACGGCAGCTGCCAGCTTGGTGGCAGCTGTGGAGTTGTTGAGCTCAACTTGGTTATTTCTGGTGGGGAGACTGTATAACTGCAGTCCCTCAGGAAAATGTCTAAAGACCATTCTAAGAAAAAATGTGAGTCCTGGTTGTTTCCCCCAAACCTCCCCTTGACACCCTCTGGTAGATTAGGGCAGCCAACACTTGCAGAATAAATGTCAATGGCTCGGAAAAAAACCTGGAGAAAACAGAAAATGTTGCATTACCGACTTTCTCGACAGCTCAGAGGGATAAACTGTTTGGGGAAAAATTAGACATTGCCTTCTGTTGCGAAGTGATTCAGAAGTGTTAGACTCTGAAGGTCAATGAAAATCTTAAGGATTGTTTTGCTTATAATTTCCTTTTTATGGATGCATGAGAGTTCTACTAAGTCTATATAATTAGTAAAAAGCCTTTCACCAAGTATGACAGACCATTCCAAGTCGTAGGAAGATGTAATGTCTTCGTTTAACTGGAAGCAGTGTTTGTTTCACAGTGGCCCATAAGATATTGGTGCAACTTTCCATCAGTGATGTCTCAGATTTGATAAAATACGGTAGATGGATTTTGGAACTCGTCATCCTAAGCTTCTGCTTTTAATATTCCCCGCTATTCTCTATCTCTGTATCTTTCCGTGTCGCGTTCTTAATAATTTCCTTAGATCGTAGGCTTCGTCTGACCTAGACTCACTGTTACTTTTCTGACTTCATCTCCTACCAACTTATGTGTCTCTTCCATTGTCTGTTTTCCTTAAGAAAATGACGGCTCCATGGGGCAAAGATTTTTGTCTATTTTGTTCACCATCGAATGCCCAGCACCTACGACAGTGCCTGGCACCTGGCAGGTGCTCAATAAATGTTGACTGCTGACTGGATTTCCAAATTTCTTTCTAAAAAGACTGAATAGATTTATGCTTCTGCAGCCTTTTTTTTTTCCCAGTGACCATATTTTCATTTTTCAAAATCGTAATGCGTCACTTTGTATTTACAGCTACTCTTATTTACTTAATTTTTGAATTTTATTTTTTAATTACGTCGTTTTAAGTGGAAGCTATTCCTTTGTTTTTCTCTTTGCAACTCATAAGCTTCTTTCTTTTAAAATCCTTGTCAGACTGTGCCATTTCCCTCCCGTGAAGTCATGCGATTTGTCAATTTTGGATTCTGTCCGCTGGCTTTCTTAGCATTCTATTCGCACGCGTTTCTGAGATTCTGCTTCGCGAGTCCGTTCCGAATCGGAGGGCCGGGAGGTCTTGCGCTTTCTTGGGCCTCCGCCCCACCGAGTTCACTTCTCCCCTGCTGGATTTCTGACCGACTCCTCAGGGACGGAGGCTCCATGTTCAGAACCAGCTGTGGGGTAGCGACCAGGGCTCACGTCACCCTAGTACTGGGGAAGCCGGTGCAGCTCCTGGGTTCTGCAAGGCTGTAGGGCGGCTTCCTGCATCCTTCGATCCGCAGCCTGCTGATCCCATCCTGCATAGGTGGGCATGAAGCGCAGTTACCATTCGCATGCGGGGCGTCCTCTGAGAAGCGCCCCCTGGCACAGCAGAGAGGTGATGAGCTTCGGGCAGAGATGGACCTGGATTCAAATCCCGGCTCCACCACTTTCTAGCTGGGTGGCCTCGAACAAATCATTTCACCAGATCTGACCCTGAGTTTAGCCATTATCCATGGGATGACGGCTCCACATCGTGACGGACAGGCCTGGCATTGCTCTTTGGGGGGTGCCTGGTTGCTGTAGGGGCTCCAGACTTCCCGGCTGTTGTCATCAACAGCTTTGAACCCTTGCAGGCATGGGAGTGCCAAGGGGTAGAATCAAGTTATGTCTTTCAATTAAGGGACACATGTTAAGAGGGTTATAAGTGGAGAGAATGAGTTCGTAATGAAAAACCACTGGCATCTCACCCCGGGGTTAATGTCTGCTTGCGGGTGTGTAGAGGGGGGTGAACACGGAGAGAGCAGAGCCCCGCACAGTGGCCCTAATGGGAAGATAGGAAGCAGGTACTCCGAACCAACCAGTCTGCAGCCTAGCTTAGGAGGAAGCCAGGAAACAGATCCGGGTAATTTATGCATCTCTGTGTCACAATCTGTTCCTAGGATTATAAATACCTGTGACGTGGATTGTCCTTGATAATTGCTTGCAATGTCATCTCTTTAATGAAAATTAAGTGCTTCAGCAGCACTAAGTAGGGGCTTTGCTGACACATTTAACTGCTGCTCTGGGAGTCAATAACGTCTTTTAATGACAAGAAATCGGGTATGCCTCCACTGAAAGCTGCGTGCCTCATCCACTTAAAAGGAGAGCATGTTTTCTGGGTATCTGTTACCTGATGGTGCTGCCTTTTATTTTATCTCAAAGGATGTGATGAATTAATTATGACACGATCTGGTTTTGTAATCCAGACTTCCAGGTGGCACAGTATCTCGAGCCAGCGTTTGCCCTCCTGAGTCTCTCTCGGGGTCGGTTAGACCCCGTGCGGGAGAGGAGGCCACCAGGGCAGCGTCTAGGCGTCTGTCCGTCTCGGTTGTCTTTTCGTCGCGGGTCGGACTTAAGTTTCCCTTTACTCCACAGGGTGGAGGAGTGAGGAGCACGCTGGTTGCCCGCGTCGGGGGAATGAGCAGTCGGGAACATGGACGCTCTCTCCACACTCAGATGAGACCACCGATTGCAAGTGGTTCTCACGTGTTTTTTTTAGGATGCATTTTCTCTGCTTGACGAGGATCGAGAGCAATCGGTTAAAAGGAAACTTCTGAAGCTTTTATCCTCCTAGAATATTGTTCTCCAGTAAGCCCGACTTAATGAGATTTTCCTGTATCAAACTCGGGGTTTAAGTTGGTTTGTTTTTCTCCTTTTCTTCGTTAAACCCCCGACGATGAAGAAGCTTTGCATAAAGTGAGCTCTTGAGGAGTAATCGAAAGGGAGAGCATCATTCACCTGTAAATAGTGTGTGTGGAGGTTGTTCGGGATAAAAGTGCCACGTAGGATCTGGGGGTAGCAAGCAGAGTGTTACCGGCGGAACTGCGTCCCCCAAATCTACATGCTGAGGTCTTAACCCCCGGTGTGTGACTGTATTTAGAGACAGCGCCTTTAAAGAGGCGATTGAGTAAAATAAGGCAATTAGGGTGGACTCTAATCCAATATGGCCGGTGTCCTTCGAAGGAGAGGAGATGGGGGCACAGACACACACAGAGGGACAGCCATGCGAGGGCACAGGGAGGTGATGGCTGGCTACCTTCCAAGGGGAGAGGTCGCAGAAGGAACCAACGTGTTGATACCTTCATCTCAGACTTCCAGACTCCAGGAAGTGAGAGAGAAACTTCTGGTGTTTAAGGCTCCCATCAGCGGTGCTTTGTTACGTAGCCCGAGCTGACTGATGCATGGAGGAAATCATCACAGCAGCGTGGGGGGAGACCCTGGGAGGGCAGACCCTCCTGATGGGATCTGATGGGGCGTCTCCATGGCCACGGCACTGACACCCCTTTACCCAGGAAACTGGGGCTCAGCACTCACAGTCTCCATCCAGCAGGGTGGGTGCTGGGATATGGTGGTGCCCTGACGTCGTGGAGCACGCTGCTCAGTCGGGGAGCTGTCAGAAGCCAGCAATACCAAAACGGTCACAAGCTGTACTGGAAGTCACAGATATGACGCGCCCGCTGAAGTGCTTGGGAGCATCGTGCCAAAACTTGACTTACTATGTACTTCCAGAGCACCGATCCTGGGGTGGGTGCTGGGGTACGGCGGTGCCCTGACGTCGTGGAGCGCGCTGCTCAGTCGGGGAGCTGCCAGAAGCCAGCAATACCAAAACGGTCACAAGCTGTGGAACCGTTAGGCAAGGAACACAACCACCTGTCGGAGATGAACAGAACGGGAGGTCAGAAGCTCTGTTCCAGGGGGGCCTCTCTGAGGACGGACCTTTATGCTGAGAACTAAGGTATGAGCGGGAAGTAGCCTTGAGGCCCGGTGAGGGGCTACAGCACGTGCAAAGGCCCTGCGGTTGACAGGTACTTGGTGCATTTGTGGAACAGCAAAGACCGGGTGTGGCTGGAGTGAAGTAGGTGATGGAGAGGGCTAAGGATGAGGCTGGGGAGATGGGGGACGGCAGCTGTGAGCAGGTGGCTCTTAATCCCTCTCCACCGGAAGCCACGGGCAGATCTGAGGCAGGGGTGATAGAATTCAGTGACCTTCTGAGGGGCCCACGCCTGGTTGGGGGCTGGGGACTAGAGAGGGCGCTGGAGGCCGGTACTTGGAGGGTGCGGTGTTCACCTGGTGGGTGAACTTGGCACTGCAGAGGGAGAGGGCCGTGTGGCCGAGGGGAAGGGGATGCATCCGAGGGGCCGCTGTGCTGTCCCCGCTAAACTTAGAACAGCAGCAGCGACAATAACAGAAACCGGTATGAGATCCCTTTTGCTGCCGTAACAAATAACCACCAACTTAGAGGCCGAAACAACACGGATTATCTCCCAGCTGAGGTCAGAAACCCCGGTGGACTTGGTGGGTGCCTCTGCTCCAGGTCTTGGGGGGACATTGAGCTGTCCGCCGACCGGGCTCCTGTCTGGAGCCTCTGAGGCGGGGTGTGGAGGTGGGTGGGACCTCCTTGCTCCTTCTGGGTGCGGGCCGAATTCACGTCTCTGTTGGAGGCTTCGTTTCCCTCTGGCTGTGAGCTGCGGTTGTTCCGAGTGTCCAGGGGCCGCCTGCGTTTGCCCGGCCCGGGGTCCCTCTCCGTCTTTGAAGCAGCAATGGCAGAGTGAATGCTTCTCACTCTGCTGCTTCTCTCTAAGCCCCGCGTCTGCTCACCTCGCCTGCTCTAGGCAGAGAAGGCTCTCCGCTTGGATATGGGCCATTCTGACGAGGTCGGACGTCCCTGGTAACCCGGGGCGGTCTGCCCCCTGGTTGTAAAGTCGGTGGCCTCGGCGACGTCGGCCAAGCCCCTTCGCTACGTATCGAGCTGCGCCCACAGGCCCAGACTGTGTGGACATCTTTGCGGGGACGTCGTTCTGGCTGCTTCAGGTTTAGAGCAGAACCCCGAGGCAGCATGCGTTCATTCATTCATTGTGTGGACACTTATTGAGCGCCTACTGTGTGCTGCGTTCACACTTGTCTTCACGTCTTGCAGAGCCCAGCAGGGGGACGGTGGGGCAGGGGAGGAAGGAGTCCTTTGCAGGTGGGCACTCCAGGATGTGGCCCAGCTGTCACTTGTAGGAGGCGGGCAGGGGCCAGTGACGGAGGTCAGGATGGGGGTCCCCGTGCAGCTTAGCTGACTTGTGGGAGGTTCTGGACCTGCTCTGCTGCCTGGGGGAGTTTTCATGAACCCCGCGTGCCTTCAGCTACCTGTGCCTGACGCCAGAGCCGGAAGGGACTTTAGAAATCATTTAGTTCCAACGTTTCCGAAAGAAACCTCCTTCCGGCGATTAAAAAAACATATTTAAGGAAAAAGAGCTGATTGGGTTCAATGTGGGGGTTACAGAGAAGGTGGGCGTAGCCTCCCACGTGACGGGCAGGGAGTGGGCGAGTGAAGGCAGACCCTGCCCCGCGACCCCCAGGGCTCGGTTTGGGAACTAAGGGACACCGAGGCCTGGAGAGGAGCATTTTCTCGAGCTCACTCGGCTGCCAGTGATGAGGGCAAGGCCCGGCGCCCTTGTCCTTACGCAGGGCTGGCGACTCGGGGTTCTAACTTCCACAGCTGGGGTGGGGTTGGGTGGCCATCTTGGCGTGACCCCCTCCAGACACGCGGACACTCTGCACTTCATGGCGCTCCCCTCCCCTTCCCGATTTTAATTCCATCCCCTTCTGCCTCTACGCCCAGATGTAAAGACGCCGAGGCCAGTAAACCCCTCGCAGAATATCTCAAAACTCTTTCTCTGGGAGACTGGCTCACACAGACTCGCTCTCTCTGTCTCTCTGTCCCTCTGTCCCTCTGTCTGTCTGTCTCTGTCTCTCTCTCTCTCTCTTGCAGAATATCTCAAAACTCTTTCTCTGGGAGCCTGGCTCACACAGACTCGCTCTCTGTCTCTCTGTCTCTCTGTCTCTCTGTCTCTCTGTCTCTCTGTCTCTCTCTCTCTCCCTTTCACACACACGCACGCACAGCCAACAACTTAGTTGCTTCTGCCGCTTTTGGAGGGGGGGAATGTCAGGTTGGAGCCCCAAGGGAATATCCCGTTGGAGCTGAGACAGCGACCTGCAGGCTCGCTCTTTCGAATATGTTTTTGTTTAAAGCTGGGTAGATTCACTCCGTTAATGTCCCTTCTGTGGCCCATCAGCTCAGCGTTTCCTGCCTCTCAGCTCTCCCTGTTTGCCTGAGAGACTCAATTACATCCTGGACTCCACACAGGGCAGATTTATGGGGCCTCCCAGGCTGCTTGAGGCTGAGAAGGAGCAGCCGGACCTGGAAAACAACACCTGGCTGCAGGCATCGGCGGGGAGTACCAAGGCTCTGGGGGACCGTCCGCCCTCCACGGGACCCCCCTCCCCCGCATCTGGGGTGCTTCACAGATGCTCTAGGATCCTTAGTACCACGCTGGCCTGAGCTGTTCTGAGGACATTTTTCTCTGGGGGCTGGAATGACCCTATTTTTCCAGAGTGACTCTATTTTCCAGAGTGAGGTCAAGTCAAACGTCATCATTAGCTGTGGCCACCAGGCCATGTCTCTGCCACTCAGCCACTTTCATCCCCTAGCAGGGACAGGACACAAATCCCCCAGGCCAGATGGCTGGTTAAGCCACAAACAGTCATTAACACTCTAGCTGAAATTAGGTCCTGCTACCCTCTTTAAAAACGATTCTGTAGGATCGCAGACCTCCCCACCCCATTTTCAGTTGGAAGGAGGTGAAGGTAGGAATAGGGGTTTCAGGGAGCCGGAGGGAAGTGGTATGGTCCCAAGGGAAGAGGTTAGCTACGAGGTCAGGCTGCCCAGCCCGTTCCCCGCCCCGCAGCCTTAGCTGCGCTGAGTGATTTACCTTCTCCTGCCTCAGTCTGCTCTCCTCTCGGCTCGGTCTGAGGAGTCCACCCAGGAGAAAGCCTGAGAGGTTGCAAGCACCAAGTGAAAGTTAGCTATTATGATTACTGACGTTTTAACCCAATGTTTATCAACCGTGGGTCAACGCACACATCTCCTTGGAGAGAACAGTGTCCCCCGAACCCTGGAGATGGTCTCTGCAACCCTTAGCGTCACGTGTAGGG
>NW_006436888.1:9172247-9181168 GCF_000325575.1 Pteropus alecto
TAGGAAGATGATACTTCTTGGTCAGTGACCTCTGAACGACTTTTGCCTTTAGATCTGGGAGGATATATTTTAGACTCACTGAGATAAAAACACAAAACTTAGACGTTCTCAAGGACCTTGTAGACCCTGAAGGGGTTTGAAGAGCCACCTGAAGCAGGTGGGGAGGGGACAGGAGGTGGGGGAAGGGGGCTGTCAGGCTGGCAGGGCAAGCGCTCACGGGGCTGAGCACCAACGTCTGGTTTCTGGGCGCCGGGGTTCACCTGATGTACCCTGCCTAGGTTCACAAGGCTCAGTCTGCTATGAGAGCTCCCTGGGGGCTCCTCATTTTCCACCACCAGACCCCCTCCATCGCACCCAGAAGCTGCTACAAATGCCCGCCGGGGAGCACCATCCCACCCGGCCTCGTGGCCGTGGCGCTGCCACCTGGCGGCCAGCCCTGCGCATTGCAGGCTCCGCGCGCCTGGGGCTCTCGGCGCCACGAGGACCCGCCCCCGGACCCCCACCTGGTTGGACCTCAGCCTCCGCCACTTGTCACTGTAGATTGGGAGTGGGTCCCTTTCTGCGTGTGCCTGAGCCACTAGCCAGCTGGGTGCAGCGAGGTCTCCGCGCCGAGGGTGTCCGGCTGGCCGGCGACACTCTCCCCTCTCTCCACCCGCTTCTTCCCGGGCGTCCATCTCTCAGGGGGGGCTTCTGCCGGCGGATCCTCCGCCCCACCCGACCCTCTCTCCCAGGTCTCAGCCCCGTCGTGGCTGTGCTCCTGTCCCTTCCAGGGGTTAGCCCCTGATGGGGGTGTCGGATGGCAGCTGGGGTTTCCAAGACCCCGGTGCGCTGCGCCCTGGGCAAAAAGCCCCCGTCCTTCCGTCCTTCTCCAGAAGCAACAGGCGGCAGGTTGCGCATCTTGCTGCAGACCGGCTCAGCCCACGTGACCAACACGAATGGATCCGCAGAGTGACTGTCGTGAAGCACCTGCGGTGGCTTAGCGCCTGAACGACGGCAGCGCCTCACCTGCTCTCAGCGCCCGGAGCCGAGCCAAGGAGGGCCCGGGCCGGCGGAGCCCGGATTCCGGTGGAGCCCGGATTCCGCCGCAGCCTGGCTGGTCTGGCGCGCGGCCGGGGAGCGGCTAAGGGACTCAGGGTGCAAACTCTGGGAGGCGATGGAAACCCCGGGGCCCCACACTCAGAGCTCAGAGATTCTGATTCTTGGTTTGAGGCCCGGGCTTGAGAATCTGCATTTCTAGGAAGTGTCCTTGCAGCTGCTGACCCCAGGATGCTTCTTAGAGAGACACAGATTCGGCCAGTGGTCTCAGCTCTGGCTGCAGCTGGAGTCCCCCGGGGGTCTGAGTGTACAGGCGCCTGTGTCCTGCGGCCCACGTGGCCAGGCCGTGCTGGGGTCGGCACTGGGCTCCTTAGGACATTCTGATGTGCAGCCGAGGTTGACCAGCATCGACGTAGTTGTCTCATTCAAGGGAAACTGAGGCCCCAGCAGGGAGGAAATTACTCGTGGGTCAGAGGGCAAGTCAGCCCTTCTGGGGACAGTCCTGGGTGGGGGCCGCTGCGTCTGCATGTGGCTCTTTTGGGGACGCGTCTGCGTGCGTAGACTCGCAGGGACCCTAATTGGGCAGGGAGCTGGGTCAGGGGTCGGCGGGGAGGGCACCTTCGCGGGGCAGGTGGGTGTCTTGCTGTGCTCTCCACCCGTCCCTCTCCCAGATCCAGCCCAGGAATCACAAACGAGGCAGAGCCCAGAGCACAGCACCGGTCAGGAGCGGGCAGCAGGCAGGACGCAGGCAGAGCTGAGCCGCGTGCGGGATGGCAGGCTGGTGGCAACAAAGCGGGGAAGTGGTCAGGTGAGGCCAGCCCAGGCCGAGGCCAGGGTGCTACCCACCCCGTGGTCCCAGGTGGACCCCGACCTTCTCCACCACCTTGGCCCGGCTCCCGCCAAGGGCCTCGGTTTCCCCTTTGTTACCACGATGACACTGGATGCTATTCCAACATCAGGCTCTGTCGCCGTCCCTGACACTCTCTCACTGGGGCCAGGTGGAGGGGGGTCACCCGCACCCCACATCCACTCTGCAGGGTCCAGGAGCCACGCCGGCTGCATGCTCCGAGCCAATAAATCACTTACTTTGGCGGTGCGAGCAAATGTTCTCTGTGGAAATGTGGTGTATGGGCAAAGTAGGGCTATAAATTATTTAATGAGCCGTCTCCCCATCAGTTAAAAACAGGAAGCGCTTCCAGAAGGAGCGGGGTAAATGGCCCCGTCACCGCGAGTGTAAACATTATAAACAGACACGCGACGCCAGGGAGCTCACCTCTGAGAGGCACGTGGCCCCTGGGGGGACCTCTGCAGCCCTGGCAGCCCAGCCTCCCCGCGCCCTGCCCCCGGCTCTCGCGGTGGCTAAGTGCTGTCGTCTTAATAAAGGGGTGACGAAACCTCACTAGGTTTTTCCCAGCCACACTCCATCTCCGGGCGGGCTGCAGAGTGCCACGCTGTCCTCCCTTCCCCTTAAGTCAGGAAGTCGGGGCGCGCTGCGGGCCGAGACAGGGCTGATTCCTCTGCGTGGGGCGGGCGTCGGGCCTGATGAAGGAGCCGCTTCCTGTCCGCACAGGTGCTCGAGTCACTTGGGCCTGTCGTTTGCTGCCTCCTTCTGTGTCCCCGCCGTGGGGCTCTGGGGCCCGGCATTCTCAGTGGTGTCACCGGACAAGCTGGCCACAGGAAGCGGGGCCAGGAAGGCAGCTGTCCGCGGTGCCCGAGCACACGCTGAGGATGGAGGCGACTCCTCACGTCGTGGGCGGGCGGCCGGCCGTCCTTCGCGCCTGCGCCCTGTGGAAGGGGAAGCGGATTTTCTTGGGAGGGGTCCGCCCTCCCCCCCACCGCCCTTCCTGCTCGCCCAGTCCGGCCATTTCCTCCACGGAGACAAGGCCTCTGCGTGCTCGCCCTGCCCCCGCCTTCCCAGACCCCTGCCAGGTCCCCAGCAATGGAAGGACGCGGCTGGCTGGTCTGGCCCTGCTCTCACTTGGCTCGGCCTTGCCCGGTCATTGTCCAGCTTCTCCGGCCGGCCTGGGTGCCATCTGCAGGCAAGGCCAGGCCCTGTCCTCCCCGTGCCCACGGCAGGAGCAGGCACAGCGCCCTGGGCTCTGAGAAGGCTTGCTGAGTGAGCACAGGGTGGTAGCCCCGCCCGGCCTGCTGGATGATTGGCAGGCGGCAACCACGCCTCCCGCCTTGTACTCCCATCCCTCATGACCGGGTGGTCACCTGGTGGTCACAGAGCGTGCTCACGCCCGGCCTCTGCGGTGGCTCCGTCCACCACACACTGCGCTGCTGGGACAGGACACTGGAGTCGGAATCCAGTGCAGAACATGGACGCTGGATGCGGATCCCGGGTCTCGGCAAGGAGGCTGGCCCCCACCGGTCACCCCAGCTGACCCTGTGTCCACCTCCTATACAGGGGCACAGCTTAGTGTCAGCCTGATGACAGCTGTGGGTGTCACGTGGGGGCGAGGGCAGTCTGGGCTCACCAGGGAGCTGCCGCCCAGAGCCGTGGCCTGTGTTTGGGATGCGGCCAGCAGCCCCGGGAGGAGGGGTGCTGGGCAGGGAGAGGTCCTGGACCCCGAGGAGCCAGTGAACACCAGACAGATGACTCCCTTCCACCGGCAAACATCCCTCGGGTAGGGCAAGACGCCATGTTCCCAATTTGAGGACGTCTTTCTCAAATAGGGATGCGAAAAACATGCTCGGCGATGTCCGATGAGGAGATTTTCCACGAACGTTGGTTTGGAGGTGGAGAAAACAGCCGATTCGAAGCTAATTACTGCAACAGGTCTGTGCCAGGAGGGTCCCAGTGGCAGGCACGGCCGGGCTGTCTGAGGCGGCCAGCGTCCGGGACTCTCACTGTGCGCCCAGAGCCACAGCGAGCATGTCACACAAGTCCTCACCGTGAAGGACGAGGCAGGGCGGGCGCTGTTATCACCCTCGCTTACTAAATCAGAGAGCTGAGTCACTGGGGAGCGAGCAACTGACCCAAGGGGGGTCCTAGAGCTGGGGGGTACGGCGAGGTGGGGTTGTGACTCCAGCGCCCAGTCCTTGGCCCCCGGTGGCTCCAGACGGCGGCCGTGACCCTCCCTGAGAGTCTCTCCTGCTGGATAGTGAAGCCATTATTACGATTCAGCAAAAGTCCCAAAGATTCACATTGGTGGATTTAATCCGATTGCATCCATTATCGGTGACCCATCACATTCCACAGTGCAAACGACAAAATGCAAATGGTAATTGGGTTAACATCGTCCCGTCTTAAGCACTAATAAATTACCCCTCGTTTAACCGCCCACCTTCAGAGTGGGAGCAGCTACAGGAGCGCATGAGGCATGCCTTGGCCTGTGTACACACAGCGCTCTGGAAAATACGCTAAAAATTAATTATAGTAAAATCGATATGATCAGAAGCGAAAGTCCTGTATGCAAAGGCTGTACATGTGTTTAAGATCTTACGGGAAAGAAAGGAACACTCTAGGGTTAGAGAGCTGGCAATACTTACCGAAAACTTGTAATAAACGCTCTCTCCTCGGGCAGTTTAGATGACGGGTATTTGACGCAGTCACGTGACGTCATCTGTCACTCTTTCTTCCTCTGTCTGCGGACACCCAGCACCTGGTCCCCCGGGAGGCCAGCAGCCAGGAGTCCCCGGGCGATGCCTCCGTCGGCCCCTGCGTCAGTCAGCACCGGCTGGGGCCTGGGGCTGTGACAAACAGCCCCTGCTCAGGACTCCCTACCACACTGTCCTCTTTCTCACAGACACGGAGGTTGCCGCGGGGCTGGGAACGCTCCGGAAAGAACACATCCTCACGTGCCGGCTCGGAGCTGCTCCCCCATGCCAACCTGTGCTTCCTAAATCACTGCGGCTGAGAAGAACGTTCTGGATGGTCTCACGTCAGCAGTGTGATGCCTCTGTGAGGCGGAGATTCTCATTCCATTGGCCAAAGAAATTCACTCGGCCTTCGCTTCCCTCCAGGCAGACAAGGACAGTCCCCATGTCCCCAGAAGGAGGAGGAGTGGGAGTACTGGGAAGCCACACGCTGCCTTGGGGACCATGCCTCCGGGGAGAGGGCTCCATTGAGGGGAGGTCTCGGGGGGGGCCCTGGTTGGAGCGCTCCCCTTTCTTCGAGTTCTGAAGAAGCTGGAGATGCGATGTGGTTTCGTGGCGGGGCCAGAGTGCCCCCCTCATGCAGAGATGCCGGGTCGGGGTCCAGCTTCAGGGTGCCGGGTGGGGGTCCGGCCTGCCCCGCCCCCAGGGCTGGGCCCCAGCAGCCACCCACAGACTCCTTGGTCATGCAGCGGCAGCAGACAGTATCCCCAAGGGGAAGAAGGCGAAGATGTACCATGCGGGTCTGATTATCCCTGTTTTAAAATGCAGATTTTATTAATATTCGGGTTTGGTGAGGCCGACAGATCAGGAGACGATGTCGGTTGCAAAGGTAGTTTGTCAGTCACGGTTCCCGAGGAGAGGCACATGCCATTCCACGCAGGGCCGTGCGGGGAAGCGCCTGGGTCGGGCGGAGGCAGAGGGAGCAGGACGAAAATGTGGACGCGAGCTTTAACTGTGGCTTCCGCAGGAAGGGACAGACAAGGCAGTCACAGCGCCAGGCTCTGGGGCACGGGCCCTGCCCCTCATCGTCTGGTACCCGCCGTGGGTGGCTGGCGGCTGGGTGGGGACAGTGGCCCCGGGTGTGAGACCCCCACGGAGGAGGTGGGGTGTGCTTCTGTGTTGGCTGGTTTGCACCTGGAACGTGCTCTCCAGGATGAACCATTCACGATCTCTAGGGACTGGTGACCCTGGAGGGCAGAGTGGCCTCTCTGTGGTCAGCCAGACCCCAGATGTCACAGCCTCGGAAATATAGAAAATAACAGGCGGGATTAATACAATCCTTCAAAATCTATCAGAACAAACGCAGGGCAGAGAGAGACCGGAGCAGGGGATGCACGGGCAGCAGAAGGGGGCGGCCCCTGTCCCAGAGCCCCGGCTGTCTTGGGGAGCGCCGGAGCTCCCCACGTGAGGTCCTGTGTGTTTCCTTAGATGCAGAGAGAAAGCTGCTCCGTGTGGCTGAGCTGGAGTCTGAACCTCGTCATCTGCTGCTATCAGGAAGGATGGCCGAGAAAAATCGCCTCGAAATCCGACCTCGCGGGCTGGCAGAGTCACGCTGGCGCCTCGTTTACCCGCACGTGGGTAGTTCGGTGCGGAAGCTTGACATTCCCGTTTCACAGGTGGGCAAGCTCAGGAAGCAGCCGGCCACGAGCCCCAGCTCAGGTATCTTGCGAAGACTCGGTCATCCTGGGGACTTCACTAGAGCACCTGTGCCCTGGCCCCATGGTTGGGGGGCGGGGGATGCTGCAGTAGGTGGACCCTCGTCCCAGGTGCAAACATTGCCCGGACACTGGGCAGAAGGAAGGAGCTGCTGGCCTGCGGGGGATGCCAGCCCCTCTCGCCAGCACCGTCTTGGCCGAGTATCCAAGCCCGCCATCCTGCGTGTCTCCCAGCGTCACTTAGCCACTTGTCAGCTGAGGCTAGCTGCACCTCTGAGGTGCCCCCTCCGTGGCCGGGTGTGCCACAAAGGCTCCTGCCCAGTCCGGGTCAGGGCGGAGGCTGCCGCGGGGCACGAGGTTCTGCTGGCGTTCGTGGCACCCAAGTTTTAAGTCACTGTGCCTGGCGTGCCGCTTTTATCCTGGGCTCCCGCTGGACGCCGCTCAAATTCTGTCCCTGATTCATGACAGGGCGGCTGTCTGTGCCAGAGGAAGCGGAGTCTCTGGGTGAAGGAGCTTTTAGGAATACATCCAAACAAAACTTTAAATAAGTCACAGTTAATCGCACCTTCTCTCTGTGCCTGGGACCCAGCCCGCGGTACGGCTCGCAGTTTGCAGAGTTGCCCTCTGTGTTTATGTAGCTTGTAAGTCTCCCTTGACGGGTGGAGCATCTCCATAAATAGTCCCCGGACAGGAACTGTGAGTGTGGGCGTGGCGGCAACGGTGACATCCGTATTTCAAAAATGGCTGAATCGAAGTGGATGGATTTGGACCGAGACGCCTCCTTTTGTCCTGCGTCTAACTCGGCTCCCTGGTGCATGCAATGCATTTTCTCTTTTGCTCCTCGTCTGCAACACCCTTGACCTTTTTTGACCTCCCACACGCTGTGTGTTTGCTCTTTCTGGGGTGGGGATACTCAGAGGATCCCACCCACCCACCTACCCTTCTACCCATCCATCCATCCATCCATCCATCCATCCATCCATCCATCCAACCATCCATCCATGCACCTGTCAATCCAGCCACCCAGCCATCCACCCATCCATCCATCCATCCATCCATATCCATCCATCCATCCATCCATCCATCCATCTATGCACCTGTCGATCCAGCCATCCACCCATCCATCATTTAGTACCATCTATCCACCTCTCATTTGTGTCTATGCATCAATCAATTATCTATCTAGCTCACCAGGTCGATCCAGCCATCCATCACTTAGTACCATCTATCCACCTCTCATTTGTGTCTATCTATGCATCAATCAATTATCTATCTAGCTCACCAGCTATCATCCATCTATTATCTATCATCTATCTACACATCCGTGCATTCATCCATCCACTTACCTAGACATACATGCACTTATCTATCCTTGTGTCTTTCTATCTATGCATTTATCTATCTACAAGCCATGATATACATACACAGACGTGGGAAACAGGTAAACATAGACGTGAATACAAAGTGGCGTCAGAAGCTGTGGCGAGCCTCTGCTCACTATCGGATCTGTGTAGATATTTCTCCAGAACAGAAACGATTTCTCTTCCCTTCATTCTGTTGAACTATGATAAATAAGTCCTTGCAGACGGCTTCTCCAGAACGAGCATGTTTTCCCCAAAATAATTGGGCCAGGGTTATCCTGATTAATAGAATGTTCTGGACAAAAAAGGAGTTGCCTTTGGAAGTGATACTATGTACAATTTCAAAATTTTCCCCAAACCAGGAGAACTGGAGCACGGTCCCAAAAGCCCCTGGCCCGAGCGTCGGGAACGATGGCGCCCTCCTCTGAGGCCCGGCAGCTCCGGGCCCTACAGCCTCCGGCTCACCCCGGGGAGGGCAGAAACCCAGCCTCCTTATCAAGCCCTTGCTCATCTGGGTGGGGCTAACTGGGCTTTGCTAGAAAAGGCTGCCTTGGGGAGCTGAGAAAATGGATGTTTGAACCTTACTGTCTCCTTGTTAAGCACCATCTTTCATGAAGGATTCACCCGTGTCCCGTCCACTGCCTCCCCCTGTTTCTAGTGACATCGCTGCCAACCTCACATTTCTCTTTCCCGTCAACATCGAAGGTTCCGTGACGCACGGAGTCCTCCGTCCTCTTCCAAGAACACTACGCCCCGCCCCTCCCGTCACCCAGGGGCCGTTCGGTGGTCTCCTCCCCCCGCCTGACGCCCCGTCTCTTCATCCTCGCCCCTTCCACAAGCCCGATGAGCCTGTCTCCTGCCTGGAAGCCGTCCCCGCCCTGCTGAGAATGTCAGTCTATGGAGTGGCCGCTGTGACACAGATGGGCACACGGCCTATGTCAGCCTCACCGTGACCGTACAGGAGTATTCCAAAGCTGGAATCTTGTTCCATGCCACGGGGCTGATCCTGGAAAGACGGATGGGTGGGTGTATGGATGGATGAGTGGGTGGGTGAATGGGTGGATGGATGGATGAGTGGATAGGTGGATGAGTGGGTGGGTGGATGGATGGGTGTATGGATGGATAGGTGAGTGGTGGGTGGGTAGAAGGATGGATGGGTGAATGGATGGATGGATGGATGGGTAGATGGATGGATGGTGGATGGATGGGTGTATGGATGGATAGGTGAGTGGTGAGTGGTGAGTGGGTAGATGGGTGGATGGGTGGA
>NW_006436888.1:9181548-9200894 GCF_000325575.1 Pteropus alecto
CGTACATAGATACACGTGGACATAGATAGATGGCTAGATGGATGGGTACAGAGATAGATGACAGACAGACAGGTAGATAGAGAAACAGATAGATAGATAGAGGCTCTTCCATCTAAAACAGAACTTCCTGCACGGGGGCTGGAGTGAGCGGTCCCTGTTCCGTCCAGCAGGTGACCCAGTCTTCTGGGATCCTTTCCTCTGGGCGGAAGGTGAGTCGCAGCCCAGCTCCTCTCCCAGAGCTCTCTCACAATGACCTCCGTGGCGGATGTGCGGACTCTTTCGAGGGCCCTGGGGCAGCTCCTGCAGCCCCTCACCCCTCACCCTGCGCCCCTCGCCGACGGTACCACTGGCTTGTTGGATTCCTCCGGCTCCACTCTTGGTGAGGATGGGGGCGTCTGCTCATGGCTGCAGCCCGGACCCCAAAGCAGTGCCTGGCACAAAGCAGGTGCTCCCTAGATGTTTCTCGAATAAGTGAGTGGGTGACAGAAACTGTGCGTAAGGCCACACGTCCTCAGCGTGGCTTTCTCTGTCCTGCCACTCCAACCTGCTCCCAGCCCACGCGGCCTGCCTGCCATATTGAATGCACGTTCCTTGTCCCACCAAATACTTGATCAGAGGCCCCCGGCCTTCCATTCCATGACAGAGGAAAGGCCCATCGTGCCATGAGGAACGCTCGGCCCCTGCCTTAGTTCTTGCTGGGGAAGCCTGTGTCTCTTGGGCAGGGTCTGCAGAAAACCCCCTGGGAACCAGAGCACAGATTCTCCGGATGGCCCCTCCAGGAATATGGGGTCCCACCCCGCTCCTGGGTCTCCCCCGATGGCCTCCGCCAGCCGGAGGGTCTGAGTTTTCCTTGGTTTGAGGATCCCCTAGAGACCTCGCACAGACGGGACCGGCAGGGGCTTCCCTGGGCTCGGTCTTGGCAGGTGGCTGGGGACAAACTTGCCGCCCTAGCGACACCCCCCGAAGATTCTGGGGTGTTCAGAGTTCTTAGGGGACTATCTGCTCAGATTGTTGGGGGCTCGTTACAGATGATGATCCAGCCTCACCCTAGGCTCCCCTCACTGGGCTTCAGGGGGCCGCCCGAGAGTGGGTGGTCCAGCAAGAGCATCACGCCCACCCCCATGTCCAGGGGTTCTCGTGGGCACAGGGCGAGAATTGAGAAGCATGTGGCTGGGGACCAGCTGTGTGGCTTTGGAAAGGCACCTTCACTTAGCCGAGCGTCACGTTCCCATCTGCTCAGAGGAGGAAGCTGTGCCTCCCTCAGGGTGGCGGGGGGAGGGGGGCTTCAGTGCTATGAGATGCGTGGGCCACAAACTGCGAACTCCCTCGTCACCCCCTCCCCAAATGCTTTAGGCGCCAGGAGAGCCCAGCCCGGCGGGGGGAGTGTGGGGTGGCCCTGAAACCAGGCAGGGTGTCCTTGTTGCTTGTCGTGGAGATGGCAGGCCGCATCTCTGGGGGGCCCCTCAGCAGCCGCAGACAGATTTGCCTGTATTCGGGCTCCATTAGGAACAAATATTGTATGGCTTTGTGTTAACTCGCCCCATTTATGTCTCATAATTTTTGGTACTAATATTCTGACGAGACAGGAAATCGTGGGTCTGGGGAGGATACAGCTCTCCCAGCAACGATCCGTAATTACACCCACTTAAATGTGAAAACGCAAACCCACACGCACCCCGTGCAGCTGCACAGACACGCACACTCCTGCGGCCGACACGCCGCACACGCAACACGCATGCACTCGCCTGCACACCCGTGGACACACACACACACACACCTGCACACATGTGCCATGCAGGGAGGGAGGGAGGTCTGAGCACAGCCTGGGGTCCAGGCACTCTGGGTGGGCGCTGAGGCCAGCGGGTACATAGCTGGAGTCGGGGCACAGGAAGGGCCCAGCTGCGAGGTTGTTGCTTGCTTTGAGGTGCTGGGTCAGGGCCCTGCAGCCTGCCTGGAACCGGGTGGACGGTGCCCTCACTGCTGGCCCTTCAAGGCCTCAGCCTTCGACCTCACCCTGCATCCACGCTGGGGTGTGAAGGCGTCCGGCCGCCAGCCCTCTGTTCATCACTGACCACTGTCAGGAGTAGCGGCTGCTTGTCTGTTGGTTCCTTCACAGAGACGATTTGTGGCGGGCCGAGGGCCGGTCCCCAGACGCACATGTCCACGTCCTTGGAAAATGTGGCCACGACGATATTTACAAAGAGGGTCTTTGCAGATGTGATTAAGGATTTCGAGAGATCTTCCTGGGGTATCCAGCTGGGCCCTCAACACAACGACAGGTGTCCTTCTAAGAGAAAGGGACACAGGCGGGGAAGAGGAGGGGGCGTGAGGGGTCGGAGGCAGGATGGGAGACACCGCCCAGGCGGGGGACGCCCAGTCCCAGGCGGGGCCGCGGCCCGGCTGGCCCCTGA
The DNA here is from genome assembly GCF_000325575.1 of Pteropus alecto. Taxonomy (NCBI): domain Eukaryota; kingdom Metazoa; phylum Chordata; class Mammalia; order Chiroptera; family Pteropodidae; genus Pteropus; species Pteropus alecto. Next base: position 9,183,960 of record NW_006436888.1, read on the forward strand.
ATTTCAGACTTCTGGGCTCCAGGACTGTCGGAGGACGTGTTTCTGTTGTTTCAAACTGAGTTTGGGGTAATTTATTACAGCAGCCACAGGAAACATGCATGATTATAATAAAGTGGGGACTGGCAGGTGCCCAGGTGTCATCCCTCATCTAGTTAGGGGTGAGGGGTCAGGGTCAAGGGCACCTGTGGACAAACACAGCCCATTCGAACGAAGGCCAGCTGAAGCCAAGTCCCTCCACCATCTGCCCGCCCGTCTTGTTGGGTCTAGAGTCACAGTGACAAGCACGTGATGGGCTGATGTCCAGGAAGAGCGCGGTTTGCGCAGCAGAACCCAGGAGCCCAGCACTGCCACGCTCGCTCTCCGGATCGTCACCCAGGCCCCGCTGGGGCGCCCTGCCAGACCCCGGCCACACGCCACGGCCCGTCCCCCCGGGACCCGGCAAAAGGCCTCCATCCAACTCTGCACCCCGTTCTCCCAGCGGGGTCGCATGGACCCGCCACGAGCCAGGCTCTGCGGTGCTGGGCGAGCCCTGGGCCGTCTCTGAGCCCGTGACACGTTACTTCCTCCGTGGCGAGGCGGCGGCAAAGTGCGTCGTCTTGACCTGCAGGCGGAGCAGCAGGCTGGAGGTCTTCCTCGAGCGTCTCTGGACGGGTCCATCACTCACATTTGGACGTGGGAAGCAAGGCCTCCCTTGGGACGCAAGAAAAGTCCGGGTGCAAAAGAACATCCAAAGTGAAAAGTCCCCGATGACAGAGGCTCCTCTGGGGCTTCCCGAGGGCCACGGGGCCTGCCGGCTGCGGTCCGGCCACCTGGCCGACCTCCGGCTTTGCGGGCACCCTGTCTTCCCTGGGGACAATCTGGCCGTGGGAGCCGGCGTGGACTTCTCAGGCCTTTGGGGCGCAGACCGTTGTCCTGGGCAGCTGTCGTCCGGCTGGACATCACCTTGGCGAGCACCTGCGTGCTCCTTCTGTGCCAGACCCACACCGGGGCTTCAAGTCTGTTAATGTCACAGCAACTGTGGAGGTGGCAGCGACGCATGTCATCTCTGTTGCGTGGATGAAAAACAGTCCCAGGTTTTCTGTGCGGACGCCCCGGGCCACCCAGGGCATGGGCGGGGTCTGACTGTGCTCTCCAGGAGTCGCAAGCTGACTGTCCCCTCCCCCAGGGAAAGTGACTCGTCTGCACTCGCCCCCCTCCCACGTCACGGGGGTCCAACCACAGGCTCAGAAGGACCCCAGGTGCAACTTTGAACGACATTGACCAGACGTGCATGTCGTCCCACCAGGTGGGGAATTTGACGCACATTCATTGTTCAGTTTGGGGCGATTTTGGAATGTTGCATTAACTTAATTTGCTGAGATTTGACTCGATTAAAGGGTATCGATCCGGGGTGTCTAAAATTGCTGCCATTTGTCACTAGCGGCTTGCCTGTGAGTCTCGTTGCTAATAAATCAAGTCTCAGCTGTTCAGTATGTAGTTATTACAGTCGGGCAAAGGGTGTGGCTTCCCCTCTGGCCGCTGTGACAGATGAACACGGCTAAAAGTGGCAAACGCGCCTTTCAAAGAGGGCGCCATGGACTCCCCCCCAACCCCATAATTTGAGTCCAAAACGGGGAATTCAAAGAACTTGGAAGAATCTCTGAGTGTGCGGGATCGCCGAAGGGCCGGGAGCCCTTCCCTGTCGGGGGACGGCGTGGGACCACCTTGCTGCTGTGGCAAACGCTGTCTCAGGGAGCCAGTCTGGGGAAGCACAACCGCCTTGACCAGACGGGGGGCGCCGGGTGTCGGCCGAGGCCAGGACTCAGGGCGGCGGCCGGTTTCTAAGGCAGGAATCGGGTCCATGGTTGAGGAGAGAGTCGCCTTCCCCGTGCAGACCGCTCGGCGAGAGGCTCGCCGAGCATTCGTTGATGCGTGATTTTGTACTTCAGGTGAGAGGGGTCCGCGTGGATAAGCGGGGCGAAGTGCCCCGGCGGTCCCCCCAGGCCAGGAGCCCCGGGAAGAGAGGGAGGTGAGCGGCTCCTGCAGGTCAGCGTGACCTCTGGAGAGGCTGCGGCCCGAGACACTCGGGGCAGGTCGCCGGCCTTTCTTCCTCCCAGCCTGCGGTGGCCCCGGCGTTCCGAGGGCCAAGTCCGCAGAGCGGCAGACGTCTGAGAAGCGTCCTCGGTTTGCGGGGCACCGTGCCCGGGCGCCCCGTCTCTCCTCAGGATGCCGGCGGACCGCGCAGGCTTCTGAGCGCTCCGCCCGTGGACGCATCTGCGTCTCTCCGAGTGTCCCAGACGGGACTGGCCCCGGTGAGAGCCCTTTGCAGCCCGTCCCTCCTGCGTGCCAGCTCATCTCTGCTTTTAGATCCCGAGATGGCTTTTCCTCCTCTGTCCTTCGTTTCTCTTTAATGTGCAGCAGAGACGCCTGTGCTGAAGGCCTGCCCTGGAGCAGGGGTCCTCTGCAGACCGTGCTGGGGACACGAGGGTCACCACGGAGCTCTGACCCCGAGCCTGGCCCCCCGGGGACGGACAGACTTTTACAGACGGCTGATTTCACGGGGGGCGGCAGAGGCAGGAATTCACGGCAGCCTCGGCCAGCATCACAGGACCGGTGGGGCTATTACTGTTTTGTGTGTCTTCTGGTCTCAGAGCCCAAGGGCTGGTCCCCCATGGAGCCGAGGGGCGGACGGGGGGAGCTCAGGTGCTGGAAAGGTCAGGCTTCCTGCTCTGGGCCGGCATTTCGCTGCTTTTCCAGCAAGCGCGCCTGGCGGACGGGGGAGCTCAACCTTGGAGAAGGACACCGGCTGGGCTGAGGGCCGGGCCAAAGTCGCGAGACGGATGTCTTCCGAGCTATTTGCCATGCATCGAAATCGCAGGGGCTCGTTTTCAAGCATTGTTCTTTTCCGCATAAGCTGGGTTCAAGCAGCTTGTAAATGACATTACCCACTTTGCATGGAGCCGGCCTGGCAAGGCTGGTCGCCTTTCTACGGCTGAGGTTTCATTTGGAGGGCCAGATGGGCTTGTGGGCCAATTGCTTTATTGGCATCTTGTGGATGTGCCAGTATAATTTTTTTTTTCCCCTAAAAGTCATTAAGGGGCTCTGTGCTGGTTAACGTGGAGGGGCATGGCACCCCGTGTCCGTGTCCTTGGCAGCTGACGGGGGCGGGCCGAGTTGGTCCTGAGACCTCACACTAGCTCTCTCGCCCTCCTCCAGGGCGGAGGTTGACGCCTCTGGAAGAAGAAGCGGGGCCGGTGGACAAAAAGATTTGCCTCCTGTCAACTGGGGTCCAATCCGCCATCCGTGGGCTGGAGCTGGCGTCCGTACTCAAATGGAGCGCTGCCAGCTGTGGGAACCAGGAGCCATCCGGGGCTAGATTCGGTGATGTTGGGGGGCCCGTCAGCCCTGCTTCCTCAGCCATTGGTTCTAAACCCTGCTCCAGGTGGCATCGCCAGGGAGCTTTGAAGGACACGGGCCTTCCCGAGGGCAGCGGGAGTGTGTATGATCGAATGCAGCTCACCGCCTGCCGGGGCCACCCAGGACCCGCTGTGGGAGCTGGGCTTAGTGCTCTGCTGTTGCCACCCTTAAATTCTTAATGATTTTTTAACATTAAACCTGCGTTTTGGGAGCAAAGTCCAACGGGCGAGGGAGTGTGTTACCTGCGTCCACCGTTCCTGCCACTCCCTTTGCACGTGGCAGTCACGGTGCCCCATGAGCACAGAGCCCCAGTGGGCTGCCGACGCGTGGGGGTTCACCGAGACCGAGGCTGGGTGCAGGGGAGGCGTGTCACGTCTACGGCAGAGTGAGGTGCCGGCAGCCCTGAGGGGCCACGCCTTCCGCCGGAACCAGAACCTGCTTCGAAAGCAGAAAGGAGCCACCGGCTCCGTCAGGACCGTGAACGACCAGCGGACCTTATCGGACCTGTGCTCGCCTCCCGCTCACGTGGAAGCTGCAGAGCGAGCAGGACGGGGGAGGCAGGGACTCCGTCCTGCCGTGCGTTCCAATCCCGCGTGCCCGGCGGCGTGACGAAGCCGAGCGCTGGTTAACTGTGCGCGTCCGCAAGGGAGACGAAGACAGTCGAGCTGGTTCCGTGCAGCGTTTCCACCGTAAGAACGAAATACATATTCATGCGCGAGCTATAAAATACGAATTATACAATTTCAGTGATTCCAAATACCAGCTAAATGCTCTGCCGTTTGCATTGAAAACTGGCACCGCACACTATAAAGAGGAATGGTGAAATCCACGCTAATAATTTAAAGTTAAAATTTTTCTTTACTTAGAATGATAGATGCTACATGACAAGTAAACATCGCCGTGACGAGTCGAGAGAGAGGGGCTGTGGAAGAAAGGAAAGGGGTTTTCGTTCAGTACCTTTAATCGTACTTTTTTCTGCCTTTTTGAACAAGAAGCACATTTTCATTTTGCACCAGAGTTTGCAAATCTGTAGCTGGTATTGGCCACGCCTTCCTTTCCAGAGTTCTCCAGCTGGGCTTGCAGGGGGCATCGTTCTCACCGGGGCCTCGGCAACTCCTCCTCCCCGACCCTTCCCGATGTCCCTTTGCTGGCTGAAGGTGATGGTGCCAGGAGCCGTCCTCCCTACGGCCACCCTTCTGTCTTCTGCCACAGCCCGATGGTCCTCTCGGGCTCCCGCCCTCTGGTCACAAGACTTTTTCTGCACGTGTAGGGTCGATGAAGACATGCCGAGCTCCTGCCCAGCCTTCGGCCAAGCCCCACATGCCACGGAGAAGGTGCTGGGAAGCTGATGACAAAGTTTCCTTTAGCATTCCTGTTGCCGCGGACCCTCTGTCTCTCTGGAGCCTACGCCACTGCTACTCAGTAACTCGCGATGCACGCGCGTATGTGCGTATGTGTGTGTGTGTGTGTGTGTGTGTATCTACGCCACTGCTACTCAGTAACTCACGATGCACGCGCGTATGTGTGTATGTGTGTGTGTGTGTGTGTATGTGTGTATGCATGTATGTGTGTGCATGTGTGTGTGTATGTGTGTATGTGTGTGTGCATGTATGTGTGTGTATGTGTGTGTGTATGCGTGTGTGTATGTGTATGCGTGTGTGTGCGTATGCATGTGTGCATGTGTATGTGTGTATGCGTGTATGCGTGTGTGTATGTGTATGCATGTATGTATGGGATACATGTATGTATGTACAGGTGGATGGATGGATGGGTGGGTGGATGGATGGTGGGTGGATGGATGATGAATGAATGAATAAATAAATTCGTCGAATATTTACAGAGCGTCCACTCTGTGACAGACACATCCGAGAACAGAACGACAGCCCCTCTGCTCCCGAGGACCACCGAGAGCAAACGAATGAGCAAATGGGTGAATGCTCCATACCGTCTGCCCTAGCAAGATCCATCTAAGTTGCTGGACACACAGCAGACACCCATAACAAGGGCGTAAGCCAGCGGGTGCTGTGTGGTGTGGGAGGGGACCCGGGTGCCACGGACTCCCGGAGGAGGGGCTCATCACGTCGACGAGAAGGCTACGGGAAACGGAGGATGGGACGGGGCCGGGAAAACTGGCAGAAAAGTGGGAAGAGTTAGACCCACTGACCACGGTGATGGAGGGTCCTCAGGCTGTGGTCCAGCTAGGGGGCCTTGAAGCTGCATTTGGTCCGGGCCGAATGGCTAAGAAAAGGGACCACCCAGTGCCCTCAAGCGGGAAGCTGTGCCATTGTCTTTTTAACCCCAAGACTTAGGGTGGCACTCGGGACCCAACATAGGCCTGGCCCAGAGAGGCTTCTCTGTCAGGCAGGCAGGGACGCAGTAGGTGTGGCCCAGGCCCGCTAATGGACCCCGTGCGTCGGCCTCCCTTTGGCCACTTGTGTCCCCAGAAGCCTGGACCATGGAACCGACCTGGGGATCGCGCCAGGAGCAAGGGTGTGGCGATAACTTCCCCAGCGTGAGGCCCAGAGGCCAGCAGAGCCGCCAGCAGCCCCCTGGGGCCCAGCATCTTCCTTCTCAGCCTCACGGGGGTGTTTTGAGGCCCAGATCACGTAAGGGGGTTGTGTGGTGTGCACACCCAACGCTCCCAGGGCGTAACTAAAATGACGGTCAGTGGCAATCCTCTCCTGGGGTACACTTAGCCCACGGGAGGGGCTGGGGTGGAGGATGAGGGGTACAGCATATAGGGGGGCCCCCGCCCTGGCCCCACCTCTCCGGAGGACCGCCTGCTGACATCGTTTTGGGGCTCAAATCCCAGTCCCTGCCAGCCTGCTCTGCCCTTCCCAGGCCGTCCCTCCCTGCTTCCTGTTATTAATTTTCCCGAAGCCCTGGGTGGAGCCCCCAGAGGCCGGGTAGTTGCTAGGCAACCCAAGATGGGTGGTCACCAGTGTCTGGTGGGTGGGCTGGGCCTCCAGGGGCCGCCTTCCAGGCTCCGGGACCCTCCCCAGGCCGCCTGCTCTGCTGTTCTGCTGCTGGGTTTGGACGACTGAGCTCATTCTCCCTGGAAATCTGACGCTGGATGCCAGGCTGGATTTATTTAATAGTTTTCAAATGTGAGTAATCAAGGCCCAACTTTCCAGTGATGACAGTGACCCTGGTATTTTATTCCTCGCTAACCTTCAATTTCTGTTCCTGACCTTTCTCTGTGAAATATTTCAATATAAATAATGCCGTTTTGCAAACACGCTGCCCTGATTACTCTGCAGGGCCCTGATTCTCCATGTGTGAAAGTCTCTGAAGGAAGGAGTGATTTGTTCCCCTCGCTGGTAATTGCTGTTTTAGAAATAGCTCCTTTAGACGTCTGCCGCAAATTGGCATCTCCCCGACTCGCCGCTCCCCTGCCAGAGCAGCTGCTCCGCGAGCATCCTCTGCAAAGTCACGTGTGCGGCCCCAGAGGCCGACAGCCCTCGGCGGGGAGAGGGGAGCCGTGGGCTTTTGGCTGCTCCCCGGTCCACGGAGACCCTGAGGGTAACCCCTGCTTAGGGGCCAGGAGAGAAGGGAGGGGGCGCTGTTCCCTCTGCCTGCGCCTCTTGACCTTGCGGCTTGGGAGGTCGACGGCTACGTCCTGGCCCCACCCAGTATGCGGGGTGGACAGGTGGAGGCGGGCACGGAGGACCCGCTGCGGAAGCAGCTTGAAGACGGATTCCAAACTGGAGCCTGTCCGTCACAAGTGTCCCCATCGCCCTCTTCTTCATTTTCCAAAATAGAAGCATGGCGGCGCGCGCCCATACGCTGCGCCGAAGCCCCGCGGGCTTGGCCGCCTTCTCTGCCTTCTGCAGGCTGTCCCCAGCCGTCCTTCGTTGGTCCTTCGGTTTGTGGAGCCCAGAGTGGGAGGACAAGGAGATGGGCGTCTCCGTGCGAAGACGTCAGCATGTGTACGGGGGACCGGGGGACCCCTGGCACGAGGGCCTGTCATGGAAGACCAGAGATGTCAACCAGGAGAAGGACTTGGCAGGTCTCACTCCTACAGCCCCTTCCCCAGGGCTGCTGGGGGACAAAGATTTCTGAGATGAATGTCTGAGCATGCTGTGCCAGCTCATGTCCCTTCATCCTCGCCCAGGACTCCTAGGACAAAACCCCTCGATGTGGCATCAGAGCCATTCTCCTACTCACTCGCTCATTCACTCACTCACTCATTCATTCACTCACTCATTCACTCACTCACTCACGTACTCACTCATTCACTCATTCACTCACTCATTCACTCACGCACTCATTCACTCATTCACTCACTAATTTAAAAAAATATGAACCTTATTATGCTCCATACTCTCTTAAATTCTGGAGATACGAAGATAAAAAAGGCATACTTTCACAGAGTTTAGTGGGAGAGGCAAATAGTATGGTAGGCACAATGATTGAAATACATGTAGGGAGCACAAAGAAGGGGCAGCTCGCCTCATTCACTCACTCATTCACTCCCTCATTCACTCCCTCACTCACTCCCTCACTCATTCACTCACTCATTCACTCCCTCATTCACTCCCTCACTCATTCACTCCCTCACTCATTCACTCCCTCACTCATTCACTCCCTCATTCACTCACTCATTCATTCACTCATTCATTCATTCATCTCTGCTCGCCGTGCCCCCAGCACTCACGTTTGTCCGGCCTTGTGGACCAGCATCGGCCTCAGCCCACTCCGGCAGCACCGGCCCCTCCAGCTCTCGGAACCTGTCGCAGTGGGAGCGGCAGCAGTCGTAACAACCACGCCCGTGCGTGATCAGATGCCTGCAGGTAAGACTTCTGTGGCTGGAAGGCCAGCGCTCGGGGATGCCAGGTGATCTGCCCAGTGACGACGCCAGCACACGGCTGGTCAGAGGCTGCGCCCAGCTTTGAACTCGAGTCTGACTGCCTCCGTGCTTGACATGGCTGCTCCTTCCCGGGCATCCTCCCCATGGCAGACACTGGCCCATGTTTCCCACGGAGCTCTAAGCGTCGCTCCTCCAGGGAGCCCTCCTGGCTTTCTCCAGGCAGCTCCTACACGTCCTTTCTCAGACTCGCTGGGCACCCTGTGGCTGTCCCCGCCACACGGTTGGGACGCTGTGGTTCCAAGCGTCTCCATTGTGCTGAGTCCCTTGAGGGCAGGGACAGACCTTGGTTGATGTCCATGTCCTCAGCACGAATGCAGCTCCCAGCACATCATTGGTGTCCAATACTTACTCAAACAGTGACTGCATGAGTGAATGAAGCCATTAAGAGCAGAAATCTGTTTTTCTTCACTCTCTCGTTGAGGCCAAAACCCTTCTCTCTGGAGGTGTGTGTGGCTGAGGTGTCGCTCCTGTGGGACGGGGGTGGGGGGGTCAGCTGATGTAAGTGATGGAGACTTGTTCCTCACCTGGGGTCACGGCTGTGGAGAAAGAGGCAGGTGGCCAGGGGTTTCTGGCTGCCCCCAGAGTAGCCACATTGGATAAAATGTGGGGACGAGAAGGGAATTGAAGATGGGGGGCCCTTCCACACGCTGGGCTGTGAATAGAGCATGCTAATCTTTGGTGGCTGCTTCGAGCCACTTGGCGATTAATTTCCACAGAAGGTTAAGATCCAACAAGAGGGAAAAGTCGATGACTAATCTATTCAGCTCCTGGGGTAACTTAATTTACATGTTTTTAACGATTAATTCCTACCTGGGCCCATCAGAAAGTAAGTGAACCTGACTCGCTGTGCATGTGCTGGGGGCGCCCACAGGTAGGGACCACGGCTGTGGAGGCTGCAGAGACTTCTCGTGGAGCAGGAGTGACCGCCTGGGGCCTGGCTTCACGGGCAGCTTTGCTCGTCTGCCTTTGGCTGTCCCCCCTGGCAGCCACCTGTGCGTCTCGGTCTAGCTGCGGGGCAGTTTCCCCAACCCGCCCTTTCCGGGGCCAAAACTCTGCATAAAGCTGCTGTGCTGGCTGCCAACCCCCTTTCCCCAACGTCAACTGCAAGTTTGACACGCAATGCCCCCGCCCCCCAGGGACCGCTGTGCCAGACCCAGCGATGTCCCAGACAGCTGGGCAGGGCACCAGCTGAGAACAGCGCGGGGGGCCTGGGGCATGGGCGAGCGAGGGAGCTCGGACCATCTGCAGCGGGAGGTTCGGAGCTGACTTGGGACGCTCGATAATGTCGTCTTGTGTAGGGATCGGCTGAGACCGTTGGTTCCGTCGGTCGCTGTATTGGGGTGAATCATGTTTCCCCCAAATCCATGTCACCTGAAACTTCAGAATGTGGCCCTTTGAGGAATAGGGTCTTCACAGGTGTAATTAGTTAAGGTGCGTTCACATAGCAATAGGGCGGGCCCGAAATCCCATATGCTGGTGTCCTAAGAAGATACACACACACACACACACACACACACACACACACACACAGAGGCAGAGGCACGGACAGGGTGCCTCTTGCTGGGTCTCTGCCCGGGTCAAGGACTCTAGTTAGTGGGGACAGTAAGGGCCAAAGCGGCATGTATGGGGAGGTGACTGAGAGGGGTGCCGGGCACGTGTGCGGGGTGCGGTGGCTCTGGCCGGGTGGCTCTGCCGCCTCGTGCCCAGAGCTGCAGACGGAATGAGTCCCCTCAAAGTCGGATGTTGACGGCCCACCCCTCAGCGTGACTGCGTTTGGAGGTGCTTAGGTTTCGATGGGGTCTGGACGTTCATGATGGGACCAGCGGACCAGAGCATGCTCTCTCTCCCGCCACACGAGGGCACGGTGAGATGGCCGTCTTTGAGCCAGGGGCCAGGCTCCCACCGGACGCCGTGATCGTGGACGTCCAGCCTCCAGGACTGTGAGAGATCGGTGCCTGGTGTTTAAGTCACCCCGTCTGTGGGCGTGTGATAGCATCCTGAGTTGACCGAGACCCCCAGGTCGAGAAGGCTGAGGACAGGGAGGGTGGTCGCGGGTTTTAAGCCTGAGGAGAGGCTGAGCTGAGCTTGAATGGCGGAAGGGACTCAAGTCACAAGAGGAAGAGGCATCTGGGGCAGAGGCGCCGGTTCCAGGCGCGGCTGTGATCAGGACGGACGCTCGCTCATCTAACGTGGCTGGACCGGATTCTCGCAGTGGGACGGGAACCGGGAACGTGGCCTCGTGAGGTCCTCTTTTTCCTGAAGATTCTGGAACTCAGGGGATTCTTGGGAACCTCTTCCAGCGTGATCAGAAGTACGTCCGCAGCAGATGGGACCACATCCATCTTCCGACAACCGGCAGCCGGACTTGCTCTAACGGCCACGTCGGCCAGCGCTCCCTGAAGTGTTACGGATTTCCTCACACGTGCAGGCGGGGACATCTGGCCTTCTTCCCTTTACACGAGTCTCGGCGGCCTCTGGAAAGCAGGGCCTGGAGCGGGGGTTGGAATGCGGGTCACCGTTTGGATGGTGCAAGCCCAGGGCGGCCGGAGAGAGCGGGAAAGCGAGGTGAGGAGAGCTCAGGGCCACGCGGAGGGACCCGGTGGGCGGCGGCCGCGCTCCCTCCGCCCGTGAGGCTCCTCTGGAAGGTTCACAGCGGGGAACGGTGCCTGGGAGGGGTCTGTGACGGGGAGAGAGGACGGGACCTACCTGTGCCGTTGGAAAGCTGACCTCCCTGCACCCTGGGGCGTGTCATCGGCCCTCCGGACCGTACGTGGCAGCCAGCTCCCACCCTCCGCCCCGTATGAAGGCATTTCACCCAAGGGCGGGGCTACTCAGGGTGCTGAGGGAGCTGACGAGAGAGAGAGAGAGAGAGAGAGAGAGAGAGAGAGAGAGAGAGAGAGAGAAGCAGCGAGGTGGCTGATGTCACAGAGGAGGTGCCCGAGATGTGCGCTCACAAACACGGACCGCCGAACGGTCTGTGACGTGAACAGGCCCGTGATGGGGTCCTGCCTTCCGGGTACCCACAGCCGGGCAGAAATATCTGAGCCCTGTGAACGGCGAGGGGACCGACGAGTGACCGTCCATTAGGAAGACACGGTAGGATCCGAAGCCCCGTCACAGGGCGGGCGTCAGCGTGGCCGACACCCGCAGACGCCAGACTCCACGTTTCTGTGTCTTCGCTGTTCCGTCGGCTTAGGATCTTCTGCCACCACCGCCAGCCTTGGGGGAAGCGGCTTGGACTGGGTCATCTGGCCCGTGAAACGTGGATGAAGCGGGGGAGCATTAAAAATGCCATCATGTTTTCATTTTAATGCAATGACACAGATAACATGTTTCGGTTTGTTAATCATTCAGAGTAAGACTTTACTTTGGGCACAAGTTGCCTGATTATTGCAATTCCAATCTCTCTCTCTCTCTGTCTCTCTCTGTCTCTCTCTGTCTCTCTCTGTCTCTCTCTGTCTCTCTCTCTCTCCCTCTCTCCCCAGACACTTCTAAGAGTCCTTGATTTCTAGCCGAGGCCTGAGAACCTGAAGTCGTATGTGAAACAGTCGGAGGTCACTATCCTTCTAGATTCGTGAGGTTTATTTTCCAATCATTTGCGGCCAACTCGCCCACCTGAATTCCCGTGCGATACATTTCAGAACCCACCTTTATCTCGTCTTGCCACGGGCGTCTGCTTAGCGTTCGAAGCCACACTCACCTTTCATGCTCCTATTGATCGATTACGGGATCTCTAACCGAATGACCTGGTTACAGTAACTAAGGTGACTGATGGCAGGTTTGCGAAGAAAGTACTGGACTTGGGCCACTGTATGAGTTTCCTGTATGAGTCACCTGTATGTGTCACCTGCTGCAGCGAAGCGCCACCCACTGGGCAGCCTGAAACGATTTGCTGTTTCATCTGCTCCCAGTTCCGGAGGCCGGAAGCCCGAGTTTGAGGTGTCTGGGGGGGGCTGGTTCCTGGCAGGGCCGGGGGTGTGTGGGGGCTGCTTCAGACCTCCTTCCGCCCTCCGGGGGTTTGCTGGTGGTCCTCGGCCGTCCTGGTCTCAGCCTTCGTCTTCATGGTCACGTGGTCTTCGCCCTGCGCGTGTGTCCGTGTCTCTTCTCCTCTTAAAAGGACACGAGTCACGCTGGACTCAGGGCCTGACATCGCCCGGGAGGGCCTCATCTTGAGGCGGTGACATCTACAAAGGCCCCGTTTGCAACTATAGCTGGTCACAGGGGCCATGCTTGGGACTTCACCATGCCCCTCTCGGGGACCCAGGTGCATCCACGACAAGCTGCGCTCACTGGTGGGAGCAGAGGGCACAGGCGTCTGCGGGCAGAGGCGGCCACTGCTGCTGGGACGCGTGAGCTCGGGGCGAGCACGGGGCCGGCTGCCTGGGCTGAGGCCACAGAGGGAGCCAGTGGCTCTCGTTCTGAGGAGGGGTGGACACAGGCCCCAGAGTCACACAGGATTCATCGCGGGGACAGTGGTCGCCCAAAACACAGACCAACCCCAAAGTCTCCTTCCCACCGGTCACCTCCCCAATCCCGATCCATCACTGAGCCAGGCCATTTTATCTCAAGTATTTCTCAAATTCCTTGGCTCCTCTGCTTCTTTGGGTCCCAAGCTGGCCCCCAAGCGTGGTGTGACGGAGCCCTCTGAAGCCCGCAGCAGCCACAGCGCAGCCATGACTGGCAGGTGACCTCTAAACACACGCGAGAAAGCGGGGGAGGGAGCCCGTGGGGCTCTGGGAATTGGGGGTCCAGGCTGCGGAAATGAGGCCACAGTGAAGGAAAGCCGCACAGTGTCACGTTCTCTGTGCTGACCTTGAAGGCCGCGTCCGTGTCCACACCGCGAAGCTCTAACGTCGGAGCCGGCTTCGCACACGTGGCGTCCCCAGCTGCACCGTCCACCGTGCGAGGGACACGGTCCTTCGCTGCTCCCTGCCACCTTGGTGTCCTTGTTCCCTGCAGAATGAGAACTCAGCGGAACGGCCACTCCAACGCTTCTCCAGAAATAAACGGCCTCGCACGTTCCAGCGGCAGGAAGCAGGCGGACGCCTGGGCAGGTGAGGGGCTGGGCTGGCCGCAGCGTCCTGCCAGGGACGCCCCTGTGCCGCCAGGGCCAGCTCGAGTGTCGTGGAGGGAGAGGCGGGTGTCCACTCGACCTCAGGGGCAGAGGCGCGTGGCTGCTCCGTGCTCACCGCGGAGAGCCATCTGTCTTCACCCCTGACCACCACAGTCCCTGGGAGAGTCACGGGGTCACGCGCCTGCAGTAGGACAGTGGCTGAGGAAGAGCCTGTGGCCGGCAATCGTGTGAGGCCAGCACGCAGCCGTGGCGCCGTGTGTGTGCCTGCACGCGCGTGCGTGTGTGTGAGTGTGTGCTGTTCATCACACACAGGCCCGTGCATGCGGAAGGCAGCGTGGGCTGTGGGCCGGCCACACCCTGTCCCCCTCTGCCCTTTACTAGCTCTGAGCATCTTGCTCAAGGTGCTGGCCGTCCCAGCCCCTCGGCCACCTGCCCTGGGGTGTGAGGGGCAGCAGCCCTGCCCGCTTTGGGGTTGCAGAGGCTGAAGGTCGGGTCTCGGAGGCTCCTGTGCACACACAAGACAGAGAGGATGGTCTGGTTTCGAGGCCGGCTGCTGTCACCGGCGTACTGTGGGACCTCCGCCCACGCCGGCCACTGTCACCGGCGCGCCGTGTGGCCTCCGCCCATGCCGGTTCTCTTGACCCATGTCCTCCTCAGTCTTCTTACCTCCGAGGTGAGAAGGACGAGGTTCATTCAGAGGATGAGATTAGATCACGTGGGCCACTTCAACGCACGCTAGTGCTGGCTGTAAGTGTTCCGACGGCCGAAGTGTCCGAGAACCTCGGGGAGCTTATCAAATATTATTATTGCCATTATTATTAGTTGATCAACAAGTAACGATTGAGCGAGACTTCCATTTAAGATGGGAGACTGAGCCGGCACAGGACAGTCCCCTCACCAAACAGATACGGTGCCTTGCAAAGTGTGCGGACACACACGCACGCACGCACGCACGCACACACGCACGCACGCACGCACGCACGCACACCGTGCGGACACGCAGTGATGTCCAAGGGTAAAGGCTAGAAAGTGCCATCCTCGGTCCCAGAACCCGGGGGGAGCGGGAGGGGCGCGCGGAGCAGGGGCCGGCGTCCCGGGGCTGCTGGGCCACAGCGGGCCTGGGCCTGGGCCTGGGCCTGGGCTGGGTGGCCCCGGGGGGCGAGAGCTGAGACTCGGGTCCTGATGAGAGATAATGAACGGGGTACATTGCAGGCCGGGAGGTACAGAAAATAGGACAATTTCAAAGTCACGTTAAGATAAGTGCGTTTAAAATATTTTAAGAGGTAGACGGCAGAAAAAGCTAGTCTCAAGCGAGAACATGACATGAGGGGAAAAATATACAGCCGCTGGGCGTGAAGGAGAACGAAGCAGAACCACAGAAATGAAACGCGATGAAACGAAACCAGGTCAAACTAAACGGACCCGTTTCCAGTCACCTGGCGTGCGAGCCTGCGGGAAAGCGCCCAGCCCCGCACACCCGGGGGCGGATCCAGCGGCTGCCTGGCGCACGGAGGGCTGAGAATGTTCCAGAAGGGATGAAAGGCCTGAGACCGATGGAAGGAGCAGGTCTCTGACCAGCAGAAGTGCAGACGCGGCCCCGTGCGCACACATTTCGCTCCACGGAGAGAAAAATCTTAGCTGCCGTCGGAGAGAGAAGCGAGCTCTGGCAGACACCGCCGAGGGCGACGCAAATCGGTCCGTCCCTTTTTTTGGGAGGCAATTTGCTATAATAGATACAAATTCTTAAAAAAAAAAAAAAAAGATCCCCAAACCGTTTACTCGTCATTTTCACGTCTAGAAAGCTCTTCCAAGAAAGCAGTCACCGATGCGCGCGAAGACTTCAATTCAGCGGCACTTGCGATGGCATAAAAATCGGAAAAAAATACCTAAATGATTCCTAAACAAATATGCGTAAAGTAGGGTGCTGACCACGAAACTGGAATGGGACCTGGTCATGAAACTCAGGTTTCAAAGGGCGTTTAATGACGTGGGAAGATAAACATGATACGGCTTCCGTTTCAAGGAAAAGCGGATGACGTGACCGCGTTTAGCCTGTCGTGCTTTGGCCGGCGTGTGCTCACACGCGTCCGTGCGTGTGCACGCACGTGCGTGTGTGTCACGAGGAGGGATCGACCAACATTACAGACTCCTGGATAATGGGCGTATCGTGACCTCGCTTCGTGCATTGGGTTTTGCAAATGTGTGCTGCCTTCCTTATCTGTAAAAACACGTATCGATATTGTGATAACAAACGCGCTTCTTCTCAGCCCCTTGGAGGCTTGATGATGGAGCAGTAACACCACAGGGGTGAAGAGTGAGCCCCCAGAGCCCCGACAGCCAGGCTCAAGTCCCTGCCCAGTCACTTTCCCACCGGTGACCGGAGCCAGCCTCCCAACCAGTCTGAGCCTTGGTGTCTTCGCCCGTGAGGTGGGGTGCATGCTGCTGCCTTTCTCTCCAGCTGGGGAGCGTTAAATGAGGAACCCGTGTCACACACTTAGCGGGGAGCCGGGCACAGCGTGAGGGAACATCGATGAGTTGGTTGAATAAAGCAACGTTTTTACTGTGTACCAGGCCAAAGCCTCTGCTGCAGGGAGAAGCCAGACGGGCGAGTGGAAGAGGGGGCGGGCCTGACGGGAACACCGCGGAGGCCCGATGCACACTGGGCAGCAGACATCTGACGTGCGGGTGGAGTTCAGGCTCAGTGTGCTCTGGCAGCGCTCACGGGAACCGACTGGTCCCAGGCCTCGGAGCAGATCGTTTTTGGAAGATGTAACCGTGGGTGGCTTCAGGGCCAAGGAGGCACCGTGGTGCGTGAATCCCGTGCCAGACGGATGCTCGGAGTCCTGTCCGAAGCGGGAACGGAAAGGGCACGTGGCTGAGGGCTCCTGACATCCAGGCTGGGGAAATGGGCAGGGCTGCCCAGGCCACGAGGCCTGCCGAAGCGTCCACGTGGACACGGTGGCATCTTGTCTCGGGAAAGCCTGTGGCCTCTCCAGGGACGTCTGGCTTTGCAGCTTGGCACCGTGGCGTGTGGACATCACACGCTTCCTCCCAAATGACCCCACGTCAAGGGGAATGGGGGCTGGGGTCCGGCAGGAGAGATGCTGGCCCTGGCCTCGGCCACCACTGCTCTCCAGACACTGTGGTCCCTGGCCTGGCCCTCCTGCGAAGGGTCTGAGCCAGAGAGAATGCCATCTGGCTAAAAGTCACAGACAGCTCTGCTGAGCAGCGGATTGAACGAAGTAGAGGCTTGTTTCTCCCCACTGTAACGTATAGCATATGGTCCGTGGTTTAGGCCAGAGGGTGAAAGGGGACCGTGTCTTTCTCTTCCCAGCTTCTGGTGGCCCCGGCCGTCCTCGACGTTCCTTGGCTTGTGGCAACGTCACTCCAACCTTTTCACGCTTCTTCCCTGTTGTCCCCGTGTCCAGACCTCTCCCTTCGCGTAAGGACACCTGTCATGTTAGACTGAGGTCCACCCTAACCTGTGTGACGTCCCCTAACTTGATGATGTCCCCTAACTTGATTGCTCTGCAAAGACCCTATTTCTAAATAAAGTCCGGGGGACCTGGGTTGGGGGACCTGGGTTGGGGGACAA
>NW_006436888.1:9202081-9203434 GCF_000325575.1 Pteropus alecto
TGCCTCCCTTGGTGGCGCGGCTGGGAGCACCAGAGAAGGCGCTGTGTCCACTGACTGGCCGGTTCTGATTCACGTGCGCTGACGACACGCCTCTCGCGTCTGTGACGGGGAAAAGACCAGTGTCGGTGTTGTGAGGAAGCCCTCTCGTCCGGGGCTGACCAGCAGCCAGGTTTCAGTGGCTTGTTTACACAGACAGCCACGTCGGGTACGACCCCTGCCTGACCCACGGCCACCCCCGTCTCAGTCGGCCGGGGCTGCCCTACCGGAGACGCCACAGACGGGCGGCTTGCATGACAGACGTGCATTGCTCGCAGACCTGGAGCCCGGACCTCCGAGGTCGGGGTGCCGGCAGATTTAGCGCCCGGCGCGAGCCCACCTGCTGGCTCGTGGACTGTACCTTTTCCCCGGGTCGTCGAGTGGCAGAGCCAGCTCCCCGGTGTCTCCTCCCGCAAGGGCGCCAGGCCCTGGGCCCTCGTGACATCATCACAGCCTAATGATCTCCCCAAGGCCACACCTCCCCGTCCCATCGCCTTGGGGCTTAGGGCTTCCACATGCGAATTATGGGGGGACCCAAACGTGCAGTCTGTAGTGTTCTTTTCCTTTTGTAGGTGAGCTGCTGTCACCCAGGTAACCCCCCTCCCCAGCCCTGAGACCAGAATCTGCCCGCAGAAGCATCACACGTCACAGAAAGGAGCGATCCAATGACCAGAGGTACCTTCTCGGCCGGGGCCATGTCCCAAAGAACAAGAGGGAGCTCTGCTCACGTCCAGCTCCATCTCCCCGAGCTCAGGAGGGGCGACGGAGCCCGGGGAGGCTGCAGGGCCCCCCAGCGAGGGGACGTGAAGTGACCTTCCAAGGCCGTCTGCTTGCGGTCAGCCAGGGGTGTGGCTTCCTCTTCAGATGACGTGACTGTCTTTCGAGGCAGTCCTTCCCACCTTCATGAGGCCACTTCCTCCCCGCTCCCCCCACCCCCAAAGACGTGCTCCTTCGGGGAGCCCTCTGGGGCCACTGGTGGGCAGTGCGAATATTCTGCGGGAGGCTCAGGAATGGATCAGGAGACTGTGCTGTGAACCAGGTGAGCCCCGGGGCTTCAAGCCTCAGAAGTACCAAGCGATGTCCAGTCACTTCGTCGTAGGTGGCTCACGGGAAACTTATAAAACCCAGCAGCTTAAAACAGCGATAAACATTTTCCCCCACTGTTTTGGGGGCGGAAATTTGGGAGCTGCTTACCCTGGAGGCGCTGTCTCTCGTTCTCCCATGGGGCTGGGCCGTCTGCAGCCGGGTCTGGGCCTCCAGGGTCCACTTCTGCGGTGGCTGCACTCACGCTGGTGGGGGGGCTGGCTCCTGGCCGGG
>NW_006436888.1:9203803-9217343 GCF_000325575.1 Pteropus alecto
CAGTTCAAACACATGTTTTCCTCACCACCTTCCTGATTCAGAGAAGCTCACTGTGGCATCTCATCCGGCCAGAATGATACCCGGCCAGGTCTGGTGTCCGCGGGCTGTCACCCCGCCTGCCCCGCCCCTCGAATGCGTGATCGGTTACTGACACCTGCCGGCACCTGCCCGCCCGCTTCGCGAATACTAACTTCCTTAATTCTTAAGCAGCCTTGACTCGTAGATGACGTCACTAGCCCCACTTTTACAGATGAAGAGACCGAGGCACAGACAGGTTGAGTGACTGGCCGAGGCCCATGGCATTAGGGCAGGCAGGTGGAGACCCGGATGTGCCCGGGCCCGGCTGCTCCATCCTCTCCCGGGGTCCCGGCCGCACCAGCACTCACGGCAAGGGTCCCTCCTGAAAGTGACCTCCCTGCGGGCCGCCCGGTGAGCTGTCCGGACTTTTTTTGCCACTGCTTCCTGTAGCTGTCACTGTCCTCAAAGAGAGACCCTCTCCTGCCTTAAAGCTCACCTGCAGCTTTACCCACGTGCTGGCTGCTGCTCCTCGTGGGGGGTCTCCCCACAATGGGTAAGAACTGAGTCAGC
The DNA here is from genome assembly GCF_000325575.1 of Pteropus alecto. Classification (NCBI taxonomy): domain Eukaryota; kingdom Metazoa; phylum Chordata; class Mammalia; order Chiroptera; family Pteropodidae; genus Pteropus; species Pteropus alecto. The sequence goes on from NW_006436888.1 coordinate 9,204,392, forward strand.
CCCCCACGCCCCCCTCCGATGGTCCCTCCTGGACGCAGCTCTATGACATCGGTCTCTCATTTACGTTTCATGTCTCACCTTCTCACGTCAAGAGCCATTAGACCTACAAGCTCTAGATTCCCCTCCCGCGCATCTGGCTTCCTTCCCGAGATCCCGCCTTCCTCCCGAGGAAACCCCTCTCCTGGCGGCTTGACTCTGCCTGGCCGTCCCCCGCCTGCCCAGCTGCCGCTTCCAGAGTAATTCCAGGGCCCGTCTCAAGCCTCCTCCCGGGTCCTCCCCGACCACACCTCGTCCCCGGAGACAGACCGGGCATGAGCCTTTTGGTTCACGGTCTTCTCGGCTCTTGGGTTTGCAGCATGTGGACCATCCCACTCTTTTAATAGAAGGGGTGCTCGTTACTGCCTAGCCGCCCCTAAAAGTTCTGCCATCTTCTGCCGATAAGGCGACATTGGGGGCCTGCGAAATCTGAGCAGTGGTCAGCATTGATGTGACTAACGAATCTAGGGGCCGCTTCATGAGAGGTGACTCGTAGTTACCCTGGCGGCCCCTTCCCAGCTGTTCCCCGAGCCCTGAAGGTGATTCAGAAAAGATAAGGCAGCGAAGGGCCGGAGCGACGGCTGGTCCCTCCGACCAGCACCGTGCTGGGGGCACTGGGCGGTAGGCGCCGACCCCCTGGCCAGCTCTCTGTGCCCGCAGAACCCAGCTGCTTCTGCAGGCTTGGACCTCGATCTCTGGCCTGGCCGAGAAACAGTTAAGAGCTGCAGAAAGAGATGGCTTCATCTCCCAGTGCCTTGACGTCTCTACGTCCAATGACCATTATGAAAGCCGAACCTTTGATGTACTTGCTAAAAATGGCACATCCCGCCTGCATCGGCCAAGAGTCGCGCCTGCTGAAAAATAGCCACTGGCCTCGGCCAGAGCCTCCTCAGGCTGCCGTGGCCTGTGAAGGTCAAGCTCCGGCAGAGCTCAAGTGTGTTCAGGCCTGAGGCCCAGCGCGGCGCACGGAGGCTGCATCGTGCAAACCAGCCCCACCCGACCCCTGGCTGAGTGGAGCCTCCGCCTTCTCACAGGCAGGAATCCACGAGGGTGGGGGGCGGGTCGACGCCACGGCCTCGGGCCACCTGCCCAGGCAGCTCCGGACACCTCCGTCTCTGTCCTGTCTGTGCTCCCGGGTTTCGGTTTTAGCCCCCAGGGAGGTGACAGGTGTTGGAGTCTGAGTGCGTGGAGGCAGCGCTCACCGTCCCCCACCCCCACGCCCAGTCTTGACCCCTGGAACCTGTGACAAGGGACTTTCTAATGGCAGAAGGGACTTTGCAGATGGAGTTGAGGTAAGGACCTTGGGGAGGGAGAGGGTTCTGCATTATCGAGCTGGGCCCCGAGCGATCTCAAGCGTCTTCACGGGAGACAGGCAGGAGGCTCAGAGTGAGGCAGGCCGGGCGATGATGGCAGCCGAGGCCGGAGCGAGGAGGCCCCGGGCCGAGGGGCGTGGGCAGCTCCCGGAGGCCGGAGACGGCAGGGGCGCCCGCCGCCCTCCGGCCTCCAGCCCTGCCAACCCAGCTTTGGGCTTCAGAGCTCCAGCACCGTGAAATAATAAATCTGTGCTTTTAAGCCACAGCGTGCGTAGTAATTTGTTACAGCAGCAACGAAAAAATAAAACTAACACTAAAATGCGCCCCGCGCTGGAGCGGGGAGGGGGGGGCGTGTGCTGCCAGGTCTGTCGCCTCATGCGGGGTCCCCCTGTAGGGAGAGCAAAGGCTTGATGGGGGCTGGGGCTGTTTAGACGGAGGGAAACTGAGGCCTGGGAGTGTGTGGCCCCCTGCCCGAGGTCACACGGGACAGAGCAAACCAGAGGCCCTTCCGGGGTCACGCGGCGGCGTCCACCTGCGGCTGGCTCGGAGAGGAGGGGTCAGGGATTAGGGAGGAGCTCCTTGTCCCAAGGTCGCGGGGACGCGATGATGTCTCCGAGCTCTGCGTCCAGATATTGACCGACCGTCAGTCACCTCGACCTACTTCTGCCTCCCGATGGCGCGCGTCAGCGCACACCACGGGGACTCTCCCTGCCACGTGCACAGCGCGTTTCGTCGCCACGTTTGGCGAGGAGAGCAGGACACGGACCCGAGTTCGGGCCGGCGGCCCCGTGGGACGCTGCCGGTCACCCTCCCCGTCCCGCTCAGCACCCCCTGCCCGAGGACGGGGCTCCTGCTCGGCTCGGGCGATGTCACCTCTCGCGTGTGCCATTTTGATCTGTTCGTTTATTCAACAGTTTGGGCTGCGCACTGACCACGTCCCTGCCCTCACGGAGCTGCTGGCCTCGTGGGCGGGAGGGGGCGTGAGCCCGGACACGCACAGTCACACGTGCGTCCCTCCCAGGAAGGGCGCAGGTCTGGGATCCTAAAGGCACGGGTTTGAGTCTCCCTCCAGCCCTTAGAAGCCTCTGCCGCGGACGGTGTGGCTGGACCCTTTTCTGCAACGGGGGGCGGCGGGTGCTACTCCCACAGCTCCCTCCAGGCTGCGTGATGACAGCGGCCCCTGGGCCAGAGCCCTGCAGAACCAGGGGTGGCCGAGTGCCACGTTTAGCAGGTGAGAGCTGCCTGGACCCACCTCCCCAGCCCCTCCCGCCCTCAGGCCTGCTGTCTCTGTCACCACTTGTCCCTTTCTTGGGTGGATCCCTGGGGTGACCAGTTCTGACCTTAGGCAGTTAAAGGGGATTAAACATAAAGAGTGGCTGGCAGGGCGGACGTGTCCAGACCCTCTGTCCAGACCCTCTGTGTGGTCACCCCCGCTGCCCTGCCTAGCGTGCGGCTTTTCACGCTGGCTGGAGCGGGGGTCCCCGGGCTCGTGTCAGAATGTGGATTCTGACTCCTTAGGTCTGGGCCAGGGCACGGGAATCTGCGTTTTCAACACGCTCCGGCTGATGCCTGTGGTGGCCCAGAGACCCCACTCCGAGCCCAAAGTCCCACGAGGCTGGTGCCGGAACTGTCGTGCTGGTGGGTGCACCTCTTCCCCTTTGTGACTCTGTGACCTGGAGCGGAGCCAGCGCACAGTAGGTGCTCGATAAACGCTGGCAAGGTGTGCGGGCAGGTGGCCGTCTGCGTTGGGGGCTGGCGCTGGAGCCGTTCCCCGAGGCGGCTCGGAACCTGTCTCTGTGCGTGAGGACGGCGGGACCTGCCCTGCTCGGTGGGGAGCCCGGTCCCCCCGGTCGAGATCCTGCAGAGGCTCAGATAGAGTTGGTCTCCCCGCCCCTCGTCCCCGATCATTCTTCTTGCTCCTCTTCGTTACCTGGTGGCACACCTGGCCCAGGTGTTCGCCCCGCCGCTGCCCCTCTCCCACCGAGTGGGTTTGGAAAACTTCCCTGACTTTTCCAAGCCAGTTTCTTTTTCCTTAAAACGGTGCTGCTTGCCATCACCCAGAGTTACCACGGGGATAAGGAGGGCAGTGTGCTAAGCTAGGGGCTGGGGTGTCAAATCCCCTTTTCATGTATTAGCAGTTTACCTCAAACGCCCTGCCCACCACCCACCCTTACCCAGGCGATTTCAGATTCAGGAACCATGTCGGGAGTCACTTCCGCCTGGAAGCCGGCCCTGATTTTCTCAGGGTGAATCAGGCCTCCTTTCTCTGTGCCCCATGGCGTGTTTGCTGTCACCACGACCAATGACTGGGCTTCTGCAGGTCTCTCGTGAGGGTCTGTATCCTTGGTATCTGGCTCAGCACCTGGCATTTAGGGTTTGCTCCTGAGGAAGTTAGTCTTGGGGAGCAGAGAACCCGGGAGAGAAACTGAGGCGGCGGGCAGAGTTGGGGCCCCTGACGCTTTTGGGGGTCAGGAGGCAGCCCACAGAGGAGAAGACGGTACCAGCTCAGCTTCGGCTCCAGTTTTAAGAGGGAGGTTTGAAGGGGCTCCATGCTCTTCTGTGATCTGAACCACTCGCTCCCTTGGGGCTGTCCTCAGGCTTCAGAGAACTGTCTATCGACGGTGACTGGACTTGGGCAATCGTGGCTTCGGGGCTGACTCAGGGGAATCCAGATTTGTCAGCCAAGATGCGGCACCCTTCAATCCCCCGCAGCCCGATGGGGAAGAAAAGTTCCCCTGGCAACCTCCTGGTCATCCTTCGAGACCCAGTTCAGGCTGCCCCTTCCCTCTACCCCGACACACGAGGTCCCAGCCCTACTCGGGCCAAGTTTAGGGTCCACACGCTCCCCAGGTACCGGAACCGCTGGAGAACGGACATCGGTCACTGACCTTGACTCCCCAAGCTGGTCCTCGGGTTGGGCACACAGTAGCTGCTCAGTGACCGTCGGAGAACATGGATGATGCTTTGTGTCTTTCACATCCGCCTTGTCTTTACGAGGCTTCTGCTAACTAGATTTGCAAAGCCCCCGGCCTGTGCCCCGGACAAGCCCACACTCTCAGTTTCTGGGGGCGCGGGGCTCCGTCTGGAGTCAGCCCCCGAGATCTCTGCAGCGTGCTCAAGAGGGCAGGGCCCGATCGCGGGGCGGGCATTGATTTTTGTCTTTATGATTTGGGCCGTGATTGATTTTCTCGGGTGGAAGCTTCGCACTTAATGAAGTGAGGGCTGCCCAGCTCCATCCAGACAGGGCTTCGGGCAAGGACAATTACCCTTCTGGTGACAGCTTCTCCCCTTTAAAAATAGATACGACGCGATGGAGATCGCTCAGCCAACGAGGCGGGGTGTGGCAGGAGATGGGGGTGATGCTCGAGGTCTTCCCCCCACTGGGAGAGGACAGCGCCGAAAGGTTGTGTTTTCATTGTCATTTTTCTTGGTAAACCTGGGGAAAATTCCGTGTTGGTTTAGAATAAACGGATGAAATATTTAACACTGCGAGAGGATATTTCAGGCTTGGTTTCCTTTAGCCCGAGCCCGAGAGCACAGCACAGCATCCGAGGGGCTCCCTCTAGATGGGGGCAGTGAACCCCCGCCCTCCCAGGTCTGGGACTCTGCAGGTTGGTGACCGGTCGCCGCCCTCCCCGCTCATGCTGGCCTCACGCAAACTGCCTCGAGGGAGAAAAAGAGAGGGAGACGGAGAAAGGGAAGAAGGGGGGAGGGGAGGCAGCTAAACTCAGGCCTCTGTGTGACCGGGCAGGTGGCAGGGACGGAGGCGGGGCTGAGGCTGCAGCCCTCATCGTCCGAGCGGAAACTCCGAAACTCGCAGATGGAAAAGCCCAATATCCCCAGGATGTCGATGCCAAGTGTGAAGGCTCAGCTTTGAGGACCACGGGGTTCAGAGTGAGGAGGACGGAGGGCGTTGGTAGGGTACGGCCCCCTCGAAGCTGTCGGTCTGAGCACCAGGCCGTGCACGCAAGACTTCAGACCCCAACCTCAGGCCGCGTGAGCCCCGCGTAGGTGTGGTCACCACAGCTGCTGGGCCCAGCTCCCGAGCTCACGGCTCCCTGCGGTCCACATGCCCGGGACTGTCGTCTGACCAGGTGTCATCTCCTCCTCCACCCTTCACTGCTTTCGTCACCCTCTCGGGACGGCCACCTGCAGGGTGAGTGCTTTGACGATGATCCTGAGTCAACACGAAGCCACGTTTGCCGTGAACTGGCCGCCGCACGTCGGGAGATGGCCCTCTGGGTGTGGCCCGGACCTTCAGCAGCATTATGCAGCCGTGCTGACTGCCACGGACCCCTGACGCTGAGGGGTCCCCCCCCGGCCTGAGCCTTGGGGCTGACACACGTTGGGGGGACTGGCCCGGTGGCAGGTACAGGGATTGTTCGGGAAGGGATGGGGCCTGGGAGCGCATGATCAGATTTGGGGACAGCAGGTGGGAACATCCAGGACGAGGACCCTACAAGGGTTTGGGGGAGTGAGGAGTCCGGCCGGCGCCTGGCGGGGAGCAAGTCTGGAGGAGGGTGAGTTGGGGGAGATGTGGGCCTCAGCGGGCACAGCGGGCATGGCGGAGAAAGCACGCGCCCTTGCAGGATGTCACGTGCCCCGCGGTACTTCCCGGGCGAGCGTGGAGAGTTAGGGGGCCTGACCTGCCCGACGTGTCTGCAATTTTTCAGATGAGGGGTTCTCGGGAAGCCGTGACACTTTTGGGGCCGAACCAGGGAAGTCCCGGGCAAACCAGGCTGAGCTGGTCACCCCAAGAATAGCCTTACTGTTGTCCCAGATGGGGAAACAGAGGCTCAGAGAAGTCCCCGGCCATCCGACATCCAGACCTATGCTCCTCCCAGTGTCTCTCTGCGAGGGGACCGGGCACCACCCTGTGGCTATCAGGACGAGGGGCGGGGCTCCTGGAACTGGGCGTGGTCCGGGTGTGGGGCGAGGCCCTGGGCGTGTCCCTGAAGAGCGCAAGTGTGATCACCGGGCACATGCGGGTTTTCCGCTGGCCACTGGCGGGCTTGGCTGTATCTCCGGCCATCGCCATCACCCCTCCGAACTCACACTGTTTATTCCTTCTCCACCGGACGGGCTGGGGAGCGGGTACATGTGCTCCGATTTTGGGGTACTGGCTCTGAGAGTTACCGACTTTCTCAGAATGACAGTCCCCAGGATGGAACGAGCTGGGTTCTGAGGAGGTCGCACCCCTTGGAGCCCTCATTAGTGTTTGTTTTCCGACGTTCCGGGGAATGCTCGCTCGATGAGATCGTGCAAATAGAATCTTTAAAAAGCGTGGGCTGCGTTTAACCGGCAGGAACAAACAGACGCAGGCAAAGTAGCCTGTCGGAGGGCTCTGTCACGGGGAGGACAGTTACCATCTGCGCCTGGTAATTATTCCACTAATCGTAAGCAGAGACTGGGCGCCTGGCTCCCCGCTCTCCACAAGAACTTGGGGTCAGAGGACACTCGCCTCCAGCCGCAGAGCCCCACCCCCCACCGCCGGGGAGGGTTCAGGGGTACCTGGGCTCTGCGGGACGGGGGTCTCTGGACTCCAGTCCGGGGTATTGGGGTCTCTGGCTGAGTGGGACCAGAGTATCACTCGGGGATGGGGACCAGGAGCAGGGCAGCCGGAGCATCGCTTTGCTGGGGGAGCAGAGGGGACTCTGGTCCTCCCTAGGATCTTGGGGGGTGTCAGGGTCCCCGCCGTAGCAGATACCGACCTAGCCGCCTGAAGCGCAGGTTCGTTGTCACAGTAAGTCCATCGCGTTCCCCCGGCCATGGTGGATGGTGGGCAGGGCTGGCTGCTTCTGGGGGCTCCGGGCAGAGTCCATTTCCTTGCCTTTTTCGGGTCTCGAGGCCCCGGGCTCCCCCCCACCACGGTGGCCGGCGGGGGGCTCTCGGGCTGCTCTCTCTCTGGTCCTCTCTCTCCTGCCTCCTCGTCCTAGCCGAGGATCCTCGCGATGACATGCGGCCACCGTCACGTCCGCCGAGTAGCCGCCCTTCCTTCCCTTTTGCCACGGAGACTGTCATCGTCACAGGTCCTGGGGGTCACATCTCTAGTGGCCGTTCCTCCGTCTCCCACAGGTGACAAATGCGTCATGCCTCAGAGCACAACTAGCTTGTTTCCTGCGATCTGTTTTTTCACGCAGGGGCTGGAGCCTGGGGACCCAGGTCTCGTCTCGGCAAATGTCACTCTCTGGGACGCACATACTCAGCCTCTGGGAGCTGCTGTTCCTCCAGCGAGAATGAAGCCACTTGTCCTGACTGTGTCCCCGTGGGAAAAACAAAACAGGGAGGTCGATATGCAAATGCTTCGAAACGTGTAAATGCCACAAAACGAATTGTGATTGTTCTTCCGGCTTTTCTGCGGAGAGTGATTTCAGTCCATTGTCTCTGAAGTCCAAGCTCTAGTGGCCTCACAGGAGCTCCCTAAGGTCTCTGGAACTTTCCTTCCATCCGCCAGGCCCAACCCCACGCCAGCGCCGGCCCAGGAGACAATGGGCCGGTGGCCCCTGTACAGAGGCGCTGACCTCGCCCAGACCTGTGCCTCGGGGTGGACGGCGAGCCTGCCTGCATGCTGTCAGCCCTTGGGTCACAGGACATAGCCCACGTGGGGCGTCCACTGGAGACAAGGCCACAGTCTCTGTTCCATTGTCCCAGCAGCTTCACGGTCAAAACCCTAACCCAGGAGCCGCCATCGATGAGTTTTGACAAATGCGCACCCCCGTGTGACTCCAAGCCTTTCGAGCTTGGACCCGAAAGCTCCATCCCTCCCCGGCCAGTCAGGCCCCTAGGTGGCCAGCGGTGGGAACTTTCAAGTTCGGCCGTTGTCGCGGAGCCGTCTGTGCTGTTCCTGGCCTCTCGCCCACCACCTGTGTGGCCACGCGCACCGTTCCTTCCTTTCTGCTGCTGACGGTGCGTGTGTCTACGCCGAGCTTCTTCGCCCACGGTCCTGGTGATGGATCCTGGGCCGTTTCCGGTTCCGGGCTGTTCCGACTAAAGCTGCCGTGAGCGACCCGTGAGAGTCTGCTCAGTGCCCTGAATGCCCTGCACTCTGCCCACATGCTCCCCGGCTCGGGAAAGGAGGCCTGGCGGTGTCTCTGGGGGTCACGGTGCCTGAGGGGAGCCCTCGGGCTCGGATGGGAGGGGCTGCCAGGGCCTCGTCTGCAGGGCGGATGGGCACATCCTCGGAGTGTCTCGTTCCAACACGGCGCTCCGACCCCCTGGGCTCCCGTCCCGGCCCCTTCCTGTGGCTCCGGGGCCTCGTGGCTGTTCGCGTCTGTGCGCGTGAGCCCTGGGTTGCTGCTGCCCGCACACTGTTCCCTTAACAATGTGACGGTGACTGCAGGACAAGCGTGCCACCCTGAAGGAGCAGCAGAGTCTGTGCGGTAAGTGGATGATGAACACCAGGGTTTGTGGGTTCTGCTCTGGGAAGATTTATAGCCTGGATGCTGCATTATCTAGCTAATCGTTTCCTGTCCAAATGGCCTGGGACTTGCACCCAGAGCCTCAGCCAGCGCACGGTATTCTGGGCCCAGGAGGAACAGACAAGCCGCGTGGCTTCTCCCCGCACGGCTGAGATCCGCGGATTCGGAGCTCGCCCTTCATCCCGGACCGGAAGACAGAGGCGAGGAAGCAGCTTGCCGCACCGTCCCCTCCTCCTGGCCTCTGCTGCCCCCTGTGTGACAGACACAAGGGCCTCGGAGCCCTTGAGGTGACAGTCCACAGGATTCAGTGCAAACTGGGCTCTGACACTCCTGGGCCCCGATCTGAGCCCTGGGCGTCTGTGAGGAGCCACGTCCCTTCACAGGGAGCCCTGAGCTGACACCGGTTCCAGCCGGCTTCCTGGTGCAAATGTCAGAGCCGGGAAGCCGAGGACGCTGTGGAGGGGCCGCCTGCTTTGTCACACTTAAACGGAGACACTCAGCTCTGGAGCGGGCAGGGTGGCAGCTGGCCAGGAGCTTGCTGTGGGGCTGGGCAAGTCCGATCAGTGTCCTCTGTCCTCCCTGTCGTACTGTGGGGTCAGTGGGCTGTGTGAGTCCTTTCCGGTGATGGGGGTCCAAGCTCAGCTGGAGAAGCCGGCCGGGACCTTCGCGCCAGAGGAGAGAACGGGGTGGTGACGGCCGGCTGCCTGTCTGGCTCCCTGCTTCTGAAGGAACAGGAGCTCCAGATGAGAGACGCGACCTGAGCCCTCGGGGATGGCCCGGCACGGAAGGCCCAGAGCAGGGGCTGCGCTGGCGTCTCCCTGCCAGCGGCTTCCTGCCCTCGGGTTTTCAAGTGCTCGGGCCCTTTGCCAGAGGAAAAAGTTCCCAGTCAGGCTCAAAGAATATGCAGTTTTCTCTGTCCCCTGCTCTTTCCAATGTGGGGGCCAGGCAACTCCCGACCTTCCCCCTGCTCTGCCACTACCGTGCCCCCGGGACCCCGCTGCTGCAGAGAGCTTGAGGGGGAACCACGGGCTGGTCCAGGTTACCCAGGGGCTCAAGGCACGTTGACGATAGCAGCGTTGACTATCATGGGGGCCACGCGACTGGGTTCATGGGTCTGTCCTGCAAGCATCTGGGTAGGAAACCCAAGTTCCTATCATGTCCAGTGAGCAGAGTGGACAATACTGACCACTGTGGGTAACGCTGACCCACGTGGATAACGTTGATCACTGTGGGTAATGCTGACCTGTGTGGGTAGTGATGACCCGTGTGGATAATGGTGACTCGTGTGGGTAACATTGACCCGTGTGGATAATGATGACTCGTGTGGGTAACGTTGACCATGTGGGTAACACTGACCACTGTGAGTAACGTTGACCTGTGTGGGTAACATTGACCCGTGTGGATGATGATGACCCATGTTGACTCGTGTGGGTAACGTTGACTATGTGGGTAGCGTTGACCACTGGACCAACAGCCCCAGGGGAGACGCAGGGCAGAACCGGGACCGCGTGGGGCTTGGAAGGCCCACACCAGATCTAGCCCAACCAGGGTGAAACCCTCAGTGACAGCAGCGCCCTCACCGTGGGCAGCGAGAGGCAGCGGGAGGTGTGAGTGGGCGTCTGGGGTCACGACCGTGCTCCACGGCTCGACCCTGGTGCTGGTTACTCGGGTGCGCGCTCCGCGACAAGTCACCCGCACACGCTCTGATCTCGACAGCTCCCTAAACGGCCTTCGGAGCCCAACACAACAGTTTAAAAGTTGGCCACGCTGCTCGAAAGACCATACTGAGTTCCAGTAAAAGTCGGGGTGGGGCGGTCCCAGGTCGTCCTCTTGGGAGCACGAGCTGGCAATTTAAAGGGACTTCTGAAGTTCATATGCTTTAGGCGATTGATTCTACTTCTGGGAGTCTATCCTAAGAGAATAAGAATATATAAAGGTAAAACGCATGTCCTAGGATGTTCTTCGCTGCAAACTCACATAAAGTTTTTAGAAGCCTAAATATCCAGTGGTTAAAAAAAGAGATCACTACATCCCCGATAAAATGACCCAAATGAGAAAGACTGACAAAAATCGGATATTGAAGCGGTGTTGATATTGAAGCAACCAGGCCGCTCGCACGTTGTCAGTAAGAGACAAAAGCGATCTAACCGCTTTGGAAAAAATGGAGCATTTTCTCATCAAGAAAGTTGTATATTTACGACTCAGCAATTATACCTAGGTTTTACCCGGGAGAATGACAGCACATATCCCCCAAAAGGCACGCACAGAAATATCCACATCTGCTTTATTTATAACGCACAGAACCTGGAGATCACCCGGGTGGCCATAACGGATAAACAAATGATGGTGCATTCACACGACAGAAAACCACTCAGCAGAAACGGGAATGCGTCAGCGAACAGGCAGCACGTGGGCGGGCCTCGCAGGCCCCGTCCTGGGAAAAAGAACCTGAACCATAAGGAATACGCGTTGTGTGGTCCCGTCGACAGGAAGTTCCAGAACAAGGAGACCCGACCTGGGTTGCGAAGATCAGATCGAGGTGGCCCGAGGGGTGTCGCGTGGGGCGGGGCCGGGGAACGGTCTTGGTGACGGCACGTTCCACGTCTCCGTGACGAGGAGTGTCGCATGACCGTGGATGATTTGTCAAAATCCGTGGAACGGTACGTTCAGGACCTGTGCGACCCACAGTACGTACATTTTATCTGAACAAACAAACTTGTAAACACAGATGGAACCACGGTCAGCAGGTTTGCCGATTACGATGCCGTGGGTTAGCTATTTTAAAACTATTTCCTCGTTATTCTGATCTGGAGCAAATGAGTAAATATACCAAGGATAACGGGAGCGGAATCTCTCTCGGACAGAGAAGCGCGTTCCGATGCAGCCTGGAGGAAGGTGAGGTGTGTCTCATGGCCTGGAATTGGAGGGACCAGTGCGAATTCATTTCTGCGTGTGCGTGTGTCGGTGCGCATGCGTGCACGCTCACATACACAGACGTGCATATGGATATGCACATAGAAGTGTATAAACACATGTGTATAAATATGTCTCTATATGTTTATGTTATATTTATACTCGTTCTTTTTTTCTTTATTTCTTCCTTCTTTTCTCTTTCTCCTCCATCTTTTTCCTTCTTTTTCTGGCATTCATCTATCATCTATTTCTTCATCATCTGTCATTTTTCTACTAATCACCTAACTCTCTATATCTATTATCTATCTTCTATTTATCTATCAATCATCTATATATCTATCATCTATCCATCCATCTATCGATTTGTCCATCCACCCACATATCTATCATCTATCCATCCATCCATCCATCCATCCATCTGTCCATCCACCCACATATCTATCATCTATCCATCCAACCATCCATTCATTCATCCATCCATCCATCCATCCATCCATCCATCCAGCCATCCATCCATTCATCTATCCATTCATCCATCCATCATTCTTTCCTCTATCTATCTATCTATCTATCTATCTATCTATCTATCTATCTATATCCATCCGTCCGTCCGTCCGTCCATCCATCCATCCATCCATCCATCCATCCATCTGTCCATCCATCCACATATCTATCATCTATCTATCCATGCGTCTGTGTATTTATCTATGCATCGACCACCCATCCGTCATCTCTCCCTTAGGTCTGTCCACTGGGAGGACATGGAAGCCACGACACCCAATTTCAGTGATTACTCCTTGCCTCGCACCCAGATTGTGGCTCCTAAGATCGTTTCTGTCCAAAGGAGCTGGGATTCCTTGGAGAAAAGGCTGATGTCAGGCCCCAGGCAGGGAAAGCACAAGGCGAGTCTGGACGGTTTTCTGTTTCCGTCAGGAAGTAAGAAAGTGCTCGAACAATGATGGGTTATTCAGAGGACATGGGGCCAGCTGGGACAACTGGAGCATCCAAATAAGTAACTGTAGTAATGGATTATAATCCACCGATGAAACAAAGCCAATGAATCCATACCGATAGAAGTCAATGAATGAATAAAGAAACCTGGAGAAGGGAAAGCTCTGTTTACTTTAGAATTTCCCCTGAATAAAGGACTTAGGAAGCCCTTAATGGGTGCTGAAACCAGTGGGTGAGAGTCAGATAATGCACAGGCTACTCGTAGAATCATTGTGTCGCCCACGAACGACTTCGGAATTATGACAGGGGAGAGGAATTTTA
>NW_006436888.1:9218470-9231303 GCF_000325575.1 Pteropus alecto
GGGACACAACTTGGGTGACCTTATCCAGCAAGAAGAGAGTCAGCACAGCCGAAACGCTGTGGGCCCCAGGCATAGACACCGACATGAGCCCAAAGGGCAGAGTTCAGAGACGGATGACCACCCGGCGGCCTGCCTGCCCAGCCCGACCACACGCCATGTCACTGGGACCACAATCCCTGGAGCACTGGTCGGCAGGGAGCCCCGGGGAAGCAGGGAAGGACAGCTCAGAGAGCGGGGCTGCCTGCGTGAGCTCACCCGTGGCCAGAGGGCTGGGAAGCCCGGCCGGCTCAGAGGTGGGGGCGTCCACTGGCCCAGGGCGGGGTCCTGGCTTTGCCGTGCACGTGGGTTCTGCGTGCGGGAAGGTTTGGAGTGTGATGGGGAGGGATCTTCTGCCTGCTCCAGGCACAGCTGTGGCGCAGGAACCCGGTGTCTGTCACACTCCCCGGGGGCGCCGGGGGCACACAGTGTGTGATGGTGGCCTCTGCAGGGAGAGTGGCTGTTACTAGGGTTTTGTGTTGTCCGCATGCCCAGGTCACTCCTTTTGGAAGCTGGAGGGGACCAATGTCGCTGTCTCTCTTTATACGAGACAGAGGAGCTGGTGATGCAAACAGGTTCTCTGCGGTCGGGGTCTGCACAGCGAGCCGTGGGGGGAGCTGGCTGGCCTCCAGCTGGGCACCCCTGTGCCTACCTCGTCCCACCCCGTCTCATCGTTGGTATTTAAGGTTGACAGACAGTGAGGCACAGCAGCAGGGGACGGGCGCGCCCAGCCACCCCGGCTGCCTCCCGCGACGGGAGAGCTGGCTGCCTAGGCCCGTCCTCCCACTAGTCAGATTTCTGGCCTTGGTTGAACAGACACGCATTTCTTGCATCTTTCGTGGAGGGGTCACGCTGGATGACTCCCTCAAAGCAAGGCCCATGAGCTCCACTCCAATCATCCAGGCTGTACAAGCCTCAGGCCTCGTGGGGTCCCCGCTGGCTGCTGCCACCTGCCCTTCTCCGTCCTGGCCACTGCACCAGGACGCGGTCCCCCGTGCGCATCCCTCGGTAGGTCAGCTGATGCTCACCTTCTACGACGCATCCGCCCAATGGCCGCGTGGCTGGGGACCAGCGGCTGCCGTGGGAGCGGAAAGAACAGAGGCCGAGTCTGGCCTGGACCTGCCTCTGACAGTCACCGTGAGCCCGGGCAAGTCCGCCGCTCCTCCGGGCCCCCGTGTTCTCCTCTGCGGGCCGGGGCTGTGTTAATGACCCCGTGGTGCTTCCGGCCCGAAGCCCCCGCAAGTCTCGAGCACAGGACAAGCAGCCTTCTCTGTGACATAATTCAGGGGTTAACCGTCCCTTTTCTTCGATGTCGTCATGACTCTCAGAGCCAGGTTGCAGTATCTGGGATGCCCGTCACCTGCCCTCCAGCCAGACCTGGCTAAATGCTCCAGGCCACCCCCTCTGTGAAGCCTCCCTTGGTTTCCCACCCTGCAAGCCAACCCTAAGCTGCTCTGTGACAGGGACACGGTCTGGCCTCCAGCGGGCGCGCCGAGCGTCCTGTCTGAATAAGCGAAATGATGAAGGAAGGAAGGAATCAGCAGACGGACTCAGGAAAGGATGCGCCGACGACGGCGAGCCGGGCAAACATCCTGGCACATGAGGGACCAAGATGCCTGTCCTCCCGCAGCTCCCTTCAGGGGCAGAAGACATCATGTCATAACTGAGCCACGTGGCCGATGGACGGCGGACGAGGAGGATGAGCCATCGAGAGTTTGCAGAAGAACGAAGCTGGTCCTGGGAAAACTTAGCAGGAGAGACTGTCTCTGCCTTGTGGGATTTATGTTCGAGCGTCTGTAGATGTGAAAAGCTTCCTGATGTGCAAAGAGGTGGGGGTGGTCGTTAGAAGTGTTTAGGGGGATTGGGGAATGGGTGGGACAATCTAGAAGGACTGTCTGGAAGAGGCGGGCTTTTCTCTTGCATTAAAGAGAAAAGAAGTTCATTCAAGCTGAAAGTCACTGCATGATCACGAGGCTGGGTGTCGACTGCCCTCTGTCCAGCACACCCGGACCCCGTGTCCGTCTCGTTAAGTCCCCGGCAGGCTTTACACCGCAGCGGAAGCCCAGCGAGCATCACGGGGCCACGCCGCGCCCGCTCCGGTGTGGGCGAGTGGTGGCTGCCGCGGTCCCTGGCGACGGGTGGATAGCGCACCAGATGGTTCCGGAAGTTCTCTTTCTGACACCTGGCCCACGTCTCCTTCACCTTGCCTCAGGGTCAAAATATTCCCAACGAGTGGTCACTTTTAAAACCTTCCTTTAAAAAGACCCCTGTCATAGACAAGCAGGAACCCTGGGCGGTTCTGACGACTCTTACAGTCCGTGATAATTGGACGTTTTAACCATGGACACGGGAGTCTGAGAATTTAACAGGAGAGGAGAATGTAATTGCACGGACTTTGTGCCCGAAGCGCTGGGAGGAGGAAGTTGGTTTTCATCGCTGCAGCGGCTAAGAAGCCCAGGTCTGCGGTCCGGGGAAATGACACACTCGTGCAGGAGTGACCGGCGCTCGGGTGCGCAGTTGCCGGCGCTGGGGCCGGGAGCGGGCCCGGCAGTCATCGGAACTGTGACAGGTCTCAGCGATGGCTCGAAGTTGCTGGAGGCCCCGGAGCACAGAGCTCTGCGTGTCTCACTCTGGCCAGGGGCCTGTCGCCTGGGGGGCGACTCAGCCAGAGAGCTTTTCATCACGCCGAACGCCTTCCCTTCCCGGCACAGACCGGAGCGAGGTTGACGAGCCGGCTCCCCTCCCAGGTCTCTGCTCCAGCCCCGAAGCCAGAGGGAGCTCTCTGAGGTGATGACCAGAAGTTTCCATACTGCCCTGAGGCTGGTGACACCCCCACCCCTACCCAGCTGGCCCCCCTCAGTCTCACGCCTTATCGGGGCTGGTGGAGCAGAGGAGGCGCGCAGCCGGAACCGAGAATCAGGGGGCTCTCGTTTCCCGAGGACCCAGCCCTCTGTCCCCAGGGGCCCCTGGAGTGGACCCGCAGTGCAGATTGACCCGTGTCTCCCGCAACCTCCATGCCTCCAGCTAGGAGTGAGCTCAGAGCCTCACCGCCGGATTCGGACCTGGGTCCAAGGCCCCGGCCGCCACGCAGGGTCGCGAGCTGCGATGCAGCGGAGTTTCAGATGGACGGCGGGTACTGTTTTACTATGAGGACATCCCAGAGGGCGTCTGGGGATGCGCTTGCACCGAAAACACACCCCTCATCGCTGGTCTCAAGTTCCAGTCCGCCTGGGCTTCCTGTGCGTTTATCTGGGAGCCCCCCCACCCCTACCCCTGGGGGACCTTGGGCAGGTTTCCCAACATTTCCGCGCCTCAGTTTCCTCATCTTCTCAAGGGCGGAGGGTGACGGAACGGCCCCGCGGGCTGGCGTGGGGGTCGACGGGATGATCTGTGAGGGCCCAGTGCACGCCTGGGCGGATGGGAAGTGTGGCCATTCCCAGTGGCAGGGACGGATGCGGGCTCCGCCTCCTGCACATCGTCATCGTCATCGTCATCGTCATCATCATCGTCAGTCATTGTCATCGTGGCCTTACGAGTCCAGCGAGGGCCCTGCAGACATCGGGCGGCGCCATCTGCTCCTGGGTGGCAGTTTCCTGCTCTTCGGTGTGCGAGGAATCCATTCGGAGGCCAGTGGTTAGCAGCCCTCCCCCCCCACCCTGCACCGCCCCAGATGGTACCTGCACGGTAGGCTGGACCACCCAGAGGCCCGCAGAACAGGGACAGTCTGTCCCAGTGGCGGCTGTCCCGAGGTGCTGCTAGCCTGGCTGGCCACCGTGAGTGTTGCTGGGGCGCTCGGCTGAGCTGCCTGAACCCCAGGGGTTAGGGAAGGGGACGGAGTAGGGGCTCCTGTGAGCAAGCAGGCCTGCTTGTCTTTCCAGCAGTGAGGGGCCTTGACCAAGTCCCAGTGACCCCCAGGGCCTGTCCCCCTGCCTGTCCCAGGAGCACGGCACCGCGGAGGAGGGGTTCCTGCCCCAGAGGAGGGTCACCCAGGGGGTGTACGGGCGCATGGCCAACGGGGCAGTTTCTGAGTTGACATCTCTAGGTGCCAGAGAGTGAGCTGGGCCGACCTCTGCCGAGCTGGTTGTCTCTTCCGGGGCTGCAGCTCCTTTGAGAACCTGATGGGAACCGAAGACCCGTCGCTGGAGAGCGAATGCCATCGACTACTGGGGGTTCCCTGGGCCCCCGGCCCACTCGGGGATCACGGGCCCCTTGGCATTCGTTGGGGTGGGGGAACCAAACCCAGTCGAGGAGCCCTGAGTGCAGGGGCAGCTTGAAACGGCTGGAGTAGAATCATAGAGGTTGCTAATTTGGGAAAGTTGGGGCGCAGATGGAAGGGGTGGCCGGGTACAGCTGTGTTGCCTCCGACAGGCCAGGATCCCGGGTGGCGGGTGGGTCAGAACTGACGGGGGCAAGGTGGCCGTGTGGGAAACAAGTACGGGGACCCACAGGGAGCCAGCATGATCCTGGCGGACTGGAGTGGCTGGGGACTTCCGTCCAGCCCTGGGCCTGATGGGGCTGTGGGCCGGGTAACGTGGTTTGGTGGCTTCCCAGGCAGATGACAGGTACATCACGGTGAAGGCCGAAGGCTCAGCAGCTCACATCCTTGCTTCGGTTTGCAAAGGTGCAGGTGGGCGCCCGGTAGGTGGGCACCCGGTAGGTGGGCGCCCAGTTGGGGCCATAGCAGCTCCATGCGTTCCTGAAAGCTGTTCTTCCAACATTTTGAAAACATTTACCTCTCCATCCCGGCTCTGTGCTCATGAACTCTCAGGGCGTGGGGTGTGCCACTGCCATTTATGTGGAATCCCAAGCGGAAGCAGCCTCCCTCCCCCCGAACCCGGGAGCCCCTCCCCAGCCTCTCAGAGGGGAGCCCGGTCTATGGAAGGAGCCGCAGCTGGTGTAGACGCACTCACAGCCTGACATCGCTCTCCGGCCGTCCCCACTGCAGTACTGATGCGGGGGCTGGGAGACCCAGGCTCTGCTGCTGAAAAGTCATCTCCAAGTTTCATTTTGAATTGTAAAAATCAGAAGGAAAAATGCCCCGCAATCGTCGGATGAGAAATATATTGTCTCATCACATTCGCTTTCATTGATTCTTTCGTATTTGTATTAAAACTGAGAAGCTTCTCGTGAGCGAGGCCTGTACGGGTGGGGGAGGGCGGGAGGCACACAGAGAAGAAAGGGGAGAGGAATTCTTAGGGGACCCTGTCTTCGCCTCCCTTCACACAGAACAGCCGCTTCTGCAGAAGGGACACACCCCGAACGGTCACTGGATGGCCACAGCCTTATCTTCGTGTTGGGTAAATATGCCCACGTGACAGGCCGGCCCACGCCGTTGAGTGTGTGAGTGTGAGCTCGGCCCCCGGTCTCTAGTCTGCACGAGGACGCGTGGGAAGAGACGCAGGGAGGACGTGGACAGGTCCTGGGTGACGGCGAGAGCTGCACGGGGCGATGCCCACCTGCTGGGTGGGGCTCGTGTGTGGCCCTTGCTCGGACGGTCTGTCCTTGGCTCTACGGCACCAGCTTCCTCTCCTCCTGTCGCTGGCTCCCCGCCTTCCTCCCCGCCGTCTGACCTCTCCTCACTCAGACAATCTCAGATGCCATTAGGCGGAGGTGGCCCAGACTGGATGCGTATCCCGAGGAAATATTTTAAGGGAAATGAAAGCAGCTGACGGGCAGCTGGAGCCCAGCAAGTTCGATGATCTCCCAACCAAGAAGCGACAGGGTGCCAGCTCGTCTCTACGTCCCGCCGTGGCCACTGGCGGTGGCTCAGCTCTGCCCACATCCCTCCGTGCCTGCTCGGCGACAGACGCCCTGTTAATGGCGGTCACGCCTTGGACTCCGAGATAAACTGCTCGCAGGGCTCCCGCACCAGCGGCTCCTGAGCCGCCCGGTCTAATCGAATCTGCTCGTCTGAATCGCACGCGGCCCCCCAGTTCCCCTTGCTCAGCACGTCGCCTCTCGCTGGCCGTCCCCAGTCCCTGCCTCCCTCCCCCTCGGCTCTCCATCCGTCTGTCCTTCCCAAGCCAGTCAGATGAGATGCCGCAGTGTCCACACTCGGGCGCGGAGGGGGCCGCCCCATCTCGGCCCAGCCCACGGCAGAACGGACCCCCGACATGCGGACACCTCAGAACAAGCTCCGAGGGGCACACCGAGAACCCGCTTCCTTATCAAAGCAGCGAGTTTGAGATTAAAATGGTAATTATGTTGCAAATGACTGTAGCTGTCTTTCATAAACGTGCACGCAGTGCTTGAAACGTGACCGGCGGTGTCCGGCAGCATAATGGGCTTAATAAACGGTATCTTCAGTGTATTGTCAGGGAACAGAGACCATTAGTCTTGGCCGTGACAATACCGTAATTTCAGTGAGCTACTTCCCGTTCTTCTCTGCAGCGTGTTTTTTTCAATAGCATGTGCTCATCATTTTTTGCGAGCTACTTCCCGTTCTTCTCTGCAGCGTGGTGTTTTTTTCAATAGCATGTGCTCATCATTTTTTTCTCAATAGGACTTTTTTTTCTTTAGCATAACTTGCAGATTGTTAATCTGGTTTTGTTATCTCTCATTTTCCCCACTTAAAAGTTTTGCTTTTCCTGTTGCTGCTCTTCAGAGCTGTGGGTGTGGGGACATAACCAGGTTTGCTGGAGCGGGGAGGGGTACGCGGGGGCCTGGCGTTAACGTAGGGGTCTGGTCACCAATTTCAGTGTGTGGGGGCCCGAGGCGTTCCCCACAAGGCCAAGCTATTCTCGGACACCAGCCACGGGTCCTGCAATTCAACTCGGTTCTGGCACTCTCTACCCGGAGATGGCATCAGACCCCACAGGTCGAAGGCATAACACCGCTCCACTTCAGAAGCCGGTCACAAGTCCAGGTTGTCACCAGTGCCTCTGACCAAACCGGCTGTAAATCAGAGGTCCCCACCACCCCCTCCTTGGGTTTGATTAATTTGCCAGGGTGTCTCACAGAATTCAGGAGACCTGTTTACTCGCAGGTGACCGGTTTATTACAAAAGACGAAAGAATAGGAACCAACAGCCTGATGAGGAGAGACACAGGACGAGGTCTTGAGGAGAAGAGCTTCTGTCCTGGAGGAGTTCCGGGCCCGGCAGGGTGGCAGGTGGAAGGCTCTGGTTCCCCAGCCCAGCATCCGTCCCAACCCCGCAGCTTCGTTACATAGTACGATTAAATCATCGGCAGCTGGTGATCGACTTAACCTCCAGCCTCTCTCCCACCCCGGAAATCAGGGCATGGGACTCGAAAGTTCCAAGACTGGTTCCTCTGGCAACCAGCCCCCTACTGTAGGCGTTTTGAAGGGTCACCTGATTAAGGCGGACTTGGGTGTGGCGGAAAGAGGCTTGTTACTTACAGCACAAAGCACAGTTCACCTTCATGGCTCAGAAGGCGTTTGAGGGCCTGAGGACAGGAGACCAACGTTATGACAAAAGATGCTCCTATTACTTTTCTCACTCAGATCCCAGGGGTCTGAGGAGCTTTGAGCTAGGAACAGTGGATGAAGACCAACGTATATAAGAAATATATTTTGGTCATCTGAATGACCAAATATACAGTCTTATCAATCACGATATCGCAGTGATTGTCCTACAGTCGCTGGCGTGTCTTGAGTTGGCACTGGGGTGACAGCACCTTGAGCCACAGAGCTGGATGGGCGAGACGGAGGACGCATCTTCCCCTTTACAGACTGGGAACACCAGGCGTCAAATTTGGTTTTCGTGACCTGTTTTGCTTCGTGCCAAGCAAAAGGTTGGGAGGCGCAGGCGGCTAAAGGGCCAGGTGGGTCCGTGTCCAGCCTGAAGACCGGGGGAAGGGACAGGCCTCCCTGCAGAGGACGGAGCCCGACCCAGGGACCACAGCCTGCCGGCCAGGACCGAGGAAGGCGGGGCTCCTGGGATTAGGGCTTGGGACTCGCTTGCCAGGCTGACCCGCAGCGCAGCCAGTGCCCCGGGAAACTGATCGGACTTGGAAGGGCCTGGAAGAGCCTGGTGTGGGACCACCATTTGCAGTGACCTCAATATGCAGGTGGAAGGTTTCTCCCCAGCTGTGTCTCTCCCGGTCGTCGCCTGGTGAAGGGGACGCGTGAGGATCCCGGGCCCAGCAGACCGAGAGGTTGGTCCCGTGAGGATCGGCTTGGCTCGCCAGCGCCAAGCTGGCATCCTCCCACCTCCACCTGCACCGACCTGAGGTCCCGTGGTCATCGGGATGCTCCCAGAATTCAGTGTGTGACTATGGACGTGCCATGAGAATATGCCAGATGCAGGATGGGGCAGGAAGAGACAGAAACCGCCAGGAACCCAGCAGAGTCGGGATGAAAATATTGTGCATGTTCTTCAAAAATGTCAAACGCAGAGTGACCACCTGACCCGGCCACCCCGCTTCTGGGCAGGGACTCAGGCTCTCGTACAGCATCCTTCAGGGCAACGCGGTCCTCAACAGCCAGGAGGCAGGGACAACTCCAACGTCCACCGTTGGATGAGATGGATGGACGAAGGTGGCCCATCCGTTCGGGAGACTATTAGTTGGCCATAAAGAGGAACGAACGGAGGAACCTGGAAGATGCTATGCTCGCTGAAAGGAGACAGAAAATATTCCACATCCGCGCCATCCTGTCCACGTGAGTCAGTCTAGAGAAGGGACCCCGTGGAGGCAGAAGGTTTGGCTGGTGCTCGCCAGGGCCTGAGTGAGGAGGGAGTTGGGAGTGACCACTTAGCGAATGGGTAGGGGGCTTCCTTTCGGGAATGCCGCAGATGACTTCGCACGGGCAGCTCTGTGAATGCACAAAATGCCACTGCAGTGTTCCTTTTAAAATGATGCATTGCTAATTCGATATGCTATAACTTTTTCCTCAATTAGAAAATACAAAATAAAGAGAAAAGCCTGTGCATTTGAGGCGGAAAGGCGCCTCTTCCTTTCTGAGCTGGCCAGCCCTGGGGCTGGCTCACAGAAACGTAAAACCCGTCAGAGCCGCAAATGCAAACGCTGGCCAGGTCCTAGTCCTGGAAGCTCACGCTGCAAACATAAGCGTTTTGCACGCTTGGGTGTTTGAGCTGACGGTGTCGGGGAGGTGAGCACAGCTGTGATGAGGGGGAAGCGCCTGTCCAGGCGGACAAGACTTTGGTCCTAAAATAAATGTCCAATCAGATTTTTAATCCCGAGACCCCGCGTGTGGCAGCACAGAGCGGCCGTCTTCATTCAAGATGTGTGACCTTGTTCATTTGGCAAAATAAAAGCTTATTTTGGTCCAGAAGTTGAGGATCTGACCCTCGGGAGGGGAGCGTGAGCAGCAGAGAAGTATCTGGGGTTCTCTTGGGGCCTGGTCCGGCCCGGTGCCGCCTGCGATAACCCTTTCCAGGTGCACAGACCTGCAGTCGGCGTGCTTCGTGTGCTAAATTCCAGATCAGGGAAGTTTTTTCTTAGTGAAAGCTATTAAGTCTGTCAATGCCTTGATGTCTTTCGAGTCCTTTGTGGCCCCAAATCAAATAGAAGCTTTTTACGTCCACGCTTGAAACACCCTGTTTCCCATTTCTTTCACCTAAAGGGTTTCTCCCCTGCGTGACAATCACAAATCACTTCTGAATGGCGCTCCGCCATTCGGCACTTGGGCATCCATTAATGAGGCAGACACATCCGTACCCACTTCCCCGCGGCGTATTTAAACACTAGACATGTGCCCGTAGATATTTCTATGTGCGTTTACAGGATTCGCTGGCACCAACGCCGTAGACCACCTCCATTAATGAAATTATCGTCACTAAACGGTTGCCTTGCCACCACCCTGTGACTCATTGCAATTTCTGCCATTTTCTGTCACAATGACTGGGCAATTACTCAAGCTCAGTAATTCACTGCTCAGCTTCCTGCAAAGGAGGGAGAGTCTTAGATGGAGTTTTTTTTTTTTTTTTGACAGCTGGAGGAACGTTAATGGATGGCAAGAGACAGCCAGCCCGGAGAAGTAGCAGGCGCCTCTCTATCTATCTGTCCCTACAGCACTTGCGATAAAAGCTTTCTCAACTTTTCTGTCGCTTGAATAGCAATTACTAAAACCCTCTACTTGGGAAAATGCATTAATTAGATGCTTTCTAGAGATGTTTCAGGTTTATCAACACCAATGTCAGTACAAGCTCCTCAGAGGGAACGTGGAGACGCACAGAGCATGCGTCTCCGGTTCAGCCCGAATGCCAGCGTTCTCCGGTTCCGTGGCCTGGCTTCTCCTGCCCGTTCCCCGGGCTGCTCATGCCATTCCCCTCGGAGGGACTGGGCTGGCCCTGGGCACTGACCCCAAAGACACACCAATGGTGAGGCTGCTGGCTATTCCACAAACTTCGTGCCAACTTCTTCGGTAGAATGGGGGTGAAAATAGCATCCTTTATACCAGAAGGGGGTTTTGAAAGTTAATGCTGATACATGTACGGTTCGTATAAACACAATGCCTAGCAAGTGCTAAGTGCTGCATCCGTGCCAGCTGCTGCTACGGTTACTTCTGTTACTAGAATGTCGGCTGCGGGAGAGCGGGGCGTGTGTCTGTGTTTATCAGGCCCTCGGCAGACGTTTGTCAGTGAACCGAACATAGTTATTCTTGTCCTTGTCGTTGTGATCAACCTGCTGCTCGAGGTCTGATGGGGAGGTAGAAGAGGGGGAATTGTGGGTCATAGGAAGGTGGAGGCGCAGGGCTCGGGGGAAGCGAGGTGCCCCGGGCAGGCACCCAGGAGGCTCTGCTTGGGGTGGTGCTTAAGCTGGGGTGGGGAGGACGTTGATGCTGAACCAAGTCAGTGCTAGGCGTGCTCATTACACGCTTGGCATGGTTTCGAGGCTTCTCAGGTTGAACTCAACCCTGTCTCCCAATCCCCACCGCGCGCATGTAGAAAACCGGTTTCATGTAAAATTGGAAGGAATAACAGCCAGGGCCTCGAAATGTCCTGGGGACACTTGGTCATGCTGCCCAGACCCTTGCCTCTGAGCAGGCCTCTTGGGGAGGAGGCAGTTCACAGCCTCGGGCCACCCCCAGCCCATCCCTCCACCCGGGGGACCCCTGCCCTGTGGGGTGTCCACGCCTCACGGCACTAAGTGTCCCTATTTCTCCTCACTCCACCCCCTGTGAATTGGAGGTCTGTTTAGAGATGCGACCGCCATGGTTTTGGAACAGGGTTCTGGCTGGAAGGGAGACAGACGCTCTGTTTCGGCCAGGGCGAGAGAGCGATTCATCGAGTCCGCCGGCCCCACGAGTGGTTGAGCGATGACCGTGGGCCAGGTGCTGCCTGTGACGGGCGAGGTGGCAGGGGTCAGCGGCTTCCGTCCGGGGCCCGGAGGCGGCCTGAGAGCGTGTGCCGGGGATAACGCGGGCCGATGGACGTGGCTGAGCATCATGCGTTAGTACCAGGCGTTAGCCCCGCCCCCCTCGGACACCCGCCCTCGGCTGGGCTCCCGTGCCTTTGGGGCCGTCACCCCCTCTTCCTGCTCACTGCACAGGCCACTTTGCTGGGGCGTGAGCTGGGAGGTAGCTCTGGAGGACACAGCTGTGGGACCCAGTTCTGGCGGGGCAGAGGCTGGGCGAAGGGGCTGCGTCAGTCTGCAGCCGTCAGGGACGCTGACCTCTCTCCAGGCTGCAGTGGGACACAGACCAGACCTGTCTGTGCATCCAGAGCAGAGACACTGCTGTGGTGACGGGAGCCGCTGTCTGTGGCCAAGGCCGAGTTCCTGGGCGTTGGAGACAAACGAGGTTGTGTTAGTCTCCTGGGGATGCTTTACCGAGCCTGGCAGACTGGGCAGAGGTTTGCTGGGTCTCCTGCAGCGGGGAAGTGGGGGCGGCCACGACAGAGCAGGAAAGGTCAGTCGAGGTAAAATCCTGACAGATAAAGGCGCCGTGACGAAGGGGTGGACGCTGGGCCAGGAGCTGCCGTTTCGAATCCAGGTTTAGTTCCAAGCATCCTGCGTGTCACGTCATCCGTCTGGGTCACGGTCCCTCGCGTGGGAGAAGTCTCTCTCAGATCTGGGGAGCAGAGTGGGAGAGGGGTGTGGGTTGTGGCGTTAGGGGCCTGAGTCCCTGCTTGGCCGCTTACTGGTCCTGGTAAGTTGACAGAGGTCGGGCCGGCCGAGCCCAAACTCATGAGCTCGTGAACGGTGGCTACTTAAAGACTAACTGTGGGGCGGTTTGAGTTTAATCGAGTGGTTCGGCTGCTCCGAACCTCGGTTTCCTCTTGGATATGATGGGAATAAACGCAGCAGCTGCCGGTAAAGATGCTTGTGGGGACGAGGCAAGATCACTGGGGGTCGGGCGAGCGCCCTGGGTCCCCCGAGGCACTGGCCCCGAGGCTCCCGTGGTCCTTGGAAGCAAAGCACGAAACACGCCTGTCAATATTCCCAGGGCAAAACCCATGAGAAGGAAGCGGGCGCCAGCCACTCGGATGCCGCTGTGGGCTGAGGTGGGAGGACTGTGAGGCCCCGGGTCCATTCCTTGTCCCCATATCTTGCCTGAAGCAGACCAGGGAGGACGAGTGAATGGTGAGCGCGGAGCAGCATCTACCGGACCCTCGGAGGCCAGGCCGGGGAGGCCCCGCTTGAGACTCTGTTCTCGCTGGAGGGACGGGCCGGAAAGGGCAGCCACTCTGCCCGGCACCAGCGGCCAGTGGACGGATGCTCCCCTGAGCCTCCCAGCCGCTCTCCATAGCCTGTTGGCACCTGTCACCAAGGATGCATCCACACCGGGCGGCACCCCGGGAGGCAAGGGGCGGAGGACACGAGAAGGCAGACGGCAGACGTGGGCGGGGCGCACGCCCGCAGCTGGTGCTCAGG
>NW_006436888.1:9232554-9234393 GCF_000325575.1 Pteropus alecto
TCGGGATCTCGAAGAGCTGGCTGCACCTCATGCTGGTTGCGACGTTATTCACGACGGCCAGGTAAGTGGCCGTGGACGAAGGGGTCAGGAAGGCGTGGCGTAGACGTGCGCCGGACACGCCTCAGCCTTAAAAGAAGAAGGGATCCTGCCGCCTGCAGCAGCGTGGCTGGGCCCGGAGGGCAGGATGCTGAGCGAGGGAAGCCGGTCGCAGGAGGGCGGACGACGCGTGATCCCTCTTACACGTGGGATCTAAAATCGCGAACCGCTCAGAAGCCGGGGGCCTGGGGGTCCCTCCGGCTTGCTGGGGACAGGGCGGTGGATGTTGCTGACAATTGCACTGGGCCAAGGGCCCCAGAGATGGGCACATGGCTGGCTCTACCGTCCTCTCTCCCTGCGGCTGAGCAGGGACGTCTGGACCTGCAAGAAACGTGTCCGGAAGCCAGGCGACCGCCTTCTGCAGCCTGTATAAGGAACGGCGACTCAGACGTGAGCCCTGCAGACGTGAGCCGGGCCCTTTCTCACTCCTGGCGCTCTGCAGTGAGGTCCCCCTGGAGTCCTGCGCAGTGCCTGTGGCTGAGCCCCCACCGGAGAGGGGTCTTGGCAGTGGAGGCACATTTCAAATGTAGCTGTGCTCAAAGAGAGACCGACCTCTACTTGTCGTGGTGACAGCCAAGGTGGCGGTCAGCAGTCCAGTACGTCTGCTCTGGGGCCCGTCTGTTCAAGCAACACTACCCCCCCCGCACCCCAGTCCACCCCGCAGCCCGTAGTTTTGACCGTGCAAGTGAGTGGACATGTGGCCTGGGGGTCCCTCCGGCTTGCTGGGGACAGGGCGGTGGATGTTGCTGACAATTGCACTGGGCCAAGGGCCCCAGAGATGGGCACATGGCTGGCCCTACCGTCCTCTCTCCCCGCGGCTGAGCAGGTACGTCTGGACCTGCAAGAAACGTGTCCGGAAGCCAGGCAACCGCCTTCTGCAGCCTGTATAAGGAACGGCGACTCAGACGTGAGTCCTGCAGACGTGAGCCGGGCCATTTCTCACTCTGCAGTGAGGTCCCCCTGGAGTCCTGCGCAGTGCAGTGCTGGCCACGGGCCACTCCCCGGATTCAGGCCAGGAGGGCTGCGAGCCCGTTTCCGGGGGAGCGTGCCATTGCCCCCCCCACCCCCCCATTGGTTTTCTCCTCGTGGACTGATGTTTCCACTGAGATCCCCCAGTCCTTCTGCCCCAATTCCAATTCACTTGCTGGATTTTATTTCCTCTCGACTCTGACTCTGATACACGAGGCTGTTTTATCAACAGATTTCAATCTTCGTACAGAGACTTCTTGTGGTTTCCCATTTTCTGTGCTTCCTTTGAGTTCTGGCCGACAGGCATGTAACACCTGTGAGAGGCGCCTAGATTCCAGGGGCTGTTTGTTGAATTATTCAAGGTGCTCCTTTACCATTCCCTTTGTGTTGGTCCACAGGGCTGCTTCCCGGCGGCGTGACGTCAGTGGCAGGCTGATAGCCTCCTGTCTGCCGCGTACAGATGAGCTTGAGGGCTGAAGCCGAGGAGATGCAGCCCCGCCTGAGAAGTTCAGTGTCGGTGAGGCCAGAGGACAAGCAGATCTCAGGTTGAGGGTGAGAAGGCCGTGGCCCAGTAGGTCAGCGGGATGCTCCGGAGGAAGACTCTCGGCCAGAGCGGAGGCGGCAGCACGCTCGCAGGGGTGGGGCGTTCGCAGTGCTGGGGGCTGCGAGGTGGCTTCGTTCAGTCAGCAGACGCAGGCCGGACATCTTTCTCCGTAATGAGAATACAAGGAAGGAGGCGCTCATTCATCCATGTAGCACCCATGCACCCATGCA
>NW_006436888.1:9235113-9245230 GCF_000325575.1 Pteropus alecto
CCTCTACCATTTCTTTTCCTGCTACCTTCAAGTTTATAAATATTCATACCCAGTGGTTCCCTCCTGGGAACCCAAACTTTGTTTGCCAGGATAACTTCTACTTTAAGACTCAGTTCAATTATTGCCTCCCTTATGCAGCTTTTATTCACCTCCCCAGAGAGAATTATTATTATCTCTCCCCAGAGAGACTGCTCCTTTCTTTGAGTATATCCATCCATCCATCCATCCCTCCATCCACCCACCCACCCATTCATTTATGTCTTTATCCATCCATGCATCCATCCATCCGCTCATCCATCCATCCATCCATCCATCCATCCGTCCACCCACCCACTCATCCCTACCTCCCTCCCTCCATCCATTTGTCCATCCATCCCTTCACTCACCCATCCATTTGTCCATCCGTCCATCTACCCATCCCTCTATTCATCCATCCATCTGTCCGTCTCTCCGTCCACCCACCCATTCATCCCTCCCTCCCTCTATCCATCAATCCATCTACCCATCTATCCATCCATCCATCCATCCATCCATCCATCCATCCATCCATCCACGAGGACCTATATGTTAAGCATTTTTCAAGTCTCAGGGGTTTAGCAGTAAAACAACAAAATAAAACAAAACAAAACAAAACACAACAGACCGCCCTCCTTGAGCTTTCATCTTGGGCTGCACAAACGTGGGGAGCATGTGAGGAGACGGAGGGTGAAGGTCAGAGGTCAAGAGGCCTCCCCAAAACAACGAAGGTCATGTCGGATGGTGATGACTCTTGGAGGAGAGCAGAGGGTGGCCGAGGGGAGAGGTGCTCCCAGTGAAGGGGCCACCGAGAGCCTGGCCCAGCTGGTGCCTCTGCCCACACCTCACCCAGGAGTGAATGGCGTCTTCGAATGGACGGGTAAGGCGGGACTGGCCACAATCTGCCTCTCGAGTGATACCAAGACCAGGCTTTGGAAGCTCGGCAGCCTCGTCTGTCACTCACAAGGAGCGGGCTGACCAGCTGCGGTTTCCGGTCACAGACAGACAGAATGAGTCACGCCACTGGCCGGCGATCAGCCAGCCTGAGGGACGGAGCTCAGCGGGCTCCCCTTCCCCTTCCGTGGCTGCATGAATCAATAAAAGATTAGACCCGGCTCTTGTCACTGCCATTGATTGATTTCAGAATCTCAGAGGATGTTAATTTTAAGACGGCAGCGTTTGGGGACATTTCATTATATCCCATTAGGACATCGAGAGCGTCAAGTATTTTAATCTGGGGTACTGAATTATTTATGGTCCGGCGTTGTCCAGCCTAATGAAATACGCTTCCTCCCTCCGGGTGGGGATGGGGAGTTCCATATCTGGCTGTGGAAATTATTCATCGTCATCGGAGAGAGGGCCTTTATATTAGGGCCATTAAATGGTTCTATTACTGTTGATCTATAAAGGGAGGAAACACGGGTCGGACCCTATCAGAACATTGGGGACGCCATTAATCTCGACGATCTGCTTCCAAGTCATGGAGCTGTGAAGATAAAACTTCGAGTCTGGAGGAAGAGAAAGACGTGCATTCTAAGCTACCGTTAACGAGTGGGAAACGGTTACATCACGCCAGATCGCCCTGAGCACTGTGACTAACGCTCTCATCGGACGCAGATTATTTTATTCCGTGTCGGGTTGTCCCCAGCTCGGCCGGACCTCTGTCTTCCTTGCTGGCGTCACAAGTCTCTTTGTACCGAGGCCCCGTGTATCTTTACTTCCGTTCCCAGCCCCCTGCAGAGCGGGACCTCGGAACCAGAAGTGGGCAGTCTCAGCTTCTCCAGGCATGTAAAGGCCAGCTCGCCGAACGGGTGGATTCTGACCAGAGCAGAGGTGTCGTGATGCACATCACGGCCACGGGCACCATTAGGGAGCCTTGCGGTGCCATCAGAGGGCCTTGGGGTGCCATTGGCTCGCAGCGTCGGGGGCACGTGGCTTCTCTTCCTCCCAGAGGCCTTGGGCTGTGTGGTCAGGTTGGACAGGGGGACAGAGCGGTGGGTGTTGACTTGGTCTCGAGGATGGATGGGCGGCGTCACTAGACCTAACCGAACGGGTCGGGCCTCGCTTCCAGGGAGGAGGGACACTGGGCACCGGAAAGGCCTTTGTCCCTCTGGTTAGTGTCAGAGCGAGTGCCCCTTGCCGCTGCCGGGCTGCAGAGCGGTGGTGGCCTGGATACCCGTCACCAACCAGCTGTGCGACCGGGAAGGTGGCTTTGCCTCTCCAAGCCTTACTTTTGAGTCCCTTCTCCTCCTCCGGGACCGAGTTGAAGGCCACCTCCATAGAGAAGGCGTCCAGGACCACCCTGCCGACGTAGAGCAAGACGTCCACACGGATTTTATCTCTCATCCGACCCGCTCTGCTTCGCCCCGAACACTTAGGCGTATCTGCGACGATCGTTTTGCTTAGTTTTCGTCTTCCCCACTCGGATGCAAACCCCGTGCGTACAAGCACTTGTGTTTTTGTGAATGACCCGAGACCCAGCGTCTAGAACAGTGCCGGGCACACAGTAGGCCCTTGGCGAAGACGGTTTGAATGATGAAGGTGAGCGATGGCTCTGGACGCACCCTCTCCGGGGAGGGAGGAGGGTGCCCTAGTGGTCCTGGCAGTTTGGACCAAGAGTGTTTGCAACTGGTTTACAGCACACATGGGAAAAATAATAGTAATGGCCCAGACTGATCCAGACCGATACAACTCTGTGTTCTTTCCTCGGGCATTGTATTTGGTCCCTACTCTGGTCGCCATGGCAACCCCGCCAGACTAGCCTGAAACATACTCCTTAAATAAAAAGAGTAACTAAGATGGAAAAGTTAAGGGACTTAGCTGAAGCCACGGTGCGCGACAGCACAGGACGCGAAGGGACTTGCGGGTGCACCAGGACAAAACCGGGGTTCACTCCGAGCCAGGCTCTGGGGCCCGGGCTCCCGGGCACTAGGGAGCGCGTGTGCGTGTACGCGTGCGTGTGCACCTGTGGGCATGCGTGCGCACACGTGGGCATATACTGAGCGTCTCGCACACGTGTGTCTGTGCTCACACCCGCGAGTGTGCATTGGGGGAGGGTGAAACAGGCCGTCCCCCCGGTGGCAGACACGCCCCCTCACCCGTGTCCCCCGGGCTCTGCCCCCATGTTCTGGGTGCTCGGTCCTGGCCCTCAGTGATGGCGGGTGGGTGCCCCCACCCTGGACAGCAAGAGGAGCCCACCCCCCCGGTGAGGCCATAAAGGACCCCCCGAGCCCCAGGGGAAGGGACAGGTGAGAAGGGCTCCTGACCTCTGGGGAGGGGGGCCCTGCTGAGACCCGTGGGCTCGTGGGCTCCTGCCCCATGGCCGGCGGCGC
Organism: Pteropus alecto; assembly: GCF_000325575.1. Classification (NCBI taxonomy): domain Eukaryota; kingdom Metazoa; phylum Chordata; class Mammalia; order Chiroptera; family Pteropodidae; genus Pteropus; species Pteropus alecto. Next base: position 9,238,461 of record NW_006436888.1, read on the forward strand.
AGAAAGCACTGAGCCGATGTGTCACCTGTGTGCTTCGTCCTGCACGATGGCCTGTAGCTGAGTAAAGCTCAGAGCTAGGTTTGCCTCTAAAGTGGCCGAGTGTCGTCCTCACGGCCGGATGCGGTCACCGTGCTCCTTGAGCCTGGCAGGGGACGGCCAGGCGATGCCGCCCGCTCTGCCATGGAGGAGAAGGGCCCTCGGGAGCCGAGCTCGACCATCGCGGCCTCTCTCCCCGCAGGGCTGGTCTCTGAGACAGACCCCCACCCCCAGCCCACGTCTGCCTGCCCGAGGGTGCAGCTACGACCGGACGTCCCTCCGGTCGGAGGAGAGTGGCCCAGGCTTTAGACCCAGGCCACCCCTTCCCACCCCCAAGTCAGGCTGCAGTGTTTCCTGCACAGATGCTTCTAGATTCGCTCCTGCCTTCTGGCCGGCTGCAGAGACTGAACCCAGCACCACCACCCTCAGCCGCTCGGCCAGGGGAGGAGAATTTGCTTCACTCAGCTCATCGCAAAGTCACGTGTCCAGGGCGCCGACCGGTCAGCCAGGGCTGGGGTTCGTGGGGTCCTCTCTCCTGTCTGACTCTTGCGGATCTGAAATCCGAGCAGAAGAGTGTGTAGCGGAGCCCCCCGCACAGGCGGTGTGTCTGGGCAGTGGGCAGAGGACCACAGCTGGGGGCCGTGCACCCCTCAGTCTCTGCGGCAGGGCCGGCCTGGAAGACCCTAGCTCCTTATCATACCCCCCGCCCTGTGTCACACACTCGGACACCCGTAGCTGGCGCCAAGGCCCATGCCCTGAATGGCCCTCGCTTTGTGCCTTTGAAAAGCATGGTCCCAGTTCGCTGAAGGTTTTGACCTCCGAGGTCTGGGCTTCTTTGATGATCTCAGAAAACTACCTTCTCCCTTGCGCTTTGTGATGTGCAGCTGAGCCCTGTGCCCCCAGGGTGTGACGGGGGTCTGGGCCAGCCCCCTCTGGTCAGCAGCCTAGGTAGGGGGCGTCCCTGGAGAGCAGGGCGATGGGACTGGGGGTGGGCACCGCCCTTGGCAGCACAGCAGAGCAGGGGCACTAGGGAGGCAGGGCTGTGGCCGTGGGGGACCAGGCCGTTTGGGACAGAAGTGCCACCAGCACCAGGGGGCACAAGAAGCAGGTTCCACCCCGGGCTGCAGAGGGGGCGGCAAGGGCGTCCGAGTAGAGGGCTTGGCGGGGTCATCAGGCTGGAGTGGTTCTGCCCAGCAGAAGTCGAGGCATGTACCCCTGGACAGTGAGCCCAGGCCGGCCCCGACCCGCGGCCGGCGTGAGTGCCCACTGCGTACCGCACAGGGGTCACGGTCCCGCCCCAGTTACAGCTGCTGGGGATTGCAGCAGAAAGAAGCCCAGGGTCCCCCCACATGTCGGAGGCCGCCCCAGCCAGAGCATCTGCAGAGGCGGGAGCGTCGGCTTGCCATGCTGTGCCAGAGCTCCGGGAGGGGCACGCCCAGCCCTGCTCCACGCGGGGGCACGCCTGGCTCGGCCATTACTGGGACAAGCTGTGTGTGTCCCCAGCTCCAGCTTGTCAGGCAGATTGCCTGAAACCAGAGCTTACGAGGGGCTTTAAAAAAACAAATACTGACATTTCCTAAAATAGTGGTCTTTATTCAATTGGCAGCAAGTTCAGGGACTGTTAAACACGATTTTTGCCCACTGGGGGCCAGCTGGGGACAGAGCTCTTTGTGAACATGTGCGTGTGCTGGGAGAGTCCTTTTCCACCAGCCGCTTGGTCACAGACCCCCCCTCCCCCTGCCGTGGGACAGAGGGCAGTGAGAGTGTCACGCTCATGCTGGCTGGAAGTGCCACCAAGTCCTGGGCCTGCAGGGCTGGAGCCTGGAGCCTGCACACGTCGCTCTTCAAGCCCGAGTTTATTTTAATTTCCTTGTCTTTGAAAAGAAGTCCTCTCTGTTCATTTATCCACCTTTTGGCCACAAGATATGAGTCACAGATGAAAGCCGCATTGTGAACAGAGGGATAAAAAAAAAAAGAAAAAAAAAGAAAAAACAAAACCGCAAACATTTCCTGTCTTTGAGGCGAAGCAGGAGAGAATGTAAAAGCATCTGAAATAGCGTTTAATGAAGAATCGGCTTCTCCCGAGAGACTCTGCGCCTGAAATGAATCAGCGCTGGAAATAACCAGAATGTTCTTGGCAAACAGTTAGGGAGGTGGGCAGTAAGGAGTACGGTTCCTTCAAATTTTTACACCACGCTTTCTTTTTTTTTTAAATTTAATTGCCTTAGAAGGCTTGCCGTGTGATGTAAGTGACTGACCAGCCCCATCGTCCTGGTCGTCACGTACCCTCCCTTTCCCATCCTGCCTTGGTGGCAGCAGATGGACCCCAGCTGGCCCAGCTGACCGTGCAGACGAGGGACCAGGAGAAGGGGACGTGACGGAGGGCACTAGGGGAAGAAGCGTGTGACACACACGCCTCTCTAAGAAGCCATCTTACTTGCTAATTGGGTAACTCTTGGGCCTGATGGCTCATCTCCCAAGCCTCTTGCACATCTCAGAGGGTCACTTGCCAGGCGGGAGCTTTTCGTCCCTCTGGCGATCCGTGTCTTCCGAATGGGCTCCGGGGAGCATTCGCAGGTGAGGTCACAGGGAAGAGATGACAAACTGGTCACCAAACTGCTTCAGAAAGGTCTCTCTTCCTTCAGGGCCTCGTGGGCTGGAGTCTGGTCCCTGGAGGCTCCGTCCCGGGAGAGCCGTCTGGCCAGGCCAGCGCAGCCGGCCTTGGGTTTGTGCATCTTCCTCGGGGACTTGCCGAGAGAGTTGGATTTATTGTTAAAAATCCCCAAAGGGCCAGCTCATTATAAAGGATAGAACTCAGGGACAGCCAGAGGGAAGAGACTGTGGACGAAAGAGCTGTTCTGTGGGCCGTAGCCTCCCTGGGCGGCTGATCATCAGCTCCTAACTGGGCAGGCGATGGAGGACAGCCACGCCCCGCGTCCGTAGCTTTAGTAAGAGGTTTACCTTCCCCCAAGCAGCCCGGGCCTTCGTTTCTGGGCGTCCAGGTTAACACAGGTTGGCCTTGAGAGAGCAGTAACCTCTAGGGCTCCCCGATCCCACCCCGTCTCCACGCCCAGTCCCTCACCCCGCCTCCCTAACCGCAAATGCAGAGAAGAAGCCGCCGAGCTGTCACCCTCAGGTACCTTTGAGATCTTGCTTCCCAGCAGCTGTCATCGGTTTGGGCTCAAATAAACGCTTACAGAAATTCTCCCCGGGTTCGGACGTTTCTTAGGAGAAGAGTGTGGGAGACCCCGTGCGCACCCTGGGCCTGCCACCCCGCACGCAACACGCTCCGGGTTGGGGGTGACATCTCGTCGGCATAGACGCAGCGTGACCTGAAGGGGCTCCTTACGTAACGATAGACGCTTCTGTCACTCAGGAAATTCCGGGGGTGTGAGGAACTGGGTCAAAGGCCATTCTACGTTCACACTGGTACCAAAGAGAGAGTGAGCAGGTAACCGGGGCGCAGGGCTTACGGCAGAGGGGGAGATGGGTGGCCCTCTGCACGTCGGCCCGGACCTCCTCGTTCCTTGTCTGCTCCTGGTCCCCACGCACCCTCCTGTCCTCTGGGAATTTCCTCCCCCTCGCTTCCTGCCCCGGCAGGAAGTGTCCCGGGTGCCATGACCCCCGTCCCGGGGGTTGGCGAGGGGTGGTTGCAGGAAGGACTGCGTGGTGGGGCGAGTTTGGGGCTCAGGCATAGGCGGAGCTCAGCACGACTGGAGGGCTCCTCAGAGGCCAATGAACTTGGGGGCCGCCAGGAGCAGCATCTGGGAGAACGCCTCCGTCAGGCTCACGGCACTGCGATTCACGTCTGTTACGGTCGGACCGTGTCCTCCAAAATTTGTGTTCAAGTCCTAACCCCTGGTACCTACGAATGTGGCCTCATTTGGAAATAAGGTCCCTGCGGACATGACCAAGTCAGGACTAGGTTGGGGGTGGGGGGAGGGCCCCACTCCAATCAGAAGAGGGACGTTTTGACATAAGAAGCACTGGGGACGAGACCATGTGATGACAGGCAGACACCGGAGCCATGTGACCACAAGCAAAGAGCTGCCAAGGACTGATGGCTGGAAGGGGTCGGGAAAGATCCACCCCCGGGCCTCCGTGGCCGTCACGGACCCGCTGACCTCCGGTTCGGACCCCTGGTCCCCTGGACTCTTGAGCCACCAGAGCGACGTTTCTCTCGTGTTAGCCCCTTGGTTTGTGCGACTTCGTTATGGCGGCCGGAAAGACCTTAGACTTCGTCCAGAGAAGAATTATCGCTTTTCTGGCCACGTGTCCCCCGCCCCCACCTTCTGCCCACAGCTCACTCAGGCCAGCGAGCTCAGAGTCGACACTCGCCTGCTGCCCCATCCTGCGGCATCCGGGGCCTAAACACACGGGAAGCGCCCCGCCCTCCATCCCTCTGCACGGGGCGGAGCTCACCGTCTCTCGGGGGGAAGAACAGACTCCAGCCGGGCTCCCGCCTCCCCTCCCCGCTCCGCACACGCCCTCTCGGGGGCAGCGGGATGAACACCCTGAACACCACCCCGTGTGATCTGCTCTCTCTCCCTCCCCCCGTCCCCACACCCGCCTCCTGCTGACTTGCTCAGTGTCATGGCTCTTGCTGACTTAGTTTCCATGTTCCATCTCTTCAAACGTCTCTCGAAAGCCGACGAGTGCCACACCGATTAGAACGGAAGCAGCAGGCCCCTCGAGTCCCCCTCCGCCCCGACCGCCCACTCCCCAGAGCCAACCCCTCCATGCGCTGCTTCTGCTCTGACCTTGATATTCGTAAATCGATGCTTACCCAACGTTTTCTTCCTAATTCCAGTTGCTTCTCGGCGGATTCCCCGTCGAGAGGGTGGGAGGTCTACTCTCTAAGCACTGCTGCCAGCCCCTGCCACGCGGCAACAGAAAACAGACACGCGGCTTCCGCCCCCAGCCTCCCAACCGCATAATTTGTGGTTAGATCAATATTCTGCATTTACATAATTATGTAATTATTATTCACAGCTGAGCCGCAAAGTAGTTCTATGATTGCATTTCCTTTCCTGATCACTTTTGTGTTTTCCCGGGGATGAATAACGACCAGTATTTTAATTTGCTGGGGTTGCCCGCGCCTATCAGTAACGTGTCCCCAAACTGTCAACCAGATTTACGAAGTGACTCGCATTTTGGTCAGTGATCTCAGGTGGGCTCACGGCTCCATTTTTATCTTTCTGGGCACGGTCACTCCTGGACGCTTTCCCCTCCTCCGTGCTGACCAGTCAAGTCGCTCTCTCGACCTGCTACGCGGACTTTGCCCCCCGGAGCTTCCCTTCGCTGACGCTCTGTGAATGGCCTCGCCGGGAGCCCAAGCCACCCGTCTCATGACTCACTCCCGATTTGGGTGGCGCTTAATCTTCCATTAGCTTCATGACAAGGGAGCATGGGAGCTAATTTTCTGACACGGTTCCGGTCTGAGATTCCTATAGGCCACCCTCGCGCCTGCTGCACGGTTTAGCCGGGTATAGACGTTTAGGCTGGAGACTTCCCTTCTGCACGCGGAAGGCGCGCTTCCAAGAGCCTGAGAAAAACCCAGTGTGGTTTTGATCCCCGGTGTTTAGGCAACTGGCTTTTGTCTTCTGGGACGTTTGAGCGCCATGGCTTAATCCCCAGCGTCCTGAAATGTCATCGTCACGTGGCTCGGGTGGGTCTTTTTTGTTATTTTGCTGGGTACTCAATGGTCCCCTTTAGCTTTAGAACCTCAAGTCTTTCCTTTCTGGGCTTTTTCTCTGTTTTATTTTTTTGTTGTTTCCTTTCCGGAATATTATCAATAAGGCATTAAGCCTCCCAGATTTCTGTAATTTTCTTCTCTCTGCCATTTTCTGTCTCTTTGCGGAGCCACTCTGCTCTCTAGGAAATTTCTTCAACTTCGTTTTCCTCTGCTATTCAGATTTTAATTTCTACTAGCCTATTTTTAATTTATGAAAGTTTTCCCTTGTTCTCTGAATGTTTTCTTTTTTAAAAAGAACATCTGGTCTTTCTTCAAGGATGCGGCGTATCCGGAATGTCATCGATTTTACAGACACGGAGCTCTCTCTCTGGCTTCTTGCATTATTTCTGTCTCTTCTGAGTTTTTCACTTGTGTTCGCTCATTTTGGCCTCTTGACTGTTAAGGTGCAGGTTTCCCTGAAATATTTGTGTGGTTCTATTCAAGAGCGAGGTGCTAAACAGAAATAAGAATGAGAATAAAAAGACCCTACTCACCCCCCCCGCCCCGGAAGATCTGTGTGCATGGGGGCGGGGGGAGGGGGTGGTTCCAGATGGGGTCCCGGTGGGCTGCTGAGGCTGGCAGTGCCAGAGAGCTTGGTGGCTTTCCCAGGAAAGCACCTGCTGTCTGGGCTGTGGGCTTGATCTCTGGATTCAGGGAGCCAAGAAAGGGAGGGTGTGCATCCTCCCGGTCCAGCATGCAGACTTTTAACTCTTTTTAGATCAGCGTTTTAACCTTTTCTCCTACGTGCAAACCTCTCCGATCGCAGATTTCCATTTTCGATCGTAGTGGGGGAAGGGCTGTCCCTTGACCACATGGGGCTGGAGGCAGCTGTGGACTGGACCCCCTGCTGTGCAACCCCCCCCCCCATCTTCAGCTCTCTGTTTCACCCCTGCCGTAGAGTGACCTGGTCCACGCGAGCCCGGAGCTTTTCTGGGGGGTTTTGATAGAAACGGGTGAACCCTCTCCCCCCAGCAGACTTGGCCGTCGGCTTTCTGACCGG
>NW_006436888.1:9245268-9251491 GCF_000325575.1 Pteropus alecto
TCCAAAAATGTCGTCAACACATGTCTCCGCCTTCCAGCCACCGGATTTCATTGTCCTCAGGTGTCCGTGCTCCTGTTCCCTTATTGTTATTTTGGTGAGGCTCGGGGAGAAAACCGTCACATTTAACTAGAATCGCTGCACGCACTGGCTTTCTGTCAGTTGGTACGAATCCTGTTCTGCTTCAGGATCTTGTCACACGTGGTCCCCTCAGCCTGCGACGCTCATGCAGGACCCCGGGGACATTCCGTGTCTGTCTTTTACCTGTCCTTCAGCTCAACCATGACATTGCTGAGGAGGCCGTGGGCCCCCCTCCTTTATAGAGGGGCCGTTAGGAGTCCAGCTTCTGGGAGGGCGGCGTGCTGAGTCCCGTGGCCCTGCTCTTGGGTGAGACAAACAAAACAGGTGAAAATTAAAAACAGCCATTTCGGGTCTCTGGAGATCACCCCGGGGGGCACACGGTGAATGAAGAAGCGCACGCTCAGGAAAATCTGCTAAAACTTGGTGAGAAGCGTGAGTCTGCCGCTTGAGCCACGACCGGCTCCCTCCCTCCCCCTTCCCGCCAGCTCTGTGACAGCCTCTCCTCTGCGTGGCTGTGGCCAAGATGACCTTCCTCTCCCCTCGGCTCCCTGTCAAGGGACCCGCGGTGGCATCTCACCAGGAGGGGCGAGCTGCCAGCGCCTCTTGTCCCCTCTGACTCTAGCTTTGAGAGGCTAAATTCCTAGCGGGTGACACTGGGGGTGTCCCTGGTTCCTTCCTTCACCAGCCCTTGCTCGCTGGCAGGTGGGGCTCCACTCCGGGCCTGGCAGGCTGAGATGCTGTGGCCTTGATCGTCCTCACCAGCTCCTAGGGTAGATGGTCTACACGTCAGGGGAAGGAGTCGGGGGCAGGAGGCTTACACGAGCAACAGAAGAAACATAAGTTGGAAATCATCAACACTGAACTTTGTGCTACAAGGACACCATCCGGAAAGTGACCAGGAGGAAGTAATAGGAGGAAGTTTTTGCAAAAAAAAAAAAAAATCAAATTTTGGATAAAGAACTTGTACTTAAATACGTAGAGAACTCTTACAACTCAAAATGGGTCAAAGATCTGAATAAATGTTTCTCCGAAGATGATACACAAATGGTCCCAAAGCATATGAAGACACTCGACTTCATCGGCTGCTAGGGACATGCAAACTAAGACCACACAGATACCAGCTCACACCCGCGGGCACGGGGACAAGCAAGAGGACAGGCAGGACAGGTTGGGGAGCGTGGAGAAGCTGTCGCCTGCCACTGGGGATGCAGAACAGTGCAGAACTGGCAGCTCCTCCAATGCCTAGACACAGAGTTGCCACCTGACCCCCAAATTCTGCTCCTACCTGAATCCACGAGAGAAACGGAAGCACACAACCGCACCGCACCGCGTCCATGAACGTTCGTAGTATTCGTAATAGACAAGAAGTGGAGACATGTCAAACGCCCATCAGCTGACCGAAGGGTCTATAAACGGAGCTGTATTCATGCAAGGGAATATTATGCCGCAGTGACAATAAATATGGCACTTAGACATACTACGACATGCATGAACCTTGAAAACACACTAAGCGAAAGAAGCCAGTAACAAAAGGTCATATTATAGGATTCCATTTATGCAAAATGTCCATAAGAGGCAGATCCGCACAGACGGACGTAGTTTGGTGGCTGCCTAGGGCTGGAGGATGACTCGGGGGACACGGGGAGTGGCTGCTCATGGGCGTGGGGTGATTTTTGCGGTGCTCACAGTGTCTTAAAATCGATTGTGGCAGTAACCGCCCAACCCTGTGCGTGTACGAGAACTATTGAATTGTACGCTTTAGAAGGGTGAACTGTGTGATGTGAGAATTGTATCTTAGTAAAGCTACGGTTTTGAGAAAGGTCGTTATGTACCTTCAGCCAAGCGTTTCCGCCTCAGAGCCTGTGCTTTGTCTGTGACAGGCCTCTCCGCGGGACGCCCTGAGATGCTTCTCCGCTTCCTGGCCCAGGGTCTGGGCGGGCAGCTGCCTGGAGGCGGCGACGGACGAGCTGACACCGATGAGCTGACGTCTGTCCTGCTCCAGTGCTGGGGACAGTGCGGGCCTAACAAACACTCGTCGGATGAGTAAATACTTCCCTGGGGGACCATGTTCCAAGTAGCACCCTTTGCAAGCATGTCCCCAGGGCAAGGGTTCTGACTGGGTGTGGCTTCACCCCTTCCTCAGGGACGTGTGACGATGCCCGCAGACCTTCATGATTATGGAGACTCAGGGGCGGGTGTCACTGGGTGGTGGGGGTGGTGGGGGGCGGTGGTCAGGAGCGGAGGCAGGTCCCACAGTGCTAGGACAGCCCTATCACGGAGAGCGACCAGGCCTCAAATGACCCAAGGGCTGCTGTAGTGAGCCCTGCAGCAGAGGACACAGATGACTAGATTCCCAAAGCCACGTTTACGGGCTGACTTCCAACCTGGCCCCCCACCCCCCAATTCACGTCCTGAAGTGCTAACTTCCGGGAGCGCCGAGTGTGAGCACGTTTGGAGCGAGGACCTTCGAGGAGGTGGTCAAGGTACAATGAGGCCACAGAGTGGGCCCTAATCCAGTGTGACTGCCGTGCCTGGAAAAAGGGCTTAGGACGCAGATGGGCACAGAGGGATGGCCACATGAGGACACGGGGACGAGGCGGCCGTCCACGTACCACGGAGAGAGGCCTTGGGGGGACCCAGCCTGCCGACGCCTGGATCCAGCCTCCAGGACCGTGGGAGAAGGGGTTCTTGCTGTTTAAGCCGCCCGGTCCGAGGCATCTTGTCATGGCCACCGGAGCTGACGAGACACCTGCTGTTGACAGGTGGGAGGGGTGGCAGAGGCGGGCCGTGTCCTTGGACTGGCTCGCAGAGCCCACGGTCCCCTTTGCCAGCCCTGGCGTTTCCTCCCCCGTGTCCTGACGTGGCTCCCGGCGGCAGACACGGGCACAGCCACACGGGGACGCTCATGCGGATGCCAGTCTATTGTTTTTAATGGGATCCATGTTGTTTTGGAAGCAAAACACTGGTGCCCCCTCTGCTGAGTTTCCACGGGTTCCCCTTCTGTCTGGGGGCACTGATTTGAGGCTCTGAAGTGAGCTTTTAGGGTTGTTATAATTTGCTACACATCCCAGCACAGAGCACTGCTTCTCAGACTCGGGGTGCAAGAGTGTCCGAGAGGTTCTCCCCGGGGCCTCTGAGTCTGTGAGCCTTTTGTTAAATGCTGCGTTTTTAGTTAATCGTAAGTGAGGACAGCGGTGAGCATCGTCCGCATCCTGGGGGCGGCTGCCTCATACCAAGCAGGCAGGGTGTCTACATTTGTGTTTGTTTTCTATCCTGTCGTGCCCAGCAAAGGCGACCTGATCCTGTCGTGGACCCCAAGAAGAACGAGGGTCCTGGGGACTGGAAGTTGCTGCCCCGTTACTCAGGACGGGGTCCCCGAAGCCAGTCCCATCCTCCTGGACCTGCCCGGAGCAGCCCAGCGAAAGCCAACGTGCCATGAAGAATTTCGAGTTCAACAGTATTTACTGACTTTATTTCGGCAATAAATTTTGCCTTGCCCTGTTTAAATGGATAGGTCCATAAAAACAATGGATTAATCGTTAAAAATGAGTTGATCGTTCAGAAAGAAATTTGGAGACGATGATAACGATGAATTAATTGGTGGTCCGTCGTACTCCAAACCGAAGACCCGAGGTGATTTGTCAAATGAGAACACACGAACACAGCGCCCTCGCCCGGCACTGGCGACTTGCTGCCAGCCCGCTCCACCCTCAGTCACCTCCGCGATGCTGATTTGAGATTTATTGGTTTTCTAGTTTTGTTTTTATTTGAATTGTAAATCTACTTTGTTTTGTAGTTGCACAAGAGCTATAAGCACAAGCAGTTTATACCTAGCTTCATAATTATGTTTATTTTAATAACGCCATTATAAAAATAATTTGAGTTAAACTGCTCGAGCTATTTCAACAATATAATTCCATTCTGGGGTCTAAACTGAGGCCCGAGAGTAATAAATAAATGAGTGTAAATGAAAAATTACGTGTGTTTATGTATTTCCATGTATATATAAACACATATACTTTCCTTGCATGCGTGTATTTATTTTATGCGATACGTATGTACATACGTGTAAATACAAAGTGTGCGTATACACATGAAGCATGTGATATGTATATGTAAGACATCATCAGTATGTTATTTAATTTTTGCCAACTGGTCAGGAACGTAGGTTTGAAATAAGCCAGACCTGGGTTCTCCTGTTCACTGTGTCACTTTCTCGTTTATTTGACACCTCTGGGCCTCAGTTTCCTCCAAATGAAATCTGAACAGAAATAGAACATAACACGATAATCAGGCTCCCTGTGACACCTACCTCATAACGTCCTCGACACATGGGGTCTGGGCACATAGACACTCAACAGATGGCACCTCTGTGTCTGTCCCGAGTTTGCAGGCAAGAATAGTGTGGCACCTCTGCAAACGGGGTGCTGGGCGGCTCTGGGCCGTGGCCCTGGAGCCGACCGCAGCTTGTGGCCAGCAGCCCGGATAGGAGGCTCTGTGCGCTTAGGCTCAGGCCGGGGTCCAGAGCTCCCGCGGGCCGGTGCTGGGGGCTGGCTGGCCCTGAGGCTGCGCGGAGGGTGGCCAAGGTGGACATGGAGGCCACTTGGGTTGTTCCAAGGCCATCAGTGGTGGGGGTGGGGTGTTTAGGGAGGAAGGACGCCAGACCCCGTATCTCTGGAGCCCCTCTGGTCCCTCCTCCGTCTCGATGTTCCTTTACGGGAGACGGGGTGTGGCCGAGAAAGGTGCCAGGGTGTCATGGGCTGGCTGTCCAGTCCCTCCTGCGTCCCCTCCCAGCTGCGGGCCCTCGAATAGGTCTGTGAAGCAACGATCCCAGGTTCCTCATCTGAGGGGTCAGAGACGTCCCCACGGGGGCCATGGGGCCAGGCGCTGACCCTCTGCCCGTCCCTTCTCCCAGCCTCCGACCCGTCTGCTGTGCCCTGGAACCCTAGACCTGACTCGGCCCCGTGGGGAAGCCTCTCCTCTCGTCCCTTCTCTTGGGTCGGCCAGACCCTCGCACAGGCCAGTTGTCCAACCAGGCTCCCGGGAAAGCGAGCCTCTCGTGTCCTCAAACCCCAGAGCCAGTGGGGCCCGTGTGCAAGCCCCCGGCCCTGGAGAACAGCAGGCCGGTGTGCCTTCGGCTGATCCGCTCAGGTGTGCCCTTGACACCTCGTGGAACACCGTCCACCACGAGAGCGGGCCGCACGTGCCCCGAGGCTCCTGGGCTGAATCGTCAGTAAGAGCTGGGACCCGGGGGGCGTTTGCCGGGTGCCTGTTGGCGTGGCGACCAACGGCTCTGCCCTGGGCTCTCCCAGCAGGACCTCCTGCTCCCCACAGGTACGTGTTCCGGGGGATCGCCGACCTCGTCTACGACGCGCGGGTCCCCGGCAGGCTCTTCTCGGCATCTTTGGTGCCCTGCGTGGGAAGCTTCCTTGCAGGACGACATTGCTCGTGCGTGCTTGGGAGGGAACAGGACCCGTGTCCACATCAGCCAGAGCCGAGAGCCGCCAGGACAGGCAGTGAGTGAGGACGGCCTGGCAGTGCCTTCCGCAGCCTCGAGGAAGGACACAGACCCCGCCCCACGGTGCCCACCACTGCGCTCTGCGCTCTGGACCGGCGGCTCCGTCCTCGCCTCGCCGAGTCCCCCGACGCGTGGCTGGCAAACCCGACTCCATGCGGTTCGTCTGCAGGGCTGTCCCTGGTTAGAGTCTCTTTTCCTTCCGTCCTCATGATGTCTGTTCCTGTGGGAACGTGCGGCCTAAGATCAATATGTCCACCCACCGCATTTTCTCAGCTAAGATGATCTGCCCGGCGATTTCTGTCTTCTGAGGAGACGCAGAATGGGAGCGCTCGGTAATTAATCGGAACGGAGAAGCGGAGTTACGTCCAGACGGTAATTGGATTTTAACCCCTTGGGAGGTGTTTTAAATGCAGATACCGATGTCCCAACGATCTTTCTTTGCTATACATCAACCTTGGATCTGGGGGGGGTGGGGGGTGGAGCTAAGATGATGCCCGGCGATTTCTGTCTTCTGAGGAGACGCAGAATGGGAGCGCTCGGTAATTAATCGGAACGGAGAAGCGGAGTTACGTCCAGACGGTAATTGGATTTTAACCCCTTGGGAGGTGTTTTAAATGCAGAGACCCC
>NW_006436888.1:9254515-9263774 GCF_000325575.1 Pteropus alecto
TCCTATGTCTGGACAGCTTGCCAAACCGAGTGGCACCGAGGGTGAGGCCAGAGCCATCTGTCCTACTGGGTGGCCACTGACGGGTGCTGGCCATGTCTGCCCTCATTTCACGATATTCCAGTTTGGGTCGAAAGATGGTGACGTTTATGAGTTTTCCAGAAGTGTAGGGGGAATCGCCATGGCCCTCTTCGGCACACCTGTCTGACTGCTGAGCCGCGGGGCGCGGGGGGTCGGGCATGGATGGCTGGTCTTCCGGCTTCTCCTGGCAGGCCTGGACTCCTGGGCTCCTGCCCCTGGGGGAAGTGCCTGTGATCTAGTCCAGGTCTTGATTTCAGGGGTGGCTCCGGCAGCAGAGGCGGGGTCACCTCTGCCTGAGTGCCCGGGCTGCCCACGGGTGCAGGGCTGACACAGGCAGGGGGCTGGGCCGTGTCTGCTCACAGCCTCTCCCCTCTGGACTCGGGGTGTCTCAGGAATGTCCCCGGGGTCCTGCAGAGCAGAGCTCGTGCGGTGCCGCACGGCGGTGCCCAAGGCACGATGTTTTCCTCGTTGTGCACGTGTCGAAACCAGCGTGTGTGGTGCCGTCTCTAAGCGGAGGGTCTGTACTTGCGAGTCCCAGATCGGTGTGGCCGGCAGCCCTGATGTCACCTGGCCGGGCCCGGTGCAGTGAACACAGCCGTCTGAGAGCTACTGGTTGGGGGAGGGGGGAAGACGGGGGAGGCAGGACCTGGCCCTCTGGTCTCTCCTCCTCCAGAGAACTTCGCAGAATATTCCCACCAAGAACATTCTCCGTCTTCCATTACCTTGAACTTCCGTTACCTTGAACTTCCGTTACCTTGAACTTCCATTACCTTGCAGCCAGTGCAACGCTGTTTAAGATCCAGCGGCTCCCTTCCTGGGTTTGTGACTAAGTCACTTGTCTCCATGTGACCTGTGTCGACCTGCTGCCTTTTAGCTCTGGTCCTCCCCCGTCCTTCCTGCCTCTTCCCTGGTCCTTCCTGCCTCCTCCCCCGTCCTTCCCACATCCTCTCTGGTCTTTCCTGTATCCCCCTGGTCCTTCCTGCATCTTCCCCCGTCCTTCCTGCACCCCTCTGTCCTTCCTGGATCCTCCTCGATCTTTCCTGCCTCCTCCCCCATCTTTCCTGCCTCCTCCTCTGTCCTTCCTGCCTCCTCCCTGGTCCTTCCCGCCTCCTCCCCCATCTTTCCTGCCTCCTTTTCCTTCCTTCCTGCCTCCTCCCCCATCTTTCCTGCCTCCTCCCCGTCCTTCCTGGCTCCTCGCGTGTCCGGAGCTGCCTCCTGCAGACCGCTTTCCTGTACTTGCTCACCGCCTGGGCGTCGCCGGTCTGGTGGGAGGCCCTGGCGGGAGCTGGGAGCAAAAGAGCCCGAGAGAGTCCAGGAGTTTCTCCCCCGCTCCTTCTACGCTGAAAGATCTGATTTTCGTTTGCCCACTCAGCCTTGCGGACATATATTCTCTCTTTCACAGGAGGGGGGAAAGGTGTGTAGTTCAGGCATTTTCTGTTCATGAGCCTCTGGGAGGAGGGAGAGCTGACCGTCAGCCATCGACTTGGGCAAATCTGCCAGTGGCGTCACGGCGTCGGCGGTGGCTGTCACTCAGGGTCCCCGTGTGTGCTCAGAGGACGTGCACCACCCGTGGGTTCCCCTGGGTTCGTCCTAACTGCCCCTCACGGGGCCTTTGGCCCCCACGACGCGGCTGCGCATGTGGGGGCCTGGCGTGTCCAGTCGGAGCCCCTCAGCTTTGGGCGCAGGTGCGGACCACACACACAGCCTTTCTTGCTGGTGCAGCGGCCGTGGCCGTGGCCTGTCCTCGAAGGGCAGGACGACCTGGTGTCCAGATGACACGCGGTGATAATAAGACATGTGACCAAGAACCACGTCGAGAAGCTTTCCGGGCGAGCAGCCGTCAGGAGAGCCGGGGTGGAGTCGGGGGGCTCGATCGACTCTGGGCCTCGTGCGGGTCCCCCCCGGAGCACACTGAGCCTCCTCATGCCGTTGTCACCGCGACAGGCGGGAACATATTTATTTCACAGGAAAGGCTTATTTCGGTCATTAGCTTTTGACCTGGCCTTCCAGGGGTCCTTGTAGACTAGACCAGGAGGTCAGGGCACCGCGCTGTCCTGCTGCCACTCGGGAGTCCGAGTGAGCCCAAGCCCTGTGCCCCCTCCATCCCCTGCCTGGGAACGGACAGCAGCAGGCCACCTGGCTCCCTGCTGGCCAGGCTGTTCCCGGTGCCGGGCTGGTGGCTCAATGTCCCCAAGGCTCAGCCCTGCACCTATGTGGTGAACAGATTGGAATGTCCCACCGCTAAGGGTCCCTTTCGCCCTGGCAACCTGGAGCCGACAAAAAAGGAAATGAAAGATTCAGAAAAGATGAGGACAAAACAGACCGGCATCGCCCGTGACCCCGGCCGGAAACGCCCGCACGCACCTGCCTTCTCCGCTGGTTTCCGAGGCGCTCGCGTTCACAGCATCTGCGTACACGGGACCCGAGGATCCTGCCTATTCAGCTGAACATTTAACTTGTTTTTAACGGAGCGTTAAATACAAGGCTCGTGGGCCTGAGACCCGATCGTTACCGGGGGCAGAAGTACCTTCCCTCTCTCCGTTTCCTGAGAGTTTATCAGGAACGAGTTGGATTTTTCGTTGGGTTTTTTCAGCAGCTCTGAAAACAAACAGATGGGTTTTAAACCACCTGACCTGTCGATGGGATGCTTGTTATTAGATGCCCAGCCACCGCTCGAAGCCACTTTGCGCCTGCTCTTAGGGACCAGCCAGTCGGAATCGGTGAAACTCGCTCAATAAACATTTGTTAAGTGAGTGGATATTGATTGAATGACGTAAAGAAAGGTGACCTTTGGCCTTTGTTCCTTTCCAAAAGGCGAAGTCTTTTAGCACGAGACGCGTGAAGGAGGTGAGTGTGCAAGCAGGGTGATGCAGTGTGCGTCCACACATGAGGAACGCACCGCCGAATCGCTCCAGGAGGCCCGGAGTCCCTCTCGACACCTGCGCCTTCTCCACGCGAACACACTCGCCGGAGCTCGGGGCGGTGCGACAAGGCCCCGCGGGGCGTCAAGCCCCCGCCTCGCTCTCGCTGCGGACGGGAGCCTCGGGCCGTCAAGCGCAGCCCCTCGCCTGCCGGAAGCCGCTTTCGGCCCCTCGGTGGGATGGAACCCACAGGGCCCTGGACCCCACGGTCAGCCTCTGAGCTCAGCTGGTCTATTTGGACGCCCAGGTGTCCCCACGGAGCACTGTTTGTGTTCCCCGTGGGGTCCCGCTTATCCGTCGGGATGGGGCCTTGGTGGCACAGACCTCTCGACCTGATTCGGGGTCGGAGCAAATGCCCCGGCTCGATCTGGACGCAGCTCACCGTGGGCGAAATGGGGAGAAATCTGCCCGGAGGAGGAAACAAGGTGGGGGGGGAGTTTGCCCGGTGAGCACATCGCGTCTCTGATCTCGAGTCTCCGTGGGATCTGCCGTGTGACTCTGAGCGTCATTGACCCCCTCGGCCTTCGTTCTGCCTCCCGTAGCATGTGGGGGTGCGGTGGGCACTGTAGGGTGACCCCCAACTAGTCATGCCCTTGATGCGCCTCTAGCCAATAGAATGTGGCAAAATGTAGGGTTTTGCAGATGTCGCAAAGGTCCCTGATCAGTTGATTTTGAGTTAATCGGAAGGGACGTCACCCAGGGTGAGCCTGCCCTAGTCCAGTGAACATCCTGCCAAAGGGACTGGGCCATCTCTGGGGTTAGAGTCTCCTGTCCCCAAGAAGCAAGTGCCATGTTGAGAGAAGGGCCACAGCAAGGCCACGTGGCAGGGGTCCACAGGGGCCTCCAGAACCAAAGGGCGGCCTCCTGCTGACAGCCAGCGAGAAGCTGGGCCCTCGGACCCCCAGCCGAGACCGACTGAATCTTGCCAATGACCTGGATGACCTTGAAAGCGGGCTCCTCCCCGGTCGGTCCCTCAGGTGACAGTACAGCCCGTGCCACACTGTGATTACAGCCTCTGAGCCTTGAGCAGAGGACTCGGGTGAGCCACGCCTGGATGCCTGACCAATGAAACCGTGACAAAATAACGTGTGTTGTCTTGAGCCTCCACACTCGTGGTGATTTGTCGCTCAGAGAGGAAACTGACCCTCCGTGAGGCCGCAGAGACGAGGTCGGAGGACGGCGCTCAGACCTCTTCCGAGTCACCTCGCTCGGCCGCTTGTCTCCTGGTCCCATTCGCTCATTCAGCTGCCATGTGCCAGTTGCTGGGTGTAGCCCTGTCCTCCCCACGTCCCCGCAGTTTTGGCAAAGCTGCTGCGAAGTCGCCGTTGGGTGGTCATTCCAGAGAGGTGAACTAGCACCCATGGGACTTCATAAGCTTTCGCTAACTGCTCCTCTGCTATTTGCGACGGTCACGGCCCGTCTTTTGGCGTCACGTGTGTGACACGATCGTATACGTTCGTTAGCTTAAAGATCATCAGTTGAGCGTGTGAGCACGGCTGCCTCGCTGGCACGCCTACCCTGTTTTGTTCGGTGCTGTTCTAAGCGTGTTGAAGTCTATTTATCATCTCAGCACCAACGATGTGTAAATTAAGGAGTGGATGGATGGACGGCTGAGCGGACAGACGTGCGTTTACAGTCTGCCAGGCACGTAATGCTTTAGCCTTGGAAACGGAAGGTGACCCCCCCAGTGGAGCAGACGCTGCCTCAGCAGTCGGGCTCGGCAGACAGTGAGCTCGTCTCCCCAGGGATAACCTGCCAAGGATAACGTTTTGGCAGGTTATCTCCACGCGGTTCCTCAGTTCATCGCTGTCAGTCGAAGGTCGGTTTGCGAAGCAGGGATTTCGAGTGAGCGCGGAGTCAGAGCTGCGGCCGGCCTGTCTCGCTCGGCGGGTCTTTCTCTCGGCTTCGACGAGCGCTGATCAGTTGTCGACTCGAGCCTGTCGTGGCGTCTGGGCTCACGGGCTGCCGGCTCCCGTTGGCTGCGGCTGCCTGTCAGCACGTGTCAGCTTACAGCGGATCCTCTGAAGCCAGGACAGAGGCCGGAGGACATGCCGCAGACAGGGGCTGCGTGGCGGGCGGGGAAGTGGGGGAAGGGGAAGTGGGCGTGCACAAGCCACCATCCAAGCGCTGGGTGTGTGTTTTCCCGCTTTTATTTGCAATTTAAAAATTGACATGTATGTGTGCACGTAGCTGTGCATTTGTGTATATGGTGTATGTGTGTGCACGCATGTGCCTATTTGCATGTGTATTTGCACACCTCTCTGCCCGTGCATGCATGTGAGTACGCGTGCATATTCATGCACGTGCACGTGTATCACGAGTCTGTGTGCCTGTCCGTGTGTGCTCATGTGTATATATGTGTGCATTCATATGTGCGCATATGCACAGGCACACTATATGTGCGTGTGCGCACACACATGCACACACGTGCACATATGTGCACGTGTACATGTATGTGGCCCTAACCCTGTGTGTATATGTGCCCCGCACATTGTGCAGAGGTGTGTTTTTGTGTATATGTGCATGTGTGGGTATGTCTGTGCATGTAGTCACACATACATACGTGCATGCATATGCACGGACGCAGCACGCACATGCACGCGTAGTTACATATGCATGCATGTGCGCACACACACCTACACATACATGCACACACACGGCATATGTACTGTGTTACACATGTGCAGGTGCATACACATGATCGCCCCTGCACACTTGTACGGATGTGTGTGTGTGACCTGGTCCGTGGTTGGACCGCCAGGCCTCTACAGGGGGGACTCAGGCTCACGCCGCCTGGAGCCGCGTTTACGTGGCATTTCTGACCACGCGGTCAGGACTCCGTGGGCCTGCTTCCCTGATCGCCTCTCTGCCTTGTCTCGTCTAGCTCTGAGGGGCCTTGTCCTAAGACAGAGAATGTTCGTCCCAGATGTGTGGTCAGCCTCCCTCCTGTGGACTGTACCTCCACGTAAGCAGGGTCACCGCTCTGTCCCCGGTGCCCGGGCCGCCTGCTCTGCTTCTCCAGATTTCTCGGTCCCTCCATCAAAGCTCTATAGTTACGTCTTTCTCTATTTCCACCTCAAAAGGAAAACCAGGACCCTCAAGCTTACAGCTCTGTGGGCCTGTCACCCCCGGACGGGTTTCTTGGATGTCGTGGGCAGGGTGGGCCAGACGCGCTCTGGGCTTTTAGTCAGCAAACAGTAGGGGCCGCTATGCTGAGTGTCCCTGTTACCAGGCGGCATTTAGATGCTTGGATGCAGGCGTGAGCAAGACAGACTCGGTTCGGACGGAGAGGGGCGCAGAGACAGACTCTGGACAGCGGCCACCACCGGTGTGGGGTGGGGTTTCGGAGTGGGGTGAGGGCAGCCTCAGCATCCTGCAGAGTGGACGGGGGAGGCCTCGGGGAGACGGCGATGGGAGCCAGGGGTAGGTGAGGACTGAGGGGACGTTCCTGCAGAGGGGACAGCTGGAGCGAAGACTGGGGTGAAGACTGGGGTCACCCCAGACGCACTGAGGGCCAGTGCGAGGCCGGGAGGGAAGTCGGCGTGGGGCTGGGGGGCCGGCCACGCGGAGTCCCGGCTGTGAGCGCTCTGGCTTTTTCCTGGATGAACCGGAAAATGATTGTGAGCTTCTGCTCAGAGGTATGTGGCCTCCCGCGGGGCCTGCGTGTTGAGGGGAGCGCGTGGGACGCGAGGGCCGAAGCAGGGATCTGGGGGGACATGGGCGACGGTGGCCCCGGCCAGGTCGGGAGAACCCAGAAGGAGCTGGGTGAAGGGGTGAGATTCTGGGGAGTCTTGGAAAGTAGAGTTTTCCTGTGAATGGGAAGAGGGGGGAAGAGGGGGCGAGGCAGGGTGCCGACTCCAGGGACTTGGATGGATGGAGCTGGCTCCCCGAGAGCAGAGCTTGTGGGCGGAGGGGGCTGCCACACATCCAGGGGGCGACGTCAGGCAAACAGCCAGGCGCGGGTGCCGAGTGGGCGATGCACCCACAAGTCTGGGGACCAGGAGCGACATCTGCACCTGAGCGACGCAGAGGTTGAAGTTAAGTGTCTGGTGCTCACAGCTCTGAGTCTGGGCGAGGTCACCGAGGGGTGAGCGTGGACAGAAGCAGGGCCTGAGCTCTCGCTGGGCAGCGCCGATGCACGGAAGGGACAGCGTGGGCAGGAGGACACTGTTTGCAGCCCGGGGGTGGAGTGGGGGAGGGAGGGTCTGCTGGCCCTCGAGTAGCGTGAGGTGCTGTAATGAGGCGAGGGGCTGAGCTTCGGGTTTTACAAAGAGGGGGCGCTGGCGCCCACCGGCCCCAGGGTCTGAGTCTCGTCCTGAGATTTCGGCTCTGATGTTTCCGGAAGCTCGAGCTCGTGCCAGGCTGACGACCTCCCTCCTTGTTTTCCCTGTGGCGGTCCCACGGGAGGATTCCGGGACCGCTCTTGGACCTCCGTGGCTGTGATCAAGTGCGAACGTGGCACTGCGGGTGGCCTTCGCGACGCTCCGCGGACCGAGCTTGTGAGAGAAGAAGGCACCGGTGCGCAGTGAGGAAAACGGACCGGAACCACATCCACCCTGGATCCGCCCTCTGCTCCAGCCGCTTTGTCACTGGAGCTGAGAAAAAGGGGATGTTCCCTGTCGCCTGGCGAGGGAGGCAGGCTGATCTTGAAATGCAGCATCGCCGCTTCCCCCAAGACAGGTGGGGTCGCAAATCCTGTTTCCCACCAGCTCGCTTTGGCCCCTTCGCCTGGTTCTTTAAACAGCCGAACAAGCAGGAAGCAGAAAGTGGCAAGAGGCGTTTCAAGAGCTTGTCTCTGGGGACAGAAAACCTGTTCCCGAGCAGATGACAGATGAAACAATAACTGTCATCATCGGGATTGTATTATTATTGCCTTCGGTGTTTTAAATAAAGGCCTAGGGGGATCTTCAAAACCTGAAATTGCTGAATAGGAGTCAGTGTTTACAAATCCCAGGGGCCAGGGGGAAGGGCTGACGGTCCCCGAGCCACGCCTCCCCGCCACTCTGTCCCTTCCTGCCTTAGGACGCACAGTGTGTCTCCACTAAGAGCACAAGTCACAGCACAAGTCACAGCTGGCCGCGGTCTCTGCAGATGCAGGAGGAGGAAATCGAGCGGGATACAGAGACGCCGTGACCCGCCTGTGACGATTCACTCCAGGGGGGACATGGGAGCACTTGGGGGAGGGACTAGGCAGAGGAAGCCTGAGGGGCAGGGGGACGTCTGCTCCGTGTCTCATCTCGTGCCCGAGAGATCTCTTGGCTTCTGCGTTCATCCCGTCACATTTTCCGAAATCCAGGGCCTGGCTCATGCCCGTAAATCTTTCACCAGCTCTAATTTTCCGCGGAATTCTGGTTTGATAGCTTATGGCTCATCTCGGCTCGGCATCCACGTGCTCGATGGCACGTGTCATTGCAAGTGGCCCGCAGCGATCGGATCGCCTTCGTTTTAGTCGTGTGCGTAAGTCTTCCGTCTCACCTACTGAAATGTCACCCGGCGAGGGCAGGGGCCGCTCGGTTCTGTTCACCCTTGCATGGCCCGTGTCTAGTGGAAAGTCTGGCACACAGTAGGTGCTCAAACATTGCCTGTGGTTGAAGGAAAAATTGCATGAGTCTCCCCAAAGTAGAGAAGCTGCTGCTGGGCTGGGTCTTTGCAGAGCAGTTATCGGCCTGCAGGCACCGGCGACCTGGCTAAGTTAGCACACGGCAGGCGGCACCGACTGCAGCCTCTCGGACCCGAGGGGCTGTTCTCTCTAAGCAGGTCCGCTGTGCAGCCACACAGCTGGGTGAGCCAAGCTCGGCTTGCCACAGCACGTGGCCACCTCTGTGCACACTCTTGCCTGGGACACGTGACTCTGGTCAACCCTTAAGGACAAGGGCGCTCTGTACTTGCTTCAGATGCATACTTTCCCCTGAGTTTAGCAAGCCAGCCTCGGCTTCTTCCCCAGGCAGTCTGCCGCTTCGCCGCATGGCCCACGCGACACCTGTCAGCTGGCTGCCGCGGGTTCTCCTGTCTGTGTGGGGGACGGGACTGTCATCTCGGAGATGACCCAGAGCCGTGCTCTTTCATCCGCCAGCGTCCCATCCCACCATCCCAGTGGTGCGCGGATGCTGGTGCTCCGTGTACCTACAACGCTATCACAAACACACCGCTTTGCGTTTTTGAGAGCGTCCGGTTAGCCCCGGACAACCAGCGAGGGACGAGACCAGGACGAGAGGCCTGGGGTCCGTCTCCACCCTTGGGTCTGGCTTCGAGCCTGGCCG
>NW_006436888.1:9263936-9279977 GCF_000325575.1 Pteropus alecto
AGCCGCCCAGAGACAAACGTGCCAACGTCGGTTTTCTTCCTACGCTACGCCTTGAATTTCACAAATGTGACATTTCGTTTCAAGAGGAAATCAATATTGCGATCGGCAAATAGACACGAATGCTGCATTCATTCTGCAAAATGTTACAGCGGCATCGCAAGATCGCAAGCACTTCTCCGCCCGCCCCCGCCATGGGGCGGGAGGGGACGTTTGAACACGTTTTGCTCAAATAGAAATAAGAGGGGAGGGGGGAGCGGAAGGGGCTGCAGGAAATTACACGTAAACGTTTGATTCCAGAACGGGAGGGTGCCACCTGCCCCTCCTCCGCCCCCCGCTGGGCCCCTGTTTCCTTGGTCATAGGTGGCAGAGTCTGAGCAATGACGGATGGCGCTCACTGAGTCACTTGGCACAGCCTCCTTCAAGCGTGAGTTTAGGTGTGACATTCGCTTCGACTGAGATTTGCTCGACGATTGCTCCACGCTGGACTCTGGACTGGAAGCCGAGGAGAGAGGGGATGGCGGGCCTCCCCCCTGGTGTAAAAGTCCTGCTCGCTGCACGTTCCCCTGGACCCTCCCCTGCCCCAGCCCGCCCAGCCAAGGCTTCTCCGTTGACGTTAGCAGTGATACCTGCTTGACCTTGACCTTCACACGGTTCATCCATAGGCCCTCTGTGTCCTCGAAGATGCTTTGCGAAAGGCACGTGACTTGTGAGGATCAAGGAGACACAGAGAGGGTAAGTAAGGGACTGGCTTGAGGCCACAGTGTGAGTAGGTGGCAGGATGGGATTCAAAGCATCGTCTGCCTGATGGGGCTGATGCTCCCCCTGCCGCCCCCCCGCCCCAGACCAGGCTGCGGCACCACAGATAAAAGCCAGACCTCATTGGGACGCCCTGATGAGGGGCTGTCTGGTTCCAGCCCGTCCGCTTCGTATAGTCATTGTCATCGTTTTGTCTCCAAGCCTTGGAAATAACGCACCTCCCCTGAGCAACGCCGGCGGCATCTTCCTTCTCTCCCCGTCGCAGATAGGAAGGAAGCAAACAGAGGCAGCCTCGGTCCTCGCTGTCACCTGCGGCTGTCTCGGATCTCTCTGGGGCTCTCGCCTTCTGCATCCAGGTAGCGTGGCCAGCCAGCGTGCCAATGAGCTTCCCGCTTCGGCCCTGAAGCGGTGGGTCTCCGCATGCCTGTTCTGGAGCTTCCATCGATGTGACGATCCCGTGGCCCCACGGGAAAGGCCCCTGCCGACCCCGTGTGCTCAGGTGAGACCCGAGGGCCAGCTTCGGCTTGGGGTCACCCACGTCTCTGTCCTCTGGTCTGAGCCTATGGTGTGGCAACACGGGTGTGGTGGCCACCAGAAGTGGACATGCCACACATTGAGAGTGGAAGCTGCGCGTGGCCTCGTTCTCACTTCAGAAGCAAGGGCGGAAGAGATGAGTGGACCAAAGCGGGGACCCAGACGGGAGGGATTCCAGGCCCTCGACGTGACGGCGTAGAGTGGCAGCAGAGATGAGTGTGGCCGTGCCGCAGAGGATCGAAGCTGCAAAACACAGGGCCGTGTCGACCTGGGTGCAGGGCCTGGGTCTTGCCTTGGCTCTTTGGAAAGGTTCCACGGCTGCTCTGAGGCTTGGTTTCTTCACCTGTAAAATGGGTGTGTATAACGGAACCTTCCTCAAAAAGCTGCTGTGAAAATAAAATAAGACACTCATGCAAGTAGTAAGTCACTAGTCCACACCTGTCCCAGCGCGGACGCCTGGGTGGTTGTGGTGCAGATGTCGCATCAGCAGTGAGGACGCTGGTGAGGCTGGTGACGGCGGTGTGGATGTAGGCGGCTATTGTCAGGGACATCGTCCCCGGCATCTGAGTTCCGGGCTGGCCTCTGCCAAACTTCCCCAACTACTGTCCAGGAGTTCGAGGGAAATCTAGAGCTTTCGAACACAGCAGAGGAGAGGCTCACGGCTGATCTGACCTTGAGGTAAAACGGGCTGGAACTTGAATCCACGTTCATTAGCCAAGTGCGGGCTGCCAACGCAGATGAGAATTTTCAGAGACTCGGCCACTGAGAGTCTGCACTGACCCAATAACTCTTCCCCCAAGTCTTCACTGAGCTCTGCTCCCCATATGAGGTGTGTGGGGGGACAGTCCCCAAGCTCAAGGGGGAGTCGCTCTGAAGGTGGGAGACCTGAGAATAATCCCTCTGGAGCTGTCTGGACAACGACAGCTGCTGAGGGCTAGGGCTCGGGAAGCTATGCAGAGAGAAACTCCTCTGAGGCATTCTGGGAAGAGAGAGACCTCACAAGGGGCTCAAAACATGGAGCAGGACTGGAGAGCAAAGGGAACCCTCCAGCAGCCCCCCAAAACTGCAACTGGCCAGGAAGCAGAGAGAGATTCCCCGCAGTTGGGAAAGCTGGTGACTTGACTATACATTATGGCCCTATAGGAAGGAAAAACCTGATTCTACTTCAAAAATATTGTTTGAGCCAGAAGTAAACTGAATTACAAACTAGAGCTATGGCAAAGCCCAGCCCTACCTAAACTGTGGATCAGAGTACCCCACCCCCTGTAGTGGCCTGACCTAAGAAAAAATACTTCCGTTACTAATGACAACTATTGTTTAAAGCAGTCACTATTGTTTTGTAGAAAATGTTGGCCATCTAATAAAACATTTCTAGACATATAAGGAAGCAATAAGATGGGACCTTGCTAAAGAGAAGAAATAGTCAATAAAAGTAGACCCACAGAGGAAGCGGATGTTAGAATTATCAAGAACCTAAACAATGGCGGTACCAAATAACAAAAGATTGATTGTAACAGATGGACAACAGATCGGTTAAATATAAACCAATAGTAAACTTTCCACTTCATAAATATAGCATAAGGGAAATAGAAAACCATCACTAGAACACCACAGCCATATTTTCTGCAGGCAGGATCCACTGATGCATGCTGACATTAAACGAACCAGAAAAAGAATAAAAAACAAAGCCCAAAGTAAACGGAAAGAAGAAAATAATTAACGTCAGAGTGGAAATAAGATGAAATGGAATAGAAATTTAAAAAATAATAGAAAAAATCGATGAAACTAAGAGATGGTTCTTTAAAAAGATAAACAAAAATGACAAACCTTGAGCCAAAATCATCAGGAAAACAAAAGAGAGCCCAAAGCAATAAAATCTAAATGAAAAAAAATTACAACCGACACCACAGAAATACAAAGAATCACTAAAGAATAGCGCAAGTAATTGTATGCTAATAAAATTGACGATCTAGAAGAAATTGATAAATTTCTAGAAATATAAATATTCCAAGACTGAACCAAGAAGAAATATAATATTTAAGCAGACCAATTACTAGCAATGAAACTGAAGCAGTAATTAAAAAAAAAAAACAAAAAACTCCCAGCAAATAAAAGTCCAGGATCAGGTGGCTTCCACCAAACATTTAAAGAAGAATTAATACCTATCCTTCTTAAGCTATTTCAAAAAAAAAAAATCAGAGAAAAGCACACTTTTAAACTCATTCTATGAAGCTAGTATTGCCCTGATACCAAAACCAGACAGGCATTTTAACAAACAAATAAACAAACAAAAATAACAGGCAATATTCTTGACGAACATAGATGCAAAAAATCTCAACAAAATATTAGTAAACCAGTTTTAACAATACTTTAAAAGATTTTATACAACATCCATAAGTCAATCAATGTGGTACATCAGATCAACAAAATGAAGGATAAAAATCATATCATCTCAATAGATGCAAAAAAAGTATTTGATAAAATTCAACGTCCTTTGATGATCAAAACTCTTAACAATGTGGATATAGAAGGAACATACCTCCACATCATAAAGGCCGTATGTGACACACCCACAGCTAACATCCTACTCAATGGCGAAAGGCTGAAAGCCTTTCCTCTAAGATCAGGAACAAGACAAGGATGCCACTATCACCACTTCTATTGAACAGAGTATTGGAAGTTCTAGCCACAGTAATCAGACAAGAAAAAGAAATAAAAGGCATACAAATTACAAAAGAAAAGCTAAAATTCTCACTATTTGCAGATGACATGATACTATATATAGAAAACCCTAAAGACTCCACCCAAAAAACTATTAGAACTAATAAATTAATTTAGTAAAGTTTCAGGATATAAAATCAAATGTAGAAGTCTGTAGCATTTCTATGCACCAATAACAAAAAATCAGAAGAGGAAATTAAGAAAATAATCTCATTTATAATTGCATCAAAAAGCTTAAATATCTAGGAGTAAATTTAACCAAAGAGGTTGAAAGACCTACATTCTGAAAACTATAAGATATTAAAGGAAGAAATTCAAGAGGATACAAATAAATGGAAGGATATACCATGCTCATGGATTGGAAGGATTCATATTGCTAAAGTGTCCTTACCACCTAAAGCAATCTACAGATTCAATGCAATCCCTGTTAAAATACCAATGGTGTTCTTCTCAGAATTAGAACAACTAATCCTAAAGTTTATATAAAACCACAAAAGACCCTGAATAGCCAAAGATAACTTGATAAAGAACAGAGTGAGAGGTATTCCATTCCCGAATTTCAAACTATACCAGAAAGCTACAATAATCCAAACAGTATGGTAATGGCGTAAAGACAGATATATAGATCAATGGGATAGAATAGAGAGCTCAGAAATAAATCTTCACTTGCCAGGTCAATTAATCCACGGCAAAGGAGGCAAGGATACACAATGGGGTAAAGACAGTCTACTCAGTAAGTGATGTTGGCAAAACTGGACAGATACAGGCAAAAAAATGAAATTGGACCATTTTTTTAATACCATATAGAAGAATAAACTCAAAATGGATTAAAGACTTAAATGTAAGACCTAAAACCATCAAGCTCCTAGAAGAAAACATAGGCAATAAACTCTGTGACATCGCTCTTAGCAATATATTCTTGGATGTGTTTCCTCAGGCAAAGTATAAAAATAAACAAAGGAGCTGCACTAAACTAAAAAGGTTTTGCTCAGCCAAGGAACCCATAACAACAACGAAAAGACAATCCGCTGAGTGGGAGAAGATATTCACAAACGAGACACCCAATAAGGGGTCAATATCCGAAATATATAAAGAACTCATACAACTCAACACCGAAAAAACAAACAATCCAATTAAAATGGGCAGAGGACCTGAACAGACATCTCTCCCGAGAGGACATACAGTGGCCAACAGACATGTGCAGAGATGGTCGACATCACTAATCATTGGGGAAATGAAAACCAAAGCCACAGTGAGCTGTCACCTACACCTGTCAGAATGGCTAGCATCAAAAAAAAACAAACAAAAACAAATCAACAAATAACGACCGTCGGCAAGGACAGAGAGAGAAGAGAACTCTAGCGCACTGTTGGCGGGATCGTAAATTGGTGCGGCCGCTATGGAAAACAGTATGGAAGTTCATCAAAAATTCAAAATCGAGCTGCTTTGTGACCCAGCAATGTTACCTCTAGGTCTTTATCTGAAGAAAGCAAAGACACTAATTTGGAAAGATATCAGCCCCTTATGCTAATTGTGGCGTTATTGACAGTAGCCAAGATACGGAAGCCGCCTGCGAGTCCATCAGCGGATGAATGGATGAAGAAGAGGTGGTTCGCACCCACAACGGAATATGACTCGGCCGTGGACATGAATGAGATCTGGTCCGTCGTGACAACGTGCGCGGACCTAGAAGGTGTTATGCTGAGCGAAATAAGTCGGACAGAGAAACACAAATACCGTGTGATCTCTCTTATATGTGGAATTTAAAGCAAAACAAATGAATAAACAGACCAAACAGAAACAGACCCACAGATCCAGAGAAAAAGCTGATGGTCGCCTTCGAGGAGGCTGGTGGGAGAATAGGAAGAAAGGTAAAAAATCCAAGTAATATCGCTACCCAATCTCGTGACCAAGTGCACGAATCATCCATTCATTTTTCAAAAGCAATGGGTATAGTTTAGCGTGTCTCTATGAATGAGTCGATCATATTTTTAGAAATCACAGACCATGTGTAGGTAGAGGCCATGGTCAGGAAAAGGACTTGGTTGTGTTTTTCTAAGAGAAACGATAGAATTGTGTGCATTTCAGTGAGCCGTTCTACAGGTCGCTTAAAAAAGGAGGAAAAAAAAAATACTATTTCTCGAGTTGATTTTTCTGTTATTTGCAGCCAAAAGCATTCCCAGCAAACACTGTCTTCCTCTCGCGTGTTTTAGATAAGGGTCTGAGGGGGACCCCGGTTCTCGCGTCGCTTTGCCGGAGGAGGGCCTGGGACCTGGGTCTGGAGGCCCCGCCTCCCTGAGCTCCCGTCCTCCTGTCCTGGCTTCTGGGAGGAGCCCTGGCTCGTACCCGCCACGCTCGAAGCCAGCGTGCGGAAACCGACCTTCTCGTCCTCCCCTTCCTCGTTTCTCTATTTCCTTGTTCTCTGCCTGATTCCCTCCTTCCTCTCAACAGCCCCCCCCTCCCCCCGCTTGAGAGCAAAAGCTGGGCTTGCTGGTTTCTCCCCCACCCTCTGAGCTTCGCGTGCTGTCGGTGCCGATGATTTTTGTCCCGTAGCTCCCCTGTTCTTCCTTCCCTTTGTCACCGGGTACCTGTCCCCATTACCTCTCCCTCCCCCTGGGTCATTCGACGGTCTCCACCGCTAGGCTCTCTCCGTTTCATCGACGATTTTATTGATCATGTTGAAACATTGCTCGGGTCCTGCTAACCCCATCAGGCTGCAATCGCCCTTCCCTCCACGAGAAAGTCCCCAATCTCACGCCTGGCCTCCGGCCCCCGCCCCCACGTCTGCCCCTTGAAATGAGTGTGGCTGACATTCTGAAGGGCATGTCAGCTACGGGCCCTTCGTCCAAGCCTATATTTCTCGGCATTTTGAGTTGCAGGAACGTTAGATGACCTGGGTAACTCATAAGGGGCATGGCTGGTGGGTGAACCCGGGCATTTGACCCAAATCTTGAGCTCTCGACCCCTCCAGGCACGATGCGCTGGCCTCCCCGCCTCCCCGCCTCCTGGCCTCCTGGCATTTTCCGCTCTCCCCTTTCAGATATTTCATGTGTCCCCTGCCCTCGCCCACCTGCTCAAATCTTACCAACTCTTCGATGGCGAACTCAACTTCCTATCCCTTTCCAGAGTCTTCCTTGAATATCCCCTTGAAGCCAACCTCTCTGTGACCTCTAACAATTGCAGACCAAGGACTTCAGGCTCCAGCCTCTGTCTAACTTGGCTTCCAGTCTGCAGGCTCCGGAGAGCAAGGCCAGCACCTCAAGTGCCTCTGTGGCTGCACGTGGCCCAGCAGCACCCCTGGCACATAGCAAGTGGCCGATAATGCCGCCATGGGCTTGCAGCACCCCAGGGCCCTGGCTGGTGGTCGTAGAAGCTGATCGGGCTCCTGGCCCATGAGGGGGTGGGCTACAGGCTGTGGAGCTAGGGAGGGACGTCTAGAGGTGCTTTGCCGGTATCTATCGGCAGGTCATGTCTTCCCAGCATCGGGACGCTTGCTGAGGATCAGATCAGAACAGAACATAACGAAAAGCCACCAGCCAGTAAATAAGATGATCCTTTGACAGTTGGGACTCTTGGGGCTCCGGCGACATCGGTGCCAGCTGGGTGCTTCCATAATGAGGCAGAGGTGGCACCGACAAGCTGTGCGGTTGGTAACAAGCTGTGCTTCTCTACTGGCGGGGACTCCTGCAGGGGACCCGCACAGCAGGCGGCCGCTTTCCTGCCTCCCAACAGCTCACTCAGCCCCTCGCCCGTGCTGGATGCTTGATCGGCGTTTGTCGTCTCTGTCTTCATGATGCTCGCCGCTCTTTCCACCTGTTGCTCGTCTGTTAGCTTCCGGAAGGGCGTCTGGATTGTCCACAGAAGCCTGGGGAGTGCGAGGTCCCCTCCTGAGGAAGCCAGGATGAGGGGAAGACAGGGACATGGATTTATCCCTCGGGGAGAAAGGTGCGTGAAGGTGCTGCTGGCGGTGGCGGGCCCGGAGCCGCACACCGAGGGCTGTCGAAGGGGAAGCCGCCCCGCAGCCCCAGAAGCCTTGGGCTCCTGACTCATGAGAGGGTGGGCGCTCATGGGGGGCAGGGGTCCCTTTCGGCACCTGAGATCGGGAGGTGCCTTTGGCAGCCCTGGTGATTCTGTTCTCTTCTATTTTGTTCCGTCACAGGACAGGTGTATATTGTGTCCCCAACCAATCCCAGGCCCAGGGCTGGGCAGGACAGATGGAGATGACGGGAGACCCTTGGCCAAGGAGCTCACGGCCCCGCGAGGAAGGGACCGAGGTAGATGTTGTCAGTACGGACGCCACTGCAGAGATGGGACTTGGGCCTGGCATGTGCCATGCATGGCGGGGATTAACCCAGTTCAGAGAGTGTGGGGGTTTCCGGGGGTGCCTGGAATGATTGACCACGTCTGGGGGCATAAAACAACAGCTGTTTATTCTCTCGGAGCTCTGTAAGCTGAAGTCAGAAATAAAGGTGTCGACGGGATGTCGACCCTCCCTCTGACGGATCTAGGGGAGGGTCCTTCCTGCGTCCCCCGGCTGCTGGTAGCTGCAGGCGTCCCTGGCATTCCTTGGCTTGAAGATGCATCTCTCTAGCCTCTGCCTTAGTTGTCACATGGCCTCTTCCCTCTGTCTCTGTGTCTCAAATCTCCCTCTGCCTTTCTCTTATAAGGACACTTGTCATTGGAATTATGGATCATCCTAATGCAAGAGAACCTCAAGACTCTTAATTATATATGCAAGATGCTGTTTTGCAAATATGCTCACATTCACAGAGGGCAGGGGGAGGGCCGTAGTTCCGACAGCTTCCTGGGTGGACCAGTGTCCCCCGTGAGCTGTGTAGGTACAATGGAGTCGTCCAGGTAACCAAAGGAGGAAGGGCGCCCCGGGCGGTGAGAACCCGAAGTCGGTGAGGGAGGCAGGAGACCCCCGCGAGAGAGCTGGAGCGCGATGCGCAGAGAGGTGAGTCGGGGGCGGGAGGTGGGACCAAAGTAACGAGGGTCCTTGAATGCGATGCACAGTCCAGGGCTTGGGCCGACATCCCGAGGTCAGTGGGGACCCGTGGAAGACTTGAGGCCGAGGGGCACGAGGCTGTGCTTGGTGAGAACGTACAGGGAAGGGCGTCTGAGCACAGAGCGGTTTCCCCATGGGAAGGAGCCCGGGGAGGCAGAGCCCCTCCCTCCCACCTTGTGCCTTGTTCAACACGCCCCCCACCCTCCGTGTTCCTCCCTGGGGTGGGTGCCCTGTGTGTCTCCAGCTCTTGGGCCCGAGGGAGGCGGGGCTGATCGGGATGCCAGGCACGCAGGGTCTGGCAGCTCCGGCCGCGAGTGCGAGGAGCTAATGTTCCTTTTTAGTATGCCTGCCGCTTCCCGCCCTGCCTGCTACCGAACTGCTCATCTATGACATTTGTAGGCCTATTAAGAGGGAAATACAATTTCATAGCTACAGATAAGAGATTAGACAGATCAATTTGAAGTCTGTGAAATAGACCGAGTGTGGGGCGGGGGATAATTTTCAAATCATAATCTCGCTGACTTGGGGCTGTTGGTTTATTGGATTGCAGCCCGTCTCGGCCGCATCAGGTGTGCGTTTTCAGCGAGAAGGCCAGCAGTCTACTGACGAGTGTTTAAATTGACTTAGAGATGCCAGGGGCAGGCTCTGCTGATGGAGAGTGTGGCAGGCGGTGGGAAGCAGTGGGGCCAGCACGGGTCTGACCTCCTACGTCTGACCTCCTACGTCTGGCCGGTATGTAAAGTTATAGGCTTCTCAGGGTGCCCTTCTCCGACAAAGCATGGCTGATTGCACAGAATAAAAGTACCTGTCAATGTGACTCCTAAGTGGAAGACCCCTCTGTGCGGCAGCCATCCTGGTCAGCAGCCTGTGCCGCCAGGTGGATGCGGCCTCTCTGAGCAGGTGGGGCTTCCATTGGATGTTTGAAACAGGCCGAGTCCTCCCCAGGGAGGCCGGTGGTCCAGTCTGCCTCTCCTGTCAGCTGGTCTCTGTCCGTTCCACCTCTGTGCCAGCTTCCTGGGGTCTTTACCTCTCTCACTTCTCCCCAAGTCACCCCACTTTTCCTTTTCTACCTGTGATAGCTCATGACTTCCCGCCATTGCTGCCCAACACGTCTCAGGAGCAGGTGCTCAGATCTAAGTCCCAAACTTCCTGGAAGGGCCCTCAGCTCATTTTCTTACTTTTCTTTCATAAAGCCATAGCATTTCAGAGCGT
The DNA here is from genome assembly GCF_000325575.1 of Pteropus alecto. Classification (NCBI taxonomy): domain Eukaryota; kingdom Metazoa; phylum Chordata; class Mammalia; order Chiroptera; family Pteropodidae; genus Pteropus; species Pteropus alecto. The sequence continues at coordinate 9,274,168 of NW_006436888.1, forward strand.
TTCAGTTACCAGGACTGGCTGCCTGACCTTTGGAAAATTTCCTAAGCTCTCTGTGCCTCGGCTCTTACATGGGTGTTGTCAAGGCCTCTGTCCCATAGGGTGGACAAGATGAGACATGGAAAGGGTTCGGCACCAAGTGACACACAGCAAGCCCGGCACAGATGTTGGCTACCGTCATCACCACCACCACCCTCCTCATCACTAACATCATCAGCAGTACCTTCATCACCATCACCATCACCATCACCATCACCATCATCATCACCATCACCATCATCACCATCACCATCTTCATCGTCATCATCATCACCTTCATCATCGTCATCATCATCACCTTCATCATTGTCACCGTCATCGTCATTATTAATTATCTAGTCCAGACTCCTCATGGTTCGGGTTTGAAAGTTTGGGTGTTCTTAGAAATATATATGTTTTTATATTAGAAGAAATAGGCAGAGAGAGAGAGAGAAATTCAGCAAAGGAAAGTTCATCAAAGAAAGAGGGACACGAGCTGCACTGAGTCGGAGGCGCACGCGGAGACATTTGGGACATGACTGAGAGACGGCGGAACAGACACCAGCGTGCTGAGACCCGAAGCAGCAAGGACGTGATCCCGGCTTTGATCTGAGTATCAGCCTCCATCTGGCACCTTTTTAACAAGTGACATCTCAGGACTCTTGAAGAGACTGTCATGTTTGTGTTGTAGATATAAGAACAGTTATTTTCAGTTAAGTGGAGGTGACATCACCTCTTGTCTTTCAGGCTGAATTAAGTTGTTGAAAAGCTTTGGTTTCTCTCACAGAGAAAATGATATTAGCTGCTCAATTTCTAAAACGGGGACTGGAAGGAACAACGCAATGGGTAATTGGTGTCAGTGGGACTTTCTCGGAGTCGCAGGGGAGGACTCCGAAGGGAGATCAATAGACAGCACGCATCCGCAGGCTCGGAGGAGAAGCAGGGCGTGCTGCACATGGAGAACTTTCTAAAAGGCAGAGGAGCTGGGTGTGACCCTGTCCCCCACCTCTGGCACACACACAGAAGACGAAAAACAAAGAGAAATCGGTCAGAGAGGAAGGTCCCTCTCGTTCCCTCCTCTCCCCGGGCCAGGGCACCCGATCCAATGAAAGAGGCTTCGAGAGGACTGCTTGGTGACAGTGGGGTGTGCCTGTTGCAAGAACCCCGCCAGTTACTGCGCCTCAGAGCGACACTGGACCCCGTGTGCTGCCGGATACCACAGCCACTGCTGGTGACAGAGTCCTCGAGAGAATGTGACTCAGGCCCTAGAATCTGGAACCCAGGACTGGAGCCCACTGTCACCTGGCTAAGAAGCTTAAAGATGGAGGCTGGCTGGACTTCCTGTGACAGTGACGACAAGGGAGAGACTCCTGCATCTGGGGGGCCTGCATTTCCGGAGTTTGGGGGAGGGAGAGTCAAGTTGCCCACTTTTCTCATGACCTCGTAATAGTTCCCAGTCGCGGCCGCCCTGCAGCAGCCCTGACAGAGAAGCCTTTACCTTCAAGGCCATCTGCAATAGCCCACTCGGTCCTGGAGGAGCCAGAGCCGCAGCTGTTACGAGAGATCACACGCCATGCTTTCCGCCCCTTTCCGGCCAGCCGACGCTGGGGGCTGGAGTGTCGTAGCGGATGAGGACATCGAAGTTTGGATTTCAATTGGATTGAATTTTTAACTACCTGGAAAAAGGCTGCCTTTGTGTCTTCGAGTACAGCTGTCCAGGTTGCGCACTGCACAAAGGTGCTTAGCTGAATGGATGAGTAGACGCTTCACCCCAGGCTGAGCTCCGTTTGCCAAGCCTTGCATCCCAACAAGGGGTCTGCATCGGCCGTGGAGGAGGGGCCCCCTCGGTCTGAGTCACCCATCCCTACGGGACCTTTTAAAAATCTGCACTAGAGCATCATGGATGCTAGTGGGTGGCCCTGGCCATATCAGTACCTGAAGTGAATAGGAAAGCCGGGGAACACACCTGAGCCGTGGGTCGGGGCTGGGCCAGGGAGTTCCAGCGCCGGTGGAGCGCGCTAGTGGCAGGAAAGTAAATTCCTTCATACCTTGACTGAAATTCACTAGTTCGGCCCACGCACTAGCACAACGGCTCATCCCAGGAAGAGGAAGGGGATGCCTGCAGGCCGACGGAGGGCCCGCGGTCAGGGTGAGAGCTGTCCAGGGTCCTGAGGGCCTCGCCTGCGCCACAGGTTCGCAGAAGTGGCTCTGTGGCTTCAGCCCTCCCTTCCTCAGGCTGTGCCTAGACCAGGAGGGCCGGGACGTCACGCGCGGGGGCCGGACTGCGCCACTCACGAACTCGCTGTGACGCCGGGGGAGGACCACTTAACTTCTCTGGTCTCAGTTCCCGCAGTCTCGAACGAGGGTCAGGACCCAGCGAGCTAACTTTCCGCTTCGTACCCACGGCGATGGCGACGCAGTGGTATCGTCTGACCCGTGGTTCTAATTAGGCGCTGGCCAACATTACGAGTCTGTTTGTGTCTGTTAACTCATCCCCTCAATAACCTTTGTCATTCCCATTTCGCAGACAGGGAAATGGGAACTCAGAGAGGGTAGGTGATTCTGACCACAGTATGGGTTTGAGAAAATAAGGCTCAGAGAGGGTGAGCACATGCCCGAGGTCACACAGCTGGTCGGCGGGAGCCCAGGACCCACGCCGGGGCCGTGCGAGGCTGAGACGAGCGCTTTCCTCTTGCGGGAGACCCCTCCCGAGCCCGGGGAGGCAGAACTCCGGGCCGGCGCTGGACAGCTGCGGCTTCCCCACTCAGGCGGCCTCATCAGTCCCTGGGGAACCAGCCAGAGTGGCCTTGGGGGACGTCTGCAGCCCAGGAACCAGGGGCTCTGTGGCGTGTATGAAGCGGGCAGGCCCCGAAAGGGACAGGACCTCACTCTCGGCCTCTAGAAACCCAGCTCCTGGCAACCGAGGCCATCCGCCTCCAAGTCTCCATGTCGCCTCCGCTGGGTTTTCCGAAGCCTCACGCCTCTAAGGCTCCCACTGCGAAGCAGAGCTTGACGTGGAGTTGGTGTTGAGCAGCCGGCTGGAACCGGTTCCTGCAGGCTCCGTGCTTCCACTGGCTGCCGGCAGCTTCGTGCGGGATGGAGCACGTGGCTCCCCTTAGTCTCACAGTGGTGGCGTCACAGTCAGGCGGCCCCTGCTCTCCAGAAGGCTACCCATGGAGAGCACGTGTCCGTGCCACGTCCGGGCTGAATCGCATGGACCACCCAGGCCACGGCCTCTTAGACACGATGCTGGTTCTCAGGTCACTGCCGAGTTCCGGCCTCTTCCAGCTGGAGCCATGTGTGGCTCCCGATGACTTCAGACGTGGCTCGTTGCAACCCAGACGGGCCCTGTCAAATGCTCGCCGGATTTCACAGGCTGAGTACAAAAAGAAGGATGTAAAATATTTCATTAACAATTTTATATCGATTATATGTTGAAATGGTCATACCTTTGATATATTGGGTTGAATGTTATAGTGTAATATAAAATAATGTAAAAATAGATTTCGTATATTTTCCTTTGACGACTTTTTAAATGTGGTTTCTCGCGGCGGTGACATGACACATCGCAGTATATGTCGGAGGCAGCATCGCGGCCGGGCTCACGCTTTGAGGGGGTGACACTCAGTACAGGGTCCAGCGGTGCCGAACTGTAAGGGGACAGACGGCCTCTGACCTCCAGGGGCCACTTTCCTCTCTCTTTCCCATCCTCCCTTGGGCTGGATCAGAGCGAGGGGAGGAGGGTGACTCTGCGATGTCACGAGCCGCCACCGGGCACCTTCCACCTTCCACGCATGGCGCTGCTTTGTCCTCATGATAATTCCGTCAGGCAGATGCCATTCGAATCCCGTTTTATGGACGAGGAAAGCGAGCCCAGATTGGTTCAGCGATGGGCCCAGGGCTCCGAGTTCTGGAAGTGTCCGAGGCAAGGTCTGAGTCCCGGCAACCTGGTTCCACTTTGGGGGCTCAGGTACCCCACGACAAGTGGGAGCAAGGATGAGATGGCCCCGTTGGCCAGCATCGGACAGCGTCTCGAGAAGCAGAAGAATAAGAAGGGGTGGTGGGAGCTGGCACTGCTGGGGTTCACGCCCCCCGTGTGGCCTCAGGCAAGGCAGCCAGCCAGCCTCCCCGCCTTCCCGGTGGGATGATGGACAGGACGCCTCCTCATGTCCTGGGAGAGAGCGAATGATAGAAAGAGACCAACGGCCTGAAACCTGGTTGTTCTTCCTTAGCTGACTCTTTAATTTGGGGAGGGCTGTTTGAAGCCTGCCTGGCGCTCACCCCCAGGCCTGCTCCCCTAACCCGGCTAACCCATCTCGTTCCTTCACATATCCACTGGCCATGCTGTGTGTCGGCCCCCTTGGGCAGTCCCAGGGCCAAGTCCCACGAGACATGAGCCGGGACCCGAAGAAGCTCACCCGCCACCTGGGGACACGGAGGGGCTGGCTTTCTGGTTGAAGCAAAGGTCCGGGCCTGTTTCAAAGCTACAGTGACAGAAACAGCACGTAATTTTCGCTGAGAGTGAGGTCCCTTGCGGTGGCTTTTGGGGACCAGTGGAGGTTGGGCGGGACTGAACTGGTGCTGGGAAGAGGGGTAGTTGTAGGGAGGGAGCCGAGGAAAGGCTTCTGAGATGGGATGTGAGGGGACCTGCAGGAGGAGCCTGTCACTTGAGGAGCCAGCCCGGAGCACGTTGGGCTGAAGACGTGCCCTTGGCTTGGGTCACCAACATGGTTGGCGGCCTCAGGGTCTGCCACGTCTGTTCCCTTCTATGGCCCAACCTGGAGCCGCTTCCCAGTGGCTTCTGGCAGATTTCACGGTGGCCCCCACCCATGTGGACTCCTGGATCCTGCACCCCGCGTGAGTGTCCTGGGGTGCCGTAAAGAAGTGCCACAGACTGGGGTGTGTGTGTGGGGAGATGCTTATTCTCCCATGGTTCTGGAGACCAGAAATTCAAAGTCAAGGTGTCCCTCCAAAATCTCTACGCCACGCCATCTTTGCCTCTTCCAGCTTCAGGTGGCGGCCTGCGTCCCTTGGCTCATGGATGCATCCCCCGCTCTCTGCCTGTCACCTCAGGGCCACCCTTCCTGCGTCTGTGTCTCCTCTTGGTAAGGACACCGGTCACATTGGATCGAGCGTCCGCCCCCCTCTGGCACGGCCTCGTCTGTACTAATTACCTCTGCCAAGACTCTATTTTTAATTGTGGCCACAATTTGAGGTTCTGGGAAGGATGAGAATTTTGGGGGGACACCACGGGCCCCAGCACACCTCCCACAGCCATTTCACCAGGCTGTAAGAACGCCTCCAAACTCACCTGTCTTCACACATTCACTCCAACATGGTGGGTCCCCGCTTGTCTTCCTGGTGACACGGAGAGAGCCGGGGACTTTGGGGTCTGGGGAGGCTGGTGGGAGCCAGGCTGGTGGGAAGAGAAGGCTTCCCCTGGACGAAATTCATCTGTTTGAGTTTTTTTTCTTATTTCACTTATAACACACAAAAAATCACCGACCAGCTTGCCGTGCCAACAAATGGAAGCTCCTGCATTTTCCTACGAGGCTCCCCGGCTTGGCCGCGAGCGCTGGGTGTTTCGGGGGTTGCACGGCACGGACGCAGTGTTCCCCGCGTTCCCCTCTCTTCCTCTCCGAGGTGAGGCGCGTCCCCCGTCTCTGTCTCGCCTTCTGAATTCCCGCCGGGAGCTGCCCGCTCGCTCGCTGGGCTTGGCTAAGTGCCCAGCTGTGTGGTGAGCAGTTGCTTTACTATTTAAACAGTGTGGTTATGCGCATCTCTGGAATTTGGCT
>NW_006436888.1:9282665-9283401 GCF_000325575.1 Pteropus alecto
TGTCTCGCCTTCTGAATTCCCGCCGGGAGCTGCCCGCTCGCTCGCTGGGCTTGGCTAAGTGCCCAGCTGTGTGGTGAGCAGTTACGTCTCGCCTTTTGAATCCCACCGGGAGCTGCCCGCTCGCTCGCTTGGCTAAGTGCCCAGCTGTGTGGTGAGCAGTTGCTTTACTATTTAAACAGTGTGGTTATGCGCATCTCTGGAATTTGGCTTTTTGATTCTTATTTAATTCTTTGAAGGATCACATTTAAAATTAAACACTGCACTTCTTTAAATAAATGCTCCCTCCATAGCCTGACATTTTCCTAAGAATTTGGAACTGGAGATTAATTGTCGTACACGGAACAGTGTTGTTTGCCTACTTAACTCCCCCTCGCCGTTCCTCATAACAGTGAAACCAGGGTCCTTGCGGGGTGTCCTCCCCCCCGCCCCACCTCCACAGGCTCTGGCTGGGTCGGACCTCACTCGAGTGACTGGGCTAAGCCAACCAGTATGTCCCTTTGGCCACAGCGACTGGCTCAGGGATGAGCGGGTGGCCCTGCCAGTGCCAGCCAGGGTGGGCCCAGGGTTTCTGTAGGAATGGTTGGGAGGCCCGAACCTCTCTTTCTGGAGCTTTGAGGGTGGAAGCCTGGCGGTGATGGCAGCCTGGAGTTGTTGGCAGCCATTCTGCCACCTGAGGCAAGAATCTGTCTGGAAACAAAATGAGATGGAAGAAAGTGGAGAAGAGAGATGGAGAGAG
>NW_006436888.1:9283652-9286272 GCF_000325575.1 Pteropus alecto
GACGCTCAGAACGGAGGAAGATGGAGGCGGAGCATCTGCACGCCGCGGTGAAGGAGCTGGGCGCGCGGGGCCGTGCACCCCCACTCCCACCCCCACCACGGGGGTTCGCAGAGCACTGGACTGAGAGCCCATGGGCCCGGGGCCAGGGTCAACTCCGCTGCCTCCCGGCCCTGTGACCCTGAGCCTCTTGCCTGGCCCTGAGCCTCTTGCCTGGCCCGCAAGGCGAGGTCTCAGATGAGCGCTCCAGCTGCTGTGGGGAGGGGAGACGGCCCGCCTGCCGTCCTACCCTTCTGGGCACGGGCAGGTCTGTTCTCAGACAGGCGGCCCCTCCTCCCAAGACTTCGTCTGAGGGGGAAACACCAACGAACCACAAAGGGCTCCACCGTTACAGTACGTCGGTTCCTGAGCTCGGCAGTGACCTCCAGGTGACCTCCAGCCCCGAATCCTTGTGACGTCGGGTGTTCGCCTCCTCCCTGTTCTCAGCGGACACTGCGCCTGGCGGTGGGGGCAAACGTTTCTGTGCCCCGTCCGGTGGGGAGGGCAGCACTGCACGGGGGCAGACGTTTCTGTGCCCCGTCCGGTGGGGAGGGCAGCACCCTCCCTGCCTCCCACTGCCGGCCCCCTGGACGGTGCATCGCGGTCCATGCGGGCAACGCTGGAGAATCCGGCGCTTTCCGATCATGCGGTGGTTCCCGTGCCACCGGCTCGGTCGGCTCCCCGCATAGAAGACCAAGCCCAGACTCAAGTTCCTTCACACCTTTCGGGGCCCGACCCCGTCATCCTGGTGTCTGTGGCCTGGCCCCGGCTCGCGTTCATTCCATCCCGGGTCTTGGCATTTGGAAGAACGTTCGATCACCTGGCCAGGAAAGATCGATTGCCTTCTTAAGAAATAGTAACCGCAGCGGGACCACCTTCCCGTGGGTCAAGGCCATGGCTCCGTGGAGTGCTCTGGTCCTTACTTACGGGAAACTTCTGACGGTCATGTCGAGGACACGAAGAAATAGGCTCCAGGATCTTCAGTAAGCCCTGGGCCGGCCAGTCGGGTCCCTGTGCCCTCGACTCCCCGCTGGTCAGTTCAGAGCAGCTGTGCAGGGTGACGCACGATACCCATTCTGCTAGAGCTCCGCGCCGCCAGCAAAGTGGCTTTCCACGGATTTCCCGGCTGCGTCTCCCAGCAGGCCGTGAGTTAAGTGGAGAGCAGGTCGCACGGTCCTTGTTTTACAGGAGAGGTAGGAAGACGCTGAGAGGTTACCGGCCTCCCCTAAGGTCACCCAGCGATCGAGTGGCAGAGTCAGATGACAATCCAGGTCTCTAGACTCCTGGTCTTCGGTCTTTTCATCAAGCCCGAGTTTGGACTGAACGGCGTAGTGAAATTTGAAGCGCGAGGTTTTACCCGCGTGTCCTTGCGTTCAAGTTTAGGGACCAAGAAATTTGCTGCTTGATTTACTGACTAAAAGCGGAAGAGTTAATTTAATATAAAGACAACAAGCTTTGGTAGCGAAGGAAATTGTTCTTCTGCTAAATGATGAGAAAGTGCTGAGCCATCTGTCCCAGACAGCAACCCCAAGTGGAAATTTATTGTTCCTTTGTTAGTGTTTCAAAAGCACACACCCCAGAGGCTTCCGGGGACAGGTACGGAAGGAATGTGTGATGAGGGACAAGTGTAGCACAGTTGTTCACGTGAGCTAATTGTTCTAGTCCTTTCGAAAAACAGAAATAAGCCAAACTCTGAATCTGTTCCCCATGAATAGCAAAATGAAATTAAATTCAACACCTAAAGACTTTCAATAAGGACGGAGCCAGAAGGATTCGGCCGTGGGGAATAGCCGACCGAAATCATTAGAAAATTGGAAACCAGAAGCGAGACTCTAGAAGCCGTGGAACGCGCTGTGTCGCCCGGGAGAGCAGGACCAGCCTGGATGGCAGCGTCTCCTTCCTGTTTTCGAATGAACAAAACTGAGTAATTACCTCCCCACAGAAATCACAGCCGCCAGCGATGCGTGAGCGACGCCGGTCCCGACCTGAACACCTGTGTCCACACAGCCCGGAGTGAAAAGCTTTGACGATGTCGCCTTCGGTGGGCACACGGAGGTGGCACCCGGGACAATGCAGCCTCCGAGTGAGCCGGCAGAATAATGATCTCCCCTCCAACTGCCTCGTTGAACCGTGTCCCCTAAAAGTTATATTGACGTCCTAACCCCCAGCACCCGTGAATGTGGCCTGATTTGGAAAGGGTCTGAGCAGGTGTGATCGAGCTAAGCCGAGGTCTGTGGGGTGGGCTCCAATCCAGCATGACTGGGTCCTGTGAGAAGGGGCAGCCACACACAGAGGCGGCGGGCGGAGATGGAGTCTGGAGGGAGGGGTGTGGCCCAGGGAGGGGGCGCGTGTTCCCGCTCTGACCGATGGTTACCCAGACCTCCCCTGGGCTAACGCCTCGCCATGACCCTGCGAGACCCCCGCTTTGTGCAGGAGGCTCTGGGGGGCACAGAGCGGGCGTGTAAGTGGCCCCGGGTTGCGCGCCTGGATAGAGCAGGAGTCAGGATCAAGGGAGGTTTGCGGGGCTCCGGGCCTGGACTCCCCCTCTCTGTTCTACGGGCGTGGGAGCTGGGTGGCTCTGCAC
>NW_006436888.1:9286385-9310726 GCF_000325575.1 Pteropus alecto
TGCTTGAGCACGGCCCAGCTCCCGCCCCGCAGCCTGGGCCCCGCTGGCCGAGATCGGAGGCGGCGTGAGAGCGGACGCGGCGCCTGCTCCCAGCTGGCCGTTCGGGCCCCCTGCTGAGGCCCAGGGCGTCCTTCTCAGCTTCTTGCTGACACCCCGCCTCTGCTAATCCCACCAGCACAGTCTGATCGCCCCGCCCGCAGCGAGCTCCCACCAAGGCCCTCGCCCCCTCGCGGCTCCTCCTCAAAGTTATTTGTGTTGGCACAAAACAGCGACCGAGAAGTGTGGGCTGGAGCTTGGGCACCTGGGGAATGTTCCAGAGGCTCAGAAGGCCTGGGGGCTTTAGCTGCAGGGTTCTGTGGGGAGGGTCATTGACGTCTGACCAGGCGTGGAGGGGTGAAGGAAGGTGAGGGGGCCCAGCGGGGCGTGTGCACCGCTGTCCTCTGGGACGACCCGGGAGGGGCCCCTTCCAGCCGTGGGGACAGGAGCAGAGAGGGGGTGGCAGCTGCACCCCCCGCGGGCTCTTCTCGGAAGCATGAGGCCTGCAGGCGTCTTCACAGCGGCCCCAAAAACGCCAGACGGGGGCTGCGCCCGGCCTCTGGGCATGTACTGGGTGAGACCGGTCAGGCTGTCCACGGGGACCCCTCCCCAGCCAGACCACCCACCTCTCCCCGGGAGCTTGGCCAGCTGGTTCCTGCTGCTGCGCTGAGGCCACCCCGACACCCCCGCACCCCAACCTCCTGCCCTGCCGTGGCCATGCCTGCTTCCAGCCGGGGTTCTGGGGACTGTTCCCCGTTGCTGGAGTCCTCCGCCCTGATGAAGCACAGGCAGGGCCTGCAGGGCTGGACGGTCAGGCCGCGGGTGCCCCTCCCCACCAGTGGGCCGTGGGAGATAGTGGGGCCCGTCCGTCGGTCCTTCAGGTGGGCCTTGCTGGGCGACAGAGTCAGCTCTCTGCAGCGTCAGCCGCGCTCCCTGGGGTCTGCTCCCAAATGGGCCACCTGCACTCAAGCTGTGGCCTCAGGCTCTGCCTTGGGGTGCCTAAGTGAAGACACCCCTCAGTCCAAAGGGTCCCTCCTGACATGGTCTCTCGGGGCCTGAGTGTCAACCTTCCCGCTTTCTGTTCACGCCCCCTCGTCCTGCCCGGCAGCGTCGCCTGGGGATTCAGATGCCTTGAGTCTGAAAGCAGGAGGCTCACACACCCCCAGGGGCCGACACGTGGGGCCGAGGCATCTACCGACGATGGCTGGGTGGCCGGGTCCAGCAACTCGGTGGACGTCCCCTCCTCAGTCGTCACCCACGTACTGAATTCAGGGCTGACTGACCTTCGGGGCCTCACGTAGACATGTGAGTAAGGAGAGGGGTGCGAGGTTTGGGTGCAGATCTCAGGGTCTCCCAGAGGCGCCCGGTAGGTGTCCAGGGGACATCCCCCCCGCAAGGGATGAACCTCATCCCTAAGCAATAGGTTAGGGGCGTGTCCCAAACCCCATGAGCGGCCAAGACCAAGGTGCCTTTCTGGGAAAAACAAACAAACAAATCCGAAACAAAGGTTTTACCCATAAATGCATTATTTACGTGTGTGTAATAAAGTCACCGTTTCGAATGCGTTTCGGTGATGAGCCCGGGGCCCTTCTGAGCCTCATTTTGCATCAAGGAAACTGAGACTCGAGGAAGTGAAAAGAGCCACCTCGGGTCACATGGTCATTGGCAGAGTCCGTGTTGAGGTCCCAGCCCAGCACGGGGTGTCACCTGCATCCACACAAAGAATGCAGCCCCGAGAGCCCCGGGCCGACGGACGGGCAGCCCACGAAGGGCAGACGAGTGAAGAGAAACGAGGCAGAAAGTCAAGAGTATTAGAAAATCACCCTCATGAAAAATGAGATTGGCCACTTAAGGGAACAAAAACGGGGACTTAATACAGAGCAGAAAGTGATCCCTTCGACAGCCCCAGACCGCCAGCCTCGGCCACGATGGTCTCCACTTCGGTCCGATCCGTCAGGTTGCCTCGTTTCCGCCGCCTCCTTGGCCACCTCCGTGCCCCGGTGTCACGCGCAGGCCACCTCTGTCCTCCGGTGTCACGCGCAGGCAGAGCCATCTCTCTCGCTGCTCATTTGGTTTTCGGGAAAATTTCTGCTCTTTTCCCATCTCCGTTTGTCATTATTCTTCTTGGTTAGAAGTGACCTTATGTCCAACTCCAGGGGTCAAACGTCTAGTGAAGGTGTTTTAAGAAGAAAAATGGCCGAACGAAAAGGCCATCCTCTCACTTGTCCCCAAACCTGAGATTTCCGTTCGCGTCCTGCCCTGGCGATGCGGGCCCGGGCCGGCGCGGAGGGTTAGCGTGCAGGACGTCTCCGGAGTGGCTAAGTTTTCTCCAAAGGCTTGGGGCGCAGGAGCGTGCCGGGGGCAGGGGGCGTCTCGGAGAGGGGTCGGCGGGGACTTCAGTGAGGGGCGTGGCTGGACAGGACCTGGGGTTGGCTGTCGTCTACTGGGGAAGGGACAGAGATCCTCTCGGGTCTTCTTCCTTGACCGGCCCTTGCCAGCAACGCGTCCATCTAAAACAAAACCCGGGTTTTCATGTACGGTGGAAGATGCAGGGGTTCTGGGGGTCCACGAGCTTACGGAGTGTCAACGAGCTCCCTCACGCAGCGCCAAGCCCAGATGCCGAAGGCCGGCTCCCGCCACCGGATGAAAACGCGACGGAACGACCTTCTCCCAGTGTCCCCCTCACTCAGTGTCTCCCACCAGACGCCACGCTCAGACCCGAACGGGCCACCATCAGCGCTTCCCGGCTTCTCGGACCTGACAAAGAGAAACGAAGCCGCTTCTTCAGACCCCGGGAGCACATTGCTCACTCCTGACGCAGCGCGAACAATCACGCCACCTCAACCCAACGAAAGAGGGTAAACACATTATTTTGCATGAAATTATATTTCTTAATGAATTAATAATAGGGTTACTGTTTTCAACTCGACGAGCGGGGCATACGGAGTATAAAATAAGGGCGTGTGACTGCGTCATCGTTGGTTGGTCTTTGCTGGGCTGTGCTTGGGAGACCATCGGCCCTGGCTGTCGAGAAGGGAGGGTAAGTCGTGGACGGGGCCGGACTTCACTGCCGGGGACGTTCACGGAGCGGAGAAGCGGACAAGAGTCTGCAATTACTAACCCTAAAATCACAATGGCTCCTTCCTGCCCCTTGACACCATCCATCCCGAGATTCTGATGTTCGGAGTCTAATTTGTCTTCGTGGAGCTCTTTGTCTCACACGCTCACGCCCCACAGCCTTCCCTCGCCGCCCAGCCCACGCTCTTCTCCGGGTCCCAGCGTAGTAAAGAATTCGGCTTTGCCCGAAGAGAGATCTGGCCTCTGACCGCAGCTTCTGGGAGGTGATCTCTGTCAAAGCTGGTCGTAGCGTCTTTGGTTAAGACAGAGGTGTCCACGCCAGCTCACAGGCTGGAGGCCAGGCTTACCGGACAGGCCGCCATGTCGTGTGGGTGCTGGCTGGCCACTGGCATCCGCTGATCTGGAGACCGAGTTCAACCACACAGGCAATCCATCCATCAGCCGTGTTTGGGTCATGGAGCCCCAGTAAAAACTCCGGACACCGAAGCGAGGGTGAGAGTCCCTGGTCGGCGTATGTCATGCGTGTCGTCACATCGGTGCAGAAAAGTCACGTGTCCCGACTCCAGGGAGAGACGGCGATAGAGACCTTGCTTCTGGAACCTTCGCCGCCTCTGCCCTTTGGCTGATGTTAGCTGGTGTGTTTTCCTTGTCATAAATCATAACCGGGAGCATAATGGCTTTCGATGAGTTCTGCGAGTTTTTCTAGAGAATTATTAATCCCGAGGCTGGTTTTGGACATCCTCTGAATGTACGATTGGCACCAGAAGTGAGGGGGTCTGTGGGAAACCGAGACCGACCGGCAGCCTCCAGCGTTCTCCGAAGCCGCGCTCCCCAATTCTGCAGCTCTGAGCTCGGGCTCGCTCCCCGCCTGCTGCCCCGTTTGGAAGCCGTGCTCCCCAATTCTGCAGCTCTGAGCTCGGGCTCGCTCCCTGCCTGCTGCCCCGTTTGACGTCCTGGCTGAGTTCGTGTGCGTTAGACGTGGTTGGGGGGTCTCTACTCTTCCATGAAGAGTAACGCGAAGCATGTCATTTTAGTGCAGTCGCCCAGCTTTTGGATCCGAGCAAAGCCCTGGCTCGAGACCCGTGAGGATGTAGGCGGCGGCTCGGGACCGAAGCACAGCCGAGATGGACGCAGAGCGGCTCGGCCTCGGCGTTACGTTGTTACCGACGACGGAGGCGACGTGCTCGCCTTTGGTGCCTCCATAAGAGCCCCGATATCTGTCGCCCGCCGAGGGGCCGTCGCTGGGCTTCCTGGAGGCCAGGGGAGGGCATCAGAGAGTTGCTGGGAAGAGAGCCCGGGCCGCGGGAGGCCGGGGCTGACCAGCTTTCTCTTGGATGTGCGCCGAGGGCGCACCGCACATGCAGCGGACCTCGGAATGCGCTGCCCCCTGTGAGGTGTGGGGGTGGCGACGAGCTCGGCTTAGCGTGAGGAACAGAAAGGTCAGGAGGAAGAGGAGGGGGAGGAGCAGGAGACGGAGGGAAAGGACGGGGCCGTTGCTGCCCATAACAGCCCCGTTCGTGCAGCCCTCTCCCAGCTCCCAGGGCTGGGAGGCCACGCTGGGTGGAATGCAGATTCTCATCAGCTGTGATGTCCCTCAGCGGCTCGCACACATCCCCGTGGGGACCCCCCGGGCTCCAGATGCCCTCGGGCGATTCTCCCTCCCATACTTCTGTGCCCGAAGTGCAGTCCAAACGCAGTCCAAACACAGGAGCGGAGCTGAGAACCGATGGGTGGCAAAGTCTCTGCCGGCAGGTGCGTGTGTTCCCAGGTTTTCGTGTGGCGCGTGTGTCCAGGGTCTCCCACGACCCTGGCACACGTAACAGCACCGGAGGGGGGCAGCACCCGCCACGTTGCCGCTCAGCGCTGCACAGCCTTCTGTGTGTTTCCCGCTGACCTGTGAAATGGGGACGCAGCACCTGCATCTCAGGGTTGCCATGGTGATAAGTAAAATGATGCAGGTAAAGGACCCAGACACCGCCTGGCGGAGGGAGGCGTTTCTAGTTTAAAATCGATAAAAGGAGGGACTCTCTCTATTCTCTCCCCCTGTGACCGAGACAAACAGCTTCTGAAAGCCCAGGGGCGTCCAGCCCTAAAGACAAGCACAGCATGGGGACAGGAAGCCACGTCCGGCGGCTGCCTCTCTCGGCTCACGGGCAGCGCTGCTGGTTCGGACTGGGGGGTGATCGCGGCCTCTCGCGCCATGAACCTAACAGGAATTCAAATAAAGTTGCCAGCAGGAGCATATTTCTTTCTAATTCAGAGCGTAATAAAAAGCAATGACTGATCTGGGTGTCAGAGAGTAATGGAAAATTCTACTTGCAGCAAATACAAATAGAAATCGCTGTTAAAAGGACACTATATCCCACAAAGAGGGAAAAATGGCCGGAGGACCAGGTCCATACCTTTCCACCGACTCTCAACGTGGTGAGTTTTGGGACTTGGGTTGGAAAGAAAATTCAACTCTAATGTTTTTCTCCTAGAAATTGTTCCAAAAGGGACCCTCTTTCAAGGAGGAAAAATGCAATTGAATAACCTGAAGCAAAGAGATTTTTTTTGGTTTCCTCAGATTGGGTGATGGATTAATTTATCGTGATCAGAACTCACTGCACGTGATATAACCTGGCTTCAGTTCGGGGGGATTTTGACTCGTGTTCCTGGGAGATTCTGGGGGGACGGACCTCAGGGCGTGCTGCATCCAGGACATCGACAGTGCGCATGACTTAAATCCCTCTTACCCCTCAGCTCTGCTGCTCTCTCTCGGGTCCGAGGCCCTGGTAGCTCTGCAGGTAGCGGCAAGGTAATAAAGATGTCACAGGCTAAGGCTTGGCTCGTGCCTGCCCTACAGCAGGTGCTCATTCGGCGTCAGTGACAGTCACCTGTGTCATGTTCAAGGTGCTTCTGGGGAGGGGCGATGTGGTCATTAGCCCCACTTTGCAGGTGAGGAAACCGAGAAGCACGTTGCTCACGTCATACTCTGGGAAACGGCAGCCGTGCTGTCAAAACCCAGGCGGTCTGCTCCCGGCGCCATGCTCTGAGCCTCTGGCCTTCCAGAACTCTCGCTTCTCAGCTCCCAGCCCCACGGAACGAGGAAAGCTCTTTGCAAAGTCCCAGTGACACGGGAGTTTCTGATTGGGCCCGCTGATGTCACAGGAGCACTGTGGCAGAGCGGGTGGGATAGTCTCATTGGCCAGCCCGGGTCATGGGCCCACTGCTGTGGGGCAGGGGGAGGTGATGGAGGCCTGTGATTGACAAGTCTCCCAAAAGCACCATGGGAAATTTTGTTCCCTCCACCCACGGCCCCGTCCAGACCGCTTTTCCACTCACACTCTCTTCCGTGAGCACCAGCGTGCGTGTTGGAGTGGGAGGGGTGGGGGGCGTGCAGAAATGGGGCATAGTTCGGGGGGAGGTGGACTTGGCAGATACCGTTTTGGCTCCTTTTCTCCATTTTCTGAAAAGAAACACATCGTCTAGGCTCCTGCAAATCTAGGCGCTCGTTGGCTAAATAGACGGGTGCCCTTGAACGTGTCGGAATTGTCTGCAGAGTCCTCCGCTGAACCCAGGGCTTTGGGACTTCACGAAAACCGTGTCAGCCTGGAAGCCAGAGGCTCCGGCATGCTCGCGCATCTCAGACGACCTCTGCGGCCGCCCCAAGCCCATCACGTCATTTAGGAAGGCCAAGCGCCAACCCCTTGTCAGACGTGAGCTGTTCCGAGCTCATACAGGGCTCGGTCTGGTCTGGGAATTAACGAACCGACATGCCAACGGGTGGGACTCCCAGGCTCCGTGACAGTCACTGGAGAAAGGGCAACATCTGGTCCGAATGAAAAGATGGGCTTCTCGTTGGCTGTTGAGCAGACTGCAGAGAAATCTTTACATTTAATATGCAGAGTCTGTTTCTCATCTCCCTTCTAATAAATCGGTGTAACATCTTGCACGGCTAAATCATTAAGGGTGAGACTAAACTCCAGAGGCCAGTTATAAATGCACAACAATAATATGGAACTAGGCACATAAAATATAAGCTGATTGCTTCATCTATCCTAATGGATTTTAAACAGAGAAAATAGCCGAGGATAAGCAGCAGGCACATTAGGAATTAAAATTAGGTGGCGAAGCTTCCCAGTTCACACGAGAAGCCTGGCACGTGAGCAGCGGTCCGCGGGGGCGGTCCTGAGGGTCTGCTGCACGTGTGTTTGCGTGAACCCTCGGGCTCCCCAGTGTCAGATGCCACTTCACAGTGGGTATTGGCTGCTGTCTCGTTACACCACATTCGGGGAGCGCACCTGAACTTGGCGTTTCCTTTTTAAACCCCGAGGAATGAAATGTTCTCTCTCTCGGGTTATTATTGCCCGATTCCAAAGTGTCTCCTTATTGGCTATAGACGACTATTTCTTTTCAACCCTCTGTAATGAGTGGTTGAAAAAAATTCTTTCTTTGGTTATAAAAATAATGGATACTCACTGTAGAAAATCTATAAACCCAGGCCCGTATACAAAGCAAAAAGAAATTACCTGTAGCAGACCACTCTGTTCCCTCTGGCTGACGCTTAATTTCTTTGTTTATTCCACACGTACGTGTATGCGTGTTCCAGAATTTGGGTGCTACGTGGGATTCTGCATCTGAGCTGATGCTTTTTCACCCTTAACACTATTCTGTGAATAATTTACACTTTTATTAGATATTCCTCAAAAATGTCGTTTCAATGGTTGCGTAATATTCCATTGTACGGATTGCCATAATGCATGCGGCCATTTATCAGGGTTGTGAATCATACTACCACAAACCCCTTCCCACGTAGATCTTTGTTTATGCATCCGGCCATATATTTACTTGAGCTCAGCTCTGTGATAATCGCTAGAGAGCGAGCAGAGAAGATGGCAGATGTGATTTCTCGGTTCCATAATTTTGTTTTCATTACTTTCTTCTGAAAGATTCCTATATGGGGAGTC
Organism: Pteropus alecto; assembly: GCF_000325575.1. Lineage (NCBI taxonomy): Eukaryota > Metazoa > Chordata > Mammalia > Chiroptera > Pteropodidae > Pteropus > Pteropus alecto. Next base: position 9,294,449 of record NW_006436888.1, read on the forward strand.
CCATTTACAAACCTCTTAAGACACATGACCAATTTGCTTTTTACAGAGGTCCCGCCAATTTGCGGTCTCCCATTGCCCGAATAACCACAGCTTGCTTTCACTGCTGCTCACCCCGTGCTGTGAGCCTCACGCGTTGTCTCGGCCCCGGAGGAGGTGGATCCTGTTCGTATTCTCCTGTTAGAGATAAGGAATCTGAGACCCAGAGAAGTGAGATTATTCACTCGTAAGAAGTACGAAGTGGAGGCAAGATTCAGACCCAAGCAGTCGGACTCAACGACCAGATCCTAACTGCTAATACTATAAATTATCTTTATTGAATCTCGTACAGTTAAAAAAGAGAAGAATGGTTTCCTGTGGGTTTTATGTCTATTCTTCTGATTACTAGTGAAAGTGCCAATTTCTTCTAAGTGTATAAGCTCTTTATAGTCTTTGCAGGGAACAGGTAATGGCGACTTGATTTACCTCCGCCTGCCGACACAGTTCCTCGGGACCCCGCTCACCTTCCAACAGGTGCAGACATCTTCATATCGGATTGAATATTGGTGTGGGGTTCCCAGTGGACCCCGTTCCCTACTAATCCGAACAGGACGGTATTCATGAGACACGTTATCAACGTAAAACCACGCAAGGTCAAGAACGTTTTCTGTGCAGTTCATTGCCTCTGAGGGCACGGACCTTAAAATTTAGGTTCGCAGCTTCCCCATCCCCGGCTTCATCATAAGACCGAGTTTGAGGTTAAGGGCTGAGACTCTCCCACAGCCTGAAATCCCCACGTCATCCGTTTCTTTCCACTTTGAAGGACAACGAATGGCTCTTCCTGGCCAAGCACCACCGTCCGTCTACGCCCTGCAGCTTGTACAAGTTTCCCCAGGATGCCGCTCAGCGCTTAGCCACCTCCCGGGTCCCCAACCTCTGCCTCGCACGTCTCTCCTGCCACTTCTCCCAGAAACGTGCTCAGGTGCCCTCCCCTTTGAAAACCTTCCCTTGCTACCGTTTTCTCCTTGAGCTAAGAGTTTTTTCTTCCCCCCGTTTATCGAAATGGCTCACAAAAGAATGCCACACGCACTGTCGCTGTCGTGACTTCCCGGCCCCCGCTAACTCCGCAGGCGGCCCCGCTCCGCCGCGCTCCCCCGAAACGCTCCTGGTTCCGTGGCCGGGAGCTTCCTAAAGCCAGATGGAGTGGATCCTGTGATCGCTTCCTCCACGGACCTTCCCGCCGTGTTGGCCACCGTCAGTGTCTCGTCCCCGAAACCCTCTCTGCCATCACGGCGCCCCCTTTCACTCCGATCCAACTCATCAGCTCCTGGTTTTCCTCCTACCCCTCAAATATCGCTGCCCCCCGGGGCGCAGTGCTTCGCCCGGTGCTCATCTCACACTTCACACTCGACCCGGGCGACCCCATTTAGTCTTGTGGTTCAACGACCTCCTCCTACATTCTGAGCATTTAAACTCTATGAATCTAACCAGCCTGCAGTTGTCCCCGACTTGGAGAATCACCTACCACAAAATTCCTTTAACTTCCTAGATACTCTGGGAAAATGAGAGGGTCTCGTTCATAAACGCCAGTTTAGACACCACCGTCCATGTATTTCTTATGCTGGCGAGAGTCAAGGTCATCGGCTCCAAACTTCTTTTTCTGATATAGGTGTTTAGTGCTATAAATTCTCCTTACGTACTATTTAGTCGAATCTCGTACATTTTGACATGTAATGTCTTCACGTTCCTTCCATGCAGAATACTTTCTAATTCCTCTTTTTTACTCCTTCCTTGACCAATGGGTTATTTAGAAGCATGTTTTTGTTTGATAACTCTTGGGGGATTTTCTGGTGATACTTTCTATTTGTTTGTAGTTTAATTCCATTTTGGTCAGAAAATATACGCTGTATGACTTGAATCCTTTTAAATGTAAGACTTTTTAACCAATTGTCTTTTGACCGATGTCCCTCGAAACGAATGCGTTTCTGCTTTTTTGGGGTACAGTGCTTTATCAATGTCAGGTCAAATCGCATGACGGTGCTGTTCAGACCCTCCTCATCCTTACTGTTTTTCTATTATTTTGATCACTTATTGAGAGAGGGGTATGAACGTCGCCAGCTATAAATGTGGATTTGTGTATTTCTCCATGCAGATTATCGGGTTGTGCTGGATGTCATAGCTCAGATGTTAGGTGCGTGAGCATTTAGCATTGTTTCGCCCCCTTGATAAGTTACTGCTTTATCGCGGTGAAATGACCTTCGTCTCTGCCAATATTCTTTCCTCTGAAATCAGCTTTGTCTGATATTAGGATAACCACCCTCATGTTATTTTCAATTGTGTTAGCATGGTGTATCTTTATTTTCATCCCGTAATCTACTGGTGTTTTTATATTAAAATGTATTTCTCGTAGGCAGTATAGAGCTGGATCTTGCTTTTTGAACGTAATCGACAATCTCTGCCTTTTCATTGGGTGGATTTAGACCATTTACATTTTATGCGATTGTTTACGTGATCTGGTTTTAAGCTATCATTTTGCTATTTGCGCCAATTTCTCATTTATTCCTTTTCCCCTAACTTAACTGACTTTCAGTGGATTAATGAGATATTTCTTACGATTAAAACAACATCTACTTTGCGGGCTTGCTAGCTTTAACTTTTTGTTTTGTTATTTTGATGGTTGTTTCGGGCTTTATAACACGCACCTGAGATTCATCAAGTCTGCTTGCAAGTAGCATCGTAGCACCTGAGATTCATCAAGTCTGCTTACAAGTAGCATCGTAGCACCCCCTGGCCGAATTTGTCTCCCCAGACTCTCGGGCATCTGCCGGGCTCCACGCCACGCAGAAAGCTGGAACGATCGTAAGGGTGACCTGGTTCATTTCTCATCTCTCTGGGACTAGCGCCCTTCCCGTAGGACGTACAGTGTCTTAAAAACCGGCCTGCTGTAGCTACTGTTCACTTTGTGGCTGTTTCAGTAGTGAGCTAACTCCCGCCTTTTATTTTATCCATCAGAAGTGAAAGTCTCATGATACCTGCGTGTACCGATGTCTCCGTATCTGTCTCGCCTCCAGTGTAGGATGTGAGTGGCCCGAAGCTGGCTCCTGGTTCCCCTCGTGGGCGTGTGGTCCGCTCCGAGTGTGGCTCTTGCTCGGGTCCGCTATTCGATTCTGCCGCTCATTGTTTCAGGTCTTGGGCAAGACCCGACTTAACTTTTCTGTGCCTCTATTTCCTTATCGATAAGTGGGTGTAAGGACAGTATAACCGTTTGGAGCTATTTTGAAGGTTCAGTGACGCACGCAAAGAGTTTAGCAGAGCAGCGGGCACGTAGCTCTCAGTAAACGCTGCCATTAACCTGCTAAGAATACTTACTGCTACCCTGATTTTATTCTGCTTCTCACAGGCAGCGAGTAACACAGATACGTTTGGGTGAACAAATGAGTTTTGACTCTCACCGGATTCTCTTTGTTGGGCTTGTGTCACATGCTTCCTTTGCAAGTGAAAACCTCCAACGGTTCAGGGGTTTCCTGGCAATCACCCCAGAGCTGTGGAACCGATGTGAAGCCTTCGCTTTGCACCCAAGGAGCCAGAGACGTGTAGACACTGTCTGCATCAGACGCTGTGCTTGGGTGGCTGAATTCAATTCTCGCTTGATTCAGATGGCAGAGAGCTGTCTGCGGGCAATGCGGAGCAGGGTATTTTATAGAAATCCAGTGATGCCTCGAGCGAAGCTTGAATGTCAGCTGGTAATGTAACGAAAGGGACAGATATATCAGCACCTCCTGATTAAGCGAACCCCTCAGACTGCCGAATCCGGTGTGACCTTTCCTTACCCGATCCAGAGTCACGGTGGCAGAGAAATTTCAACTATTAGGACATTTTGGGGGAATTCCGATGTTCAGAGAGAGATGTTATTTGACAGGTCAGATCTGAAACCATGTCACCGCGCACGACAGGCTCCAGCGTGTGACCTGGAGTCCCGGGCGCTGTTCCAGAGGACCCGCCACTGCGTTCCGAGCTCGGACGTCACGCCGCCGCCCCAGCGGAAGTCTCTGATTCGGGGTGTCTTAGGCGAGCAGCTCTTGATCATCGTGAAGCATGAGTTTCTACCTTACGGATATTTGATAACACAGCTGGTTCCCTCGTATCCACCCGGCCTCTCCGGCGATACCGCGTCGTCTCTTTGCCGAGGTTCGAATCCAGAGCCGCATCTCCAGGGTGCCTGGGGATCATTCGGAGAGGAGCTAACACCACTCAGGCCGATTTGAACGTGGCAGATAATTCAAAGGGGCCATGCTGGCGTCCCGGATCCGGAGACTATCTGTTTGAAATGAGGACAAGTGGCAGCCGCCATCGAGCGAGATTTATGTTCTCATCAGGGCGGGAACTGGAGATATTTCTCTCGGGCCGTTTTGGCGTGACTTTTATGGGCTTTTAATGCACGGCACCGACGAGGGAAAACGGCCTGGACCGCCCCTCTTTGTGCCTCTGCACATTTGCGGGGACCGATGTGAGGGTGTCCCCAGCCACGGCAGCGCATAAAACGGGTCGTTAAGCAGGAAAATGGGCACTTTTTGCATCTCAAGTACAAGTTGTAAGTAATCAGCTTTATACTCAAAAGCATTTTATCTGTGTTGTTGGTGTTTTGTTCACTCTATGTTATGATCGGAAGTGAAGAACTGGACAGAAACTTGAGCCCTGTCCCAGGGCCTGGGGAGGGCAGGGCAGCCTCCAGTCCACCCTTGGTGCAGGGGTGGAGCCATCCTGGCTTTCTGTTTAGTGCTTCTAATCCTTACTTGCTGCGTAGATAGACTTCACAGCTGGTGGTATTTTTACGGCAACTCCTTTGTTATTGGCACGTTAGGAATTTTGCTTTCAAATAGCCCTGTGATCTCCACATGGGGTCATGTGCACCAAGGCCATCGTTGGTGCTTCACAGAGAAGCAGTTTTGAAAGTGTGACGGTTTGTTTCCAGCGCGTTTATTTTTACGTTTATCTTCTATTTATGTCAAGTGATGACAGTTTTGCATGTAGGGCTGTAACACCCAAGCTCCTCTTAAAAATAGTGAGTGAATTAAACATGTTAAGTAAATGACAGTGCAGGTGGCATAAACATACTGCACAACGCGTAAGGGTGAGACACAGATGTCTGGAGGAATGGCCCAGCGGGCGACGAGCCTGGCCCGGGGGCGGCCTCACAGCCCCGTCCCCCACCGAGTGCTGACCCCGGCGTGGAGCCGAGAGCTGCTTTGGGAACCAACGACCGAGCCTGTGGATCGTCTCGCAAGTTTTCTTGGCTTTTTTGTGCCTCTGATCGCTCACGTGCCAAACGGGGCTGTGGAAAACGGTCACCTCGAAGGGCGGATCGAGTAAGTCCGTGCCTGTCATCGGCCTCGGACGTGGCGGGCACTGTGCCACCGGCTGGCTTCCCTCGAACGGCTTTCTCCCTTCACCCCGGTGAGCGTAACGTCCGCATGAGACTGGGTGGCCGTGGCTATTCCCTCATTGGCGGCTCTTCCTGTGCAGGGGCTGCTGGCGGCCAGGACCAGAGGACGCAGGAGCCCCCCCACTTCGTGGACTCGACCGTCCAGTAAAAGGCGTGTTTCCATGGCGGCGATTGTCATGGGCCATTCCACAGGGCCATTTGAGGGGTGGCCCCGGCTTTCCACGTGTTATTAACGTCGTGGGGTTAGAGCAGGTCCTCGGGGAGCGGGCGTCCGGGTGGCTGCCGCCCCCTGAGCGTGGCCGTCTGTCGCCGGTGCTGCATCCGTCCCGTACGTGTCTCTCGAGTGGCATCTACGTGCCCGGGTGGCATCTGTGTCCCCCGTTTCACACCGGGGGACGCCTCAGTCACGAGGTTGGCGGCCAGGCCCGATGGTGTCGGAGCGGGGTGCCTGGCAGAACCCTGTCTCCGCTGGAGCCGTGCGGCCTGGGCGAGGCTCTCCCCGCCCTGTGCCTCAGTTTCCCGTCTCCAGAATGGGACAAACTATAGTCCCCACCCACCAGAGGGTGCGAGGATCGGTCAGGTTACGACGTGCGGTCGGGCTCCTACGGCGCCCAGCGCGGGGAGAGGCTCGTGAGGGACGAAGGCAGTGCCCGCGACTGTCCTTGGCAGCGCTGGGCCCGCCCGTGCCGCAGACAGCGGCTTCGCTGCAGTCCGGGCGCCTTTGACCCCATCACACCTGCCTTCGAAAAGCATCAGAGGAAGCGGACGTGTCACTAAGGGGCCCAGGGCCGGGGGCCCTAGGGGGACCCTGCCCGCTTGCGGGGAGCAGCAGTGGACGGACGAGCAGTTTTCATGCTGATTCTTGGGGGACAGAAAGGGCCTCGCAGGTGGCGATCGGGCAGCAGGAACTGTGCACTCGAAGGCTCGGGGTGGGAGGGCCGAGGCCTGATCTCTGAGGAGCGAGAATCACTCTTCCGGTCTGGGGAAGGAGCCCGGCTGGTGAGCAGGGAGGCAGAACGTGGGGACGGCCGGTCGGGGCATCAACGTTTGCTGACTTTCCCCAGCTTTGAGACATGACTGACACGCGACGCCACGCGCTGACTCGACCGCTGACCCGTCGCGATGTGGTCACGGCCGCAGGCTGGGCCGCCCTCTCCGTGTGAGCTGAGAGTCTGAGATCCACTGTCTTGGCAGCGGTCAGGCGGGCGAGGTGGCGTCGTAGCTGTGGTCACGCGTTGGACCCCAGGTCAGGGCTGTCATCTTACCACAGCTGGAGGTTCAAGCTGATGACACACGAGGCGGGACGAGGCCGAGAAGCAATGGCCAGGACAGTTTCACTAAAAGGACAGCAGCTTTGGGGGGCCCCGTAGGGGGCGGGTGCCCCCCCGCTCATCCAGGTGGCCGCGTCGCAGGGTCAGAAAGGAGAAGAGCCACAGAACCGGCAGCGACAGCACCCCTAGACCGGTGTCCCGCCCGGAGCGCCCGGCAGGGCGTCCCCCGCGTGCTGGACAGCGGACGGTGACAGCAGAGAGAACGAGGACCAGAGGTAGGAGGGCCCCCGCCCCCCCCCCCCTGGCCCTCTTGGTGCATCCGGCCCCCAGGCCCCCTCGGCCGGCCTCATTCACGGTCCCCGCCCAGCTCTGTGTCATGCACTCGGGGCTGTTTCCTGCCCCCGCTCCGTTCCCGTGGGACACAGGCTGGGGATTCAGGTCCCGCGATGCCTCCTCACCTGCTGCCGGCCGGTCCCCGGTGGCGGGGCGCGAGCTGGGCCTGGTGAGCGGCCGCAGGAGGAGCGCGAGTGAGCAGGGTGCTGGCGCCGGCGCTCGACCCCGGCAGAACCCGTCTGGTGGCACGTCACCCCCCGGAGGCGCCCTGTCTGCAGGGTTTCGCTTCCTGTGTAACGAGCAGGCGCACGTCCTGGACAAGTGTCGTCCGGGGTCCAGCGGCAGCACTGACCGTCCGCGTCCCCCTCTGCTCGTCCCTGCCCGGTCCCTCCTCCCCCGGCCGCACCCACGGCGTCTGCCTCTCCTCTGGAGCGGAGCGAGGGGTCTGATGGGTTCAGCTCATCTCCTCGTGCTGGGTCATGAGTCATAACTCGCAAGCCATACGCCACACTCCGTCGGTCACCTTCGCGTTGAGGATGGTCAGGTGTCCCGCATCGGGCCGGGCCGTCCCAGCAGGGACCATGGTGCCCCTCCAATGGGACCGATGAGGAGACGTCCGTTTAAGGGGGTGTGAAGAGGGCAGGCGCAGGGGCCTCCACTCCCAACCCACAGACCTGGCTTGGGGCAAAGGCGGGGCATGTGGGGAGGTAAGAGTCTAAGCCTTGATTGTCCTTCGATTAAGACGGGCTAGGATGGGAGGCGGGAAGCACGGCTCTGCGGCAGGATTTCTCAATAAGAGCCGAATGAAACCAGGCCACCCACGTCCAGTGAGCCCCTGTGACGTGGGGCAGAAACGACCTCGTGCCCCTCAGGTCCTCCAGGGTGGCTCCTGGGGGCGATGTCCGAGCTCCTCCGGCCGCTCCTTCTTCTCGGCCGTCTTTCATCTTTGCAGAGTCGGGTGGTTCCCCAAATACTGCCAGGACTTGGGCTTTGGCCAGCCAGGGCGATTCCCCGGCGGGAGCGTCTCGCTCCAGGCTCGGCCGGATGGCGGGGGGTCGAACCACCCCGCCCGCTGGGAGGCTGGCGCCTCGGTCTGCCGAACGTCACGCTCCCTGGCGGGAGGGAGACAGCCCTTAGCTTTCCTGCACCGGCCGGAGGCGGTGGGGACGCAGGAGCAGGAAGAAGCATCGTGTCCCTGCCCCTTCGCCCGTCGGGGTGTGGCCTGCACGGGCTCCTCTCCCGGACGGGAGGGGTCTCCTTCTCCCTTTCCATCCTCTCCCTCTGTGGGCCCCTAGTTTTAAAGTGATTCTCCCCAGAATAACAGTTCATGGGCCCCTCTTAGAAATTGTTTTTGTTGTCTAAACATCTTACAAAGGGACCTGGAGTTACGCAAATCTTTTAAAACTCACAATGAGAGTGAGCTTCGTAGGGCTTTATCCTGACTGCGACCTGGTTTTTCTCACCCAGGCTTCAAGCCCAGGTGTCCTGCAGAGATGCTTGTCAGGGGCAGGCATCTGTCCCCTCCCCAGGCGTCTGTCCGCGCCCCCCCTCCGCCCCGCTTTAACCATTACCGACCAGCATGCCAACCAGGCGCTTCTCCTTCTATAAATGCCATTGGTAGGGTCGCATAAGTTATTTTTGGATTATAAAAGTCCTATAAGCTATTCGCGTGTGGGGGGATGATTTAAGGCCCCTTAGAACAATTTTTAAAAGGAACCAAATTAATAGTAATCATCTCAGCACCCAGGAGCACTCGCCACTACTCTTCGCGACTGCAGGCTGTGTTGTCACCTGCTGTTTTTATGGGACGGTGATCGCAGTGCGTGTCCCGCCCGGCGCCCCCTCCTCGGGCGGCATCATATCACACAGGCTTCCACGTCACTGAAATACAAACCAGGAGCGATTTTTACGCCGTACGGTCCACTGGGCTTTGCTCTGACGTGGACAAAGGAACGTTCTGGGGTCCCAGAGCTGGGTGGTGACTCCTTCTCAGTCAGGAAGCAGGTGCAGCTGCGGGGTCCCCACAGCTAAGGTGGCGAGAAGTGAGACCCGGATGTTAATATGGGGGAGAGACAGAGATGCAGAGCCCGCACCGGGGGGGCGGGGAGGGGGGCCGCAGGAGGGTCAGCCCGGCCCACGCCTTCCTCCGGCCTCCTCCCCTCAGATGGCACATCACGGTCCCCTCCAGCAAAGCGTGCGGCCTAGCCCCGACCCTCACCAGCTCCGGGAGCTGGCCGTGTGTAGCCCCCCAGTCCCCACAGACCCCAGGGGGCCAGGCTCTCAGCCGCATCCCTCCCCCGGCCTGCAGTCCAGAGCCGTGACAAGGGGCCCGGGCCGACCGGGAGGCACGTCGCTCAGCACAGTGCGGCTCTCTGCTCCGCGGCCCACGGGACAGCTCGTGCCTCCCCACGCGGAGTTGGGGCCCGCCGGTCAGGTGGCCGGTGTTTAGTGGACGCCCTGAGTGTGAGTCTCTCCTCTGGCTTTTTCGCACGGCCCTCCCAGGGCCCCAGCTCCATGAAAGAGAAGGCAGGCATCTTCTTTTTCCTCATGGGAGCCAGCGTAGTTTTTAGTCGCAAAGTCACCTTATGACCTCGGCTAAGTTCGGGTTGGGACCCTAAGCGGCTGGAGGTTGAACCGGGCGTGTGTCCTCCGCAGCCGGGCGGGGAGGTTGCTGGCCTCGCGGGGGCGGAGTTTCCTGCGGAATGGTGCGGGCGGGAACCTCGGAGCAGCGTGTCCCCAGCACCTGTGCTGGCTCACCCCTCTGTGGGACGGCGGCGACGGTGACGTGCGGACTTGCTCCTGGTTTCCCAGCAGCGTCTCAGCCACCTCCTAACCCACCTGGCGTCAGATCGCAGGGAACGGGAACTCCTGCCAGCAGCGGATGAGTCACAAAGGCGCTCGGAGGCAAAGAGAAAAGGCGGCCGGCGCCGTGGACAGGTGAGCCCGCCGCTGGGCAGAGCGGGGCTGCGGCCTCCGGGGCGTCTGTACTGAGCAGGGCTGCTCGCCCTCGGGGCCCAGCAGGTGCTCGTCCTGCCCTGACAGTGGATGCCCAGGGTCGCGCTGGCCTTGCTCAGCCTCCCCCCGATGCGGAAACTGGTTTTACTTTGTGAGCTCTCGGGGGGCTTGCCCGAAACCCCCTCTCTGGGTATCGATGTCCGTTCACTCTGCGATTATTTGTGAAGAGGCTGCTGTGTGCCGGCCCTGGCGGAGACCCTAGGGGTGTCATCTAGAAGTCTCCAGGCCAGCAGAAGAAGGGCGCAGTGACCTGGAGGGAAGGTGAGCTCCGCCCGTCCACGTGTGACAGTTCGTGCCACAGAAGTGATGAGGGAGCCGTTCCTTGGCTTGGACGAACACGGATAATAACAGTAACAGCGGTGGTGAGAGCGTCACAGGCCGCGCGGTGACATCGGTGACACTGCACTGGCAGCTTCGGTATCGGCCTGAGCTGTGATGCGTCGGGGACCATGGAGAGCAGCGGCCGCGGCGCGGTGGCACGTGGCACGCAGCAGCCAGCAGATGCCAGCGCCTTTCCTTGGTCCGTGTCCTCGTCCTCACCGCCGCCGACAACGCGCGGTCGGACACGTGACTTAGCTTCTCCGTGCCCCTGCCCGCCCCTCCGTGAGGGCACGAGGACCACCCCATCCGACGATGTTGCTGTGAGCACGCGGTCGGGGGTGTCGGCGGCGCTCGGAACAGAGCCGGTGGCGTGCTGCGTCTCCGACGGATGCAGACGGCTGTGGCTCTGCGCTGCCGGTCGGCGATCGCAGGACCTCGGGGACATATAGTGAGGACCTCGGGGACATAGAGTGAGGACCTCGGGGACATAGAGTGAGGCCCACGCATGGCCCCTGCCTCGGCGGTGCTCGCTGGGCGTGATGGTTAGTTTTATGCGGCGACTCAGACGGGCCCGCACGGGGCCCGCACGTCTCATCAAACATGCTTCTCTGTGTTTCTGTGTGTTTCCGGATGAGGTTTCCGGTGAGGCAGCGGCCGTCCGCAGCGTGGGCGGGCCTGACCCACCGGTGACAGCCCGCGTGGAGTAGGGTGGGCGGGCCTGACCCCCCGGTGACAGCCCGCGTGGAGTAGGGTGGGCGGGCCTGACCCCCCGGTGACAGCCCGCGTGGAGTAGGGTGGGCGGGCCTGACCCCCCGGTGACAGCCCGCGTGGAGTAGGGTGGGCGGGCCTGACCCCCCGGTGACAGCCCGCGTGGAGTAGGGTGGGCGGGCCTGACCCCCCGGTGACAGCCCGCGTGGAGTAGGGTGGGCGGGCCTGACCCCCCGGTGACAGCCCGCGTGGAGTAGGGTGGGCGGGCCTGACCCCCCGGTGACAGCCCGCGTGGAGTAGGGTGGGCGGGCCTGACCCCCCGGTGACAGCCCGCGTGGAGTAGGGTGGGCGGGCCTGACCCCCCGGTGACAGCCCGCGTGGAGTAGGGTGGGCGGGCCTGACCCCCCGGTGACAGCCCGCGTGGAGTAGGGTGGGCGGGCCTGACCCCCCGGTGACAGCCCGCGTGGAGTAGGGTGGGCGGGCCTGACCCCCCGGTGACAGCCCGCGTGGAGTAGGGTGGGCGGGCCTGACCCCCCGGTGACAGCCCGCGTGGAGTAGGGTGGGCGGGCCTGACCCCCCGGTGACAGCCCGCGTGGAGTAGGGTGGGCGGGCCTGACCCCCCGGTGACAGCCCGCGTGGAGTAGGGTGGGCGGGCCTGACCCCCCGGTGACAGCCCGCGTGGAGTAGGGTGGGCGGGCCTGACCCCCCGGTGACAGCCCGCGTGGAGTAGGGTGGGCGGGCCTGACCCCCCGGTGACAGCCCGCGTGGAGTAGGGTGGGCGGGCCTGACCCCCCGGTGACAGCCCGCGTGGAGTAGGGTGGGCGGGCCTGACCCCCCGGTGACAGCCCGCGTGGAGTGGGGTGGCGGAGGAATCGCGCTTAGGCTTCTGCCCGACCCTTGAGCCGGGACTCCTGGCTTCTGCCCTTGCTGCTCCTGGTTTCAGGCCTTCGGTCTGGATGACACCGGCTTTCCTACATCTCTGGCCGGCGGACAGCAGCTAGAGGGACTTCTCAGCCTCCGTAATGGCTGGGCCAATTCCTCACAATAAATGCCTCTTGATTATATATCAACATGAATATGTAGAGAGGGACAGAAATATGCATGTACGTAAATTATAGATAGGAACGTATATACTTCTGTCTGTCTCTGTCTCTGTTTCCTATGGGTTCTGTTCCCCGGAGACCCCTGACAGGGTCTGGGCTGTGCTGGGGTCTCCGGCGTCCGCTGGGGGCTCTGCTCCGTGGTGGGCAGGCTTGGCGGACCAGGTCTCCCAACGTCCCCACGCTGCTTCTGGGAACAGCAGACCAGCCTGGGGAGGACGGGGTCTTAGAGCCAGCCAGTCCGATGGCCAAAGCTCTCAGGACTTGGTTTGCAGGTCACCTACTGACATACCATTGGCCAGAGCATGTCGTGGCCAAACCCAGGACGGAGATGGCGCCCGCCACAGTGAGGGGCTCTGTGGGTGCGGACGAGGGCACCTCCGCGAACATACCCACGGGGTGCTGCTGCGGTTCACCCCTCGGCCTGACCCAGCCTCTCAGCCCTGCTCAGAACACGCGTGGCCGGGGGCGCTGCGGCCAAGGCGCTTGTCTGAGCAGCTGTGAAAGCTCCGGGCGTCATGGCAGAGCGACCTCTTGTCATGTGGCCAAACTCTCTCGTGTGGACTTGAGCTCTTAAAACCCAAGACGCGACGGAAGCTCCCGCGCTGGAATTGTGTCTCTCCTCCCAGGGGCGACCAGGACGGGGAGGTGGCAGTGCGGGGGTTAGGGTTCGGGTCAATAAGACACTGTCCTCCCCATCACCCATGCGGAGCCACCGCCAACAAATGCCACCATGAGTATGTGATAAAAACAACGGGGTGAAGTTCTGTCGTCATTAAAGTGAGCCAATCATACATTTCTTGGAACTTTAATGGAGAATTCTTTAACGGCCATCATTGTGATCGATCTTAAGACATTGATACAAATGAAAAAGCCTTATGAAAATGCAGGCAGCATCGGCAGCTGTGTTTAATTCTCGGTTGAATGGCTTTTAATCAGCGATGGTATCACGGAACCTTGGGGCAGAGACGACTGACCTTGAGCTTTGTCGTCAGAGCCTGGGGTCTTGTTAGCACCACATTTTCACAAGTGAAGAAAGAATCCCTCTTAAACAGAAAGCTGAGTCGTGCAGAACGGAGATTCTGGTTAAATAAACGCGCAGAGCCGCCCTGCAGCCCGGCTTCGCTGCCGCCGAGCCCGGTGCGATGCGTGGGGGGCGGGGGTGTTATTTTATGTGCTTTTTAAAGGAAGTGTAACGTACACAGTCAAGTGCACCCACTGTACTGCCAGGTGAATTTTTATGGAACGAACACACCTGTGTCATACGCGCCATAAGGGCCAGGCTGGAGAGAGACCTTTTCCAGCGTTCAGAAATCCCCCGGTGTCCCCTCCCAGCCACCACCACCCCACCTTCTTGTCACCGGGTTTCTGTAATCATCAGTTCGTTAGGCCTGTTTTTTAGGCTTCATGTATAGATAAACGTAAGCATGGCTTTTTCGATTTGACGCCCCGTCTGTGAGATGGATCCACATCACTCTGTGGACCCACAATCTTCCTGCAGCTGTGAAAACAGACTCCAGCTTGTCTACCCGTCCTGCTGCTGACGGACACTTGGATTGTTTCCGGTTTGCAGCCGTGATGACCAGTGCTGCTGTGAGCATCCTTCCGGGCTCTCTCTGGGGAACACACTTACACATCCGTGGGGTGTAACCTCGGGACCAGGAGCCGGCCCTCTTCTCCAGCCACGCCCAGGGTCTGAGCAACACCCCCATCTCACGGCTTTGCACCCGCATCCTCTGCTACTGACTTGCAGCATCATAAAACTCTGCTCTGACTCCAAACTGCCCCGGGCGCCTGGCCAGCTGGGGCTTCTCTGGAGTCTAGCATCTCGACCGAAGATGCGCTCGAAACTCACGTCATCGCTGACTCCGCCAGAGCCTCGGCCCCCGGGCCCTTTGCCACACCCCCTCGGCTTTACCTCTGTTCCGGTTGCTTCTGCTGCATATCAGAGAACCCGTGAGCTTATTACCTTAGAAGAACAGCCATTCTAATACGCTCGCGGATCCTGCGGGTCAGGAGTAGGGGCCGAGCACAGCGGGGTCAGCTTGTCTCTGCTCCGCGTTATCTGGGACCTTAGCTGGGAAGGCTCCAAAGCAGGGGTCATGCTCACCCAGTGGCATCTTTACTCACACGACTGGTGTGTGGCTAGGATGACTCAAAGCCTAAGACTGCTGACCGGACCCCATCTGCTGGCCGCTCCACGTGGCTTCTTCATGTCATGGTGGCCTCAGTGCGGTCAGGCTTCTTCATGGCCACACAAGGCTCCAAGTGGAGTTCCAGGGAGCAGGTGAAGGGAGGCGTCATCTCTTAGGGTATGGCAAGCATCGCTTTTGCCATATTCTGTTAGACGAAGCCGTCGCGAGCCTGCCATGTTCAGGGGGTGGGAATTAGCCTTTGTCTCTTGACGGGCTGGGTGGGAGGCCGGGCGACGAGGCAGAACAGCGGGACAGCACGTACTGGCGTGGCTGCCTACGTAGAACACAATCTGCCACCCACCTTCTTCAAAACGTATCCAGAAGGTTAGCACTTTGCTCACCTTCACAGCTGCTTCCCTGGCTCCAGGCGCCACTGTGTCTCACCTGTATTATGGGGAATGGTACCCGTGGTCATCTCTCACCTGTATCGTGGATGATACCGGCTTTGCCGATACTGATGGAGATCGGAATAACCACAGATAATCGAGTTAACACCTCACTATTATTATTCATCTAACAGCTGTGGAAGCAGCATTCTGTCTTATAGGTGAGGGGGGCCGAGTGACCGGCTAAGCCCCTGTGGCTCCGAGGTAGCCATAGTGCCGGCCGGTCAGTGATCCGATCAGGGACGTAGAGACCCACACGAACCAACTCAAGTTACAGGGGATTTACTACGAAAAAAAGCACAGACAGTGCCTGGCTCAGACGGCCGCGGTTATGCTGCGGTGACAAACCGCTCAGGAGGGTGGCTTTGCATGACAAAGGCCCACGTCTACTCGCATGCGGTCTGCTGGGCGTCCAGGTGACCCCTGATGTGCACCACCTGTGGTCTCTGCTGGGGACGCAGTCTGATGGAAGCTTTGCTGAGTGACGGAGGGAGTGACAGACAGCCGCCGGGGTTTTCCTAGTGATCGAGAGCTCCGTCCTGCAGGGACAGGTGACAGGGTTGCCCATTACCCACTGGCCAGGCCAGTCCCGACTGCAAGGGGGGAGGGTGTAGCCCCAACACGACTCTGGCAGGAGATCAGAGTCGAAAGGTCACGCGAGGGCAGAGCGTGTCTATGCCACTGTTTTAAAATCCAGGTTTTGTTGTATTTGGCCATGGAGGGCCAGCAGGACAGGAAGTCACTGCCACTGAAAAGACAGTTTGTGTTCGCGGATCCTAAGGAAACAGGGGCACGCCGTGCCCCACGCGGCCACACAGGGACACGCCAGGATCGGGCGGGGGGCAGCGAGAAGGAGAAAAAGTAGGCGGGGCCTCCGCCGCGGTTTCCATCGGCGGGGTCGGGTCGGCAGGTTCGGGTCGCCTGATCTGCGCTGGGCTGGCTGGGGCAGCGGCCTGGGGCTGGGAGCTGCTAGCGAGGGGCTGAGAGGCGGACCCCGGGTTGGCCGCGCTGTTTTCATGGAGTGCGCTCTCGGCGGTGAGCAGCTTACGCTCCGTGGGGACGGGCCGCCCCGGGGAGGGGGCAGGGTGCAGGCCCTAGAATCAGCAGGGCCCCAAGACGTCGACAAGTCAGGATACGAGGATTAAAAGCAAATAAGAGAAGTGGTTGATACCGCCACACCTGGGATTGGGGGACGGGTGGACGGGCCGGGGGACACACCCGGGGCCCCAACACGACTCTGGCAGGAGATCAGAGTCGAAAGGTCACGCGAGGGCGGAGCGTGTCTATGCCACTGATTTAAAATCCAGGTTTTGTTGTATTTGGCCACAGCAGGGCCAGCAGGACAGGAAGTCACTGCCCCTAAAAGACAGTTTGTGTTCATGGATCCTAAGGAAACAGGGGCACGCCAGGATCGGGCGGGGGGCGGGGCAGCGAGAAGGAGAAAAAGTGGGCGGGGCCTCCGCCGCGGTTTCCATCGGCGGGGTCGGGTCGGCAGGTTCGGGTCGCCTGATCTGCGCTGGGCTGGCTGGG
>NW_006436888.1:9310794-9315645 GCF_000325575.1 Pteropus alecto
TTTCGCGGAGCGCTCTCGGCGGTGAGCAGCTTGCGCTCGGGGGGGACGGGCTGCCCCGGGGAGGGGCCGCCCCGGGGAGGGGGCAGGGTGCAGGCCCTAGAACCAGCAGGGCCCCAAGACGTCCACACGTCGACAGGTCAGAATACGAGGATTAAAAGCAAATAAGAGAAGTGGTTGATACCGCCACACCTGGGATTGGGGGACGGGTGGACGGGCCGGGGGACACACCCGGGCGGCTGCGAAGCTGCCGCCCCTCTGACTTCCTCTCTCTCTGCCTCTTCCTCTCCTCTGCTCTGCTGTCCTCGGCCTCCTGCTGGCCTCGGCCTGGACTTGCGACACGCGGTTCACCCCGTTCTTCATGCCCGATGAACCCGACTTCCAGGGCCCGGGTCTCAAAATCTCAAGAGAGGATGAGGTCGGCACAGCTCGTCTTCCCTCCCCAAGCCCTTGGCCACTCTGGTCCGCAGCCGGATTGTCCTGATCCAGTCGGGTCTGGCCAGTGGACAAGGAGTCTCCAGGTGGCAGGGAGCGGTCTCCTCTGAAGGAGCCCGGGTAGGTGGTCCCAGGGACTCACATCTCTGTGGCCTCCCACCTCCCCCAAACGCCCAGCCCCTCTCCCCCAGGGAGGCCAAGCAGACTTGGCTGGGGATCTGGAGAGGAGAAGCAGATGGAAGCCTTTATTTAAAGAGCACCAGTAGCCACACATGGCAGGATTAATCAAAACGGGTTTGGAGCCAGCTGGGGCCTGGAGTGGCCTGGCACCCATGGGGCCCGCAGGCGGTGGCCATTAGCTCTGGGCAGGCGCCCCGGGCCAGGACGCCGAGCCGTGGGAGGTGACAGCGAGCCGGCAGCTCACCGCGCGCCTCTCTGCCAGACTGATGATCTCATTTCGCCGGGCCCCACGCTGCCAGGACGGAGTGCCGTTTGTGGCTCCAGTGTCCCATCGATCACTTCCTCATACAGTTTGAAGATCATAGCTGCTCATTTGCTACTTCCAGTCCCCGCTTGTCACCGAGCGTGTGGGGGAGACATCTGCACAGCTGCAGGAAACCATCCAACTCCTTCTCCATGGCAACAGACTGGGGAGGCTGGAGACCCCATCGGCCGCCGCTCTCCAGCTGGAGCAGAGCCCACCCCCCTCCCGCCCGGAGCCCACCCGTCCCACGGGAGCGGCGGACGGGGGCGTCTTCATCAGCCCCCCGGTCCTCCCAGCCGAAGCGCGTCATCGCGGCTGATGGATGGCACGCTGTTTGTCAGTGGTAGGGCAGATGGGCACGGCTGTCACTTCTCAACAAGGCCCACTCACCCTTCCGGGGCGATAAGATTCAATCTACAGGCGATTCATTGGCAGCCTGTTAGCGCGGAGCTCGGGGTCTGCTGGCAAGTTTTATTAATCGGGCTGCCGTTTCCAGCCCACTCCAGCTGGCAGGAGCTAAAAAAAACTACGGGCGTTCATTGGCAGCCTGTTAGCGCGGAGCTCGGGTCTGCTGGCAAGTTTTATTAATCGGGCTGCCGTTTCCAGCCCACTCCAGCTGGCAGGAGATGCGTGTCAGAGAGGCCACTGCCCGGGAGGAAGGGCGCCCCCCAGCCCTGGTCCGAGAGTGGTGCACTCCCTGGGAGGGACATGTTGGGGTGCAAGGGCTTTCGTCACTAGGCGCAGAGAGGCTCCTGCCCCTTTCTGATGGGAGCAGGCCTGCAGGAAGGCGGGCGGGGGGCTCTGCGGTCTCATGGGAGTGCCTCCAGCTCTGTGGATAAGCAATCGATTCTCATCCATCTGAGCGCTGGCTACCATGGGCGCTCACCTGGTTCGCCTCTCCGGTCTCGAAAGAGGCGCTTGGACCCAGCTGATGAGAGAAGATGCCCACAGTGGCCGTCTCGTGCCTCCCCCGCTCGGCAGCCGCCTCCCCTCCTGGGTCAGAGATAAACCTCCGTCTCGGGGAGCCCCTGCCTGGGCCAACCCCTTGCAGGCCTCCCAACCAAAAAACCCCGTTAGCTAGTCAGCGTTTGACTAAGCAGTCTGGTACTTCTTTGGGTGTAAAGGCCGCTTCCGGGGTTCACGCCATTCTAGTCGGTAAAGCCCTTTCTTCCAGCAGAAGTTGATGGCCCTGCCGAGGTCCACGCTTCATTCGGACTCAGCCCAGCACAGCGATGGCCCCGGGCGGAGGCCGTGGGGCGTCTGCACCATCTGATCCATCACGGATAACGGCAAACCCGAAAGAACCTCTACGAATGTGTTTCGTCCCCTGTAAATAGATTCGTGCCAACTTTCTCTAATAAATCTCATGTCAGACGGGCTATTGTGTCTCTTCACCCGGCATCTCCCAGATGAAATATTTAAACACTATACGAGCAATAATAAAAACCGCTCGCCGCAGTCACTTCTGTTTTAAGAAAACAGACTACAACGGGTTGGTGATTTACAGCCTACGGAGGGGCTCCGTTGTGGGCTGTATATATGTATGTATATATTTTCCTTTGGTGGGTTATTCTCTAGCTTTAAAAATCACCAAAGAACTCCACGTTTGTCCCTGGCTGTAAGCACGAAGGGCGCGACATCACTCTTCCTAATGAGAGAGGAAGCAGAACAGAAGCCCTTTCTAATTTACGGGCCCTGCCGGCCCCACCTGCTGTCCCCTGATTAGGAGACAGGGCTCCCGCCTGGTGGGGTTCTCGCCTCTGCCTGGTGGGGTTCTCGCCTCTGTGGGAGCTCCGCCGCCTCCCTCCACTGCTCTGGGCCGATGCGGGGCTTGAGGAAGGCTGACCAGGACGAGAAGAAAGGGGACGTGGGCAACTCATGCGGCACAAACGGACGTGAGCAGGGACAGCTGCCCAAAGCTTTTTTTATTGTTTATTTTTATGGCCTAAGAAATCAAAACATACAGCTAAGACCTTTCTTTTCCCTGGAATATTTTCTCTGAATTGCCCAAAGCAATGTTTTTCCCACTAGATTGTATCCCATCTCTATTAAGCAGGTTCCCGCCCATCAGGAGAAATCTCAGTCCTCCTATGGTCAACCGAGACTCTGGGTCCCCAGGGGATCCTGCCTGGGACACCGTTTGGGCCCCGTCCCTGGCTCTGGCCACTTTACAGCAACATTCACGAGGCACAAAAGCCCCTGCCTCGGGCGTCCTGAGGACTCTGTCCCCACACCAGCTCGCTCGGGTCGGGCTCCATGAATTATTATTTCTAACAGGCCGATGTGAGAAATAAGCTATTAATGGCTGTCGCAGGCAGAGCTCACCTCATCTCGGTGTGGCTGGGGACCCAGCAGCTGCTGCTCGGCGCTCCCTGCAAGGTCCCCGTGAAAAGCATCAAAACCCGATGCTTTTCCGCGTGTTTCCCGTGGCTGCTGCCTGAAGGACAGGTGTGCGCTTGGGGCAGAGCGCCCCAGGTTTGCCTGCCTGCACCCCCTCCTGCTGTTTATTCCCCGCCCCCAGGTGTCATGGGGCCACAGCCAGAGCTCTGTGAAGGGCGTCGGCGTCGGAGACCTGGCAAGACCCCCTCGTGAGCGCTGGGCTCCCCCAGGTGCGGGCACATTCTGCAGGTCTTGTTCTCCTGCCCGTGAGGTGGGGTTAGCTCTCCCTGCTCCGAGGAGCCGTGAGGGGTCACTGTGGACGTTCCTAGGCGCTCAGTAAGTGTGGGCTCCCCAGGCATCCCCCTCACCGTTCCCCTGCACGCCTCAGGCATCTGACAAGGGCTTGTCGCGTCCTCCTCTGCCCACACGGAAGCGTATCCGTCTCCCTGACGGTGGGCTCTTGCGAGAGGACGGGCCTCTCGCTGGCTCTTTTCTCCCTCTCCTCAGCACTAAGAGGCTGGCTCGGTGCTTCTTTGTCCTTAGAAGATGTGCTGAGATTCTGGGCAGACAGGAACATGACTCTGAGAGTCTGACATCTAAGGCTCTGCTGCTATGGTTATGGGGTCACCGGGCAGGGCTCTCAGGGGATGGTGCCACGAGTCCAGCTGAGCAGGACTGCCAGAGAGATGGTCACGGTCAGTGGCAGACGAGCAAGAGTGAGAATCCAGGAGAGTGGGCTAATGTCACAGGGGGAGGGGAGCAGAGGCTGGTGTGGGCAACCAGACAGGCCCGAGGTCTGCGAAATCTGGGAATCATTTACAGGGGCCTCTGATCCCACAGCAGACTGTTCCTTCCCCCATTCCTTACTGCTTTACATGGAGGCTAATCGTAGAATTAGTCCATATATCCACCCATTCGTTTATCCTCCATCCATCCATCCACCCACTCATCCATCCATCCATCCACCCATCCATCCATCCACTCATCCATCCATCCATCCATCCATCCATCCATCCATCCATCCATCCATCCATCCATCCATCCACCCATCCACCCATCCCCTACTCTGTGCCAAGCACTGGACATTGAGGGGATGCAGAGATAATTGGAGCACGCTCCACTCCTCAGCATCAAGAGGAAACGCTGGCTGCCAGCACCCCCATGGGAAGTGCTATGAGCTCACAGAGGAGGCAAAACACCAACCCTCCCGGAGGAACGGCGGGCGGCCAGCAGAGCTGGGTCTTGGAGGACCCGTGCGAGCTCGTCTAGAAGGGGAGCAGGGGTGACAAAATACCGCAGAGCAAAGCAGGTGGCCCGGCGTCCCGGGCGGTGGACAGGGGTCTGCAGGTAGGACCCCTGCTCTGAGCCAGGAAGATAGGTGAGGGTAGGTAAGGAGGCTGATGATGCCACATCAGCCAAGGCCACTGAAGCTCTGAGAAGGAGCAGTGACATGGTCCTTTCTGATCATTGGACAGCAGGTGCTATCTCCTGTGGTATCCACCCGTCCTGTAATACCCAGCCATCCTGCAGACATCCACCATCCTATAATACCCACC
>NW_006436888.1:9316569-9328134 GCF_000325575.1 Pteropus alecto
CGCTGCCCAGGAGAGACTCTGGGGCTGGGAGAGGTTAAGTCAACTTCTAAGCCACATAGCTGGCAAGAGCCACAGCTGGATCCCAGGGGCCAGCCGCAGAAACCACATCACGCCTGCCACGTTATTCAGACCCCGGTCCCTGTATGGGAAAGAAGTCAGCCCCAGCTCCCGGCGTCCGCCTCTGCCGAAGCCTCGGGCGTGGACGGCACACACGCCCGTGACGGGCAGTGGGCCTCGCTCCCCCTCCTCCCTCTGAGCCGTGAGCACGGGGTGCGTGGATGCCGCGCCCTACAGCAGATGTTCCGGCTTATCCGAGAAGCCGAGTAGCAGCAGGAGGAATGTGGGGTGAGCGCCAGCGGTGAGCGCTGTGGCTGTGACGGCGTCGCCCAGGCTGGGGCCCTGGACGCGGGCGTAGCAGCTGTCTGCCGGGCCCGGCTGCCCCGCCGCCCTCACGGGGCCTGCTAGCCCAGCGGCGAGGGGTGGGGGGGCCGCTGCTGATTCTAATCAGCTGTTGGTTGTGGGAAGACGAAGGTGCTGGCATTTGGCAGGCGGCACGCCGTGTGTCTATTCAATCCCGAACCCACACAGACTCGTTTCTGGTGCAGGAAGGCTGTGGGCTGGATGTCCCCCACTCCCCTCCCTGACCAAGCATCGTGGGCGAAGCACTCGCGGTCCCCAGATGACCCCGGCCAAGGTGGCCTCAGAGGCCGGTGTCCGGCTGAGGGCCTGGGAACAGTCTTGGAAGTAGATGGAGGGCCTCCGACGACTGGGTCCCCGTTGACCAGCCAGAGAGGGGGCCCTTGGGCCTCCCACTGTAGCAACGCTGCTGACAACCCGGACGTGTCTGGAAGTGGACTCTCCCGCAGAGCCTCGGCCGGGGACGAGATGGAGGGCCTCCGACGACTGGGTCCCCGTAGCAAATGAGACCGATGCCAGGGGTGGGCTCTGAAGTTTTCAGGGAATTTCCGTGATAAACGAGCAGGGAAATGAGTGGTCCTTGACATGATGCGATGCCTGTCCTCGGTGCGGCGGGGACGCCCTCCAGCCCCAGAGACAGAGACAGTCGCGGTGACAATGGGACTGTCCCCCGGCCCCCGTTCTCACCTCTGCCATCTTTCACTTGGCCCTCGGGCCCGCTGGTGGCGCGTCGAGTTGTCAGCAAGCCCCGGCCCCTCGTCTCTGCCCTGCACGCTGTGCTGTCGTAGACCTGCCCTACTCGGCGGGACGCCGGGACGCCGGCCCCGCTGGCCTCATCCCAAAGAAGATGGCCTTACCTCGGTTTCCAGGGAAAACCCGAACGAGGTTGCCAGGCTGGAATGGCCATCTTCCCAATACTAGCGCCCGGCAGCGGGGACCAAGCGTGACGGGCAGAGCTCTGAGCTGAGCCCCGAGCCGCACCCTGGGGGCAGCGCCTCGTCTCAGCCCAGGCTGCGGGCATGACGGGCTCTGCCCCCGTGACGAGGGAGGTGGCACAGTGGTCCCCAAGGCGAGGTTTCTCAGGTGGGCCTGACAAGGGGCGGGGCTCTGGCAGGCTCGTGAGTCAGAGCATGAGAGAAGTGTCCACTGTGGGCCTTGAGGGGGAGGTACCACGCGGCGGGGGGCCGTGGTGACAGTGAACCTGGCTGACGACCAGCCAGTGGAGGGCCCTCGGGCCTCCCCCTGCAGCAACGCTGCTGACAACCCGGACGTGTCCGGAAGTGGACTCTCCCGCAGAGCCTCGGCCGGGGACGCGGCTGGCCGACGAGGGCAGAGCGAGGGTCTGAGCGAAGGCCTCGGCCCGGTGCGGTGACATCTGGGCTGGTGACAGCTGGGGCGTCGACCCCTGTAAAGCCCTCTGTACACGGCGAGCGCTACATGCGTGTGCTCGCTGTCATCACCGTCTCCCTGTTTGTCCCCCGTGACCGCCGCATCCCGCACACGTCCACGCCCTCTCCGTGTGGGCCGCCAGTCCGCTTCTTACTTGTCGGGTGTGCAGGCGCAGCGCGTTCCCACGCCACGTAGCCATAAACATCCACGCCGTCGGCTCCCAGGACGCAGGGGAGCCCACAGGTCACGCGTGATGGCCACGCTGGGTGTCGCTGGCAGGCAGAGCCCACGCACGCCGACTCCCAGGGGACGTCTGGTGACTCTGAGAGTCCACAGAGGCTGCGGTAGGAAAGGGAAGCCTGCGGTGGGCCAGGCGCCCGGGGCCCAGGGGCTGCTGTCCAGGTGTCCTACCGGCTGCGTTTTCATCTGAAGGACCGACGGGGAGGACTCTGCGTTCGGTCTCGCGCAGGCTGTCGGCAGAATCGATTTCCTCCAGGCTGCGGTGTCACAGCTTCCCGGACACCCGCAGCTGCCAGCAGCAGTCTCCCCGTGGGCCACGCACGCCTGGCAGGCGGCCTCGTGGAGCACAGCAGGAAGGGAGCGTCACTCACGCCCGCCGGCTCGGATGGGGTCTTACATCCTGCACCTCCCTCCCCGGGTCTGATAACGCTTCAAGTTCCTTCGATGAGCCCTAAGCATCTCCGTCTGCAGTCAGACCTGGGACTTTGTGCCGAGGCTGGGAGGGGACCAGGACATGGTGAAGCCCAGTGAGGTCGGGGTGAGGTCCTGACGTCCACTCTGCTGGGGACAGAGACATACTTCACAGAACAGCATGGAAACCGGACGAGGGCACGGAGGTCCTGGGACCACGCCCCTTTACAACCCGGCAGGTTTTCAGCCCAGTGCGCACGGCTCCCACCCCCGGGCTCCTGCGGGCGCGGTGTGGCTGGGCCTCCATGGCTCTGGGACCCCTGGAATTGCAAGGTCGCTGGTGGGAAGGCCTAGTTTGAGCTAAAGGGTCCTTGAGTGGGAAATTGTCAGATGGCTCAGCATGGGGGCCGCTCCAGGCTGAGGGTCCTGGCGAGTTTGTTCCCATGGCGGAGACCCCATCTGTGAAATGGGGTGATGGGTGACTGGGGCCCTGAGACTGTTGTGGGATCAGGCACAGTCACCCACACGGAACTGGTGATGTGCCTGGCTCCCGACAGGTCCTCAATGAGGGGTACAGCTTGCTTTAATTGGGAAGGCTCAGTGGAAAAGCTGCCCCCCGCCTGCATGTGGGGTTCCCAGGTGCCCCAAGCACATCCTCTCCTCAGAGGATGCTGTGCCTAGGACCGGTGCTGCACCTCGGGCGGTGGGTATGTGTCGGCCGCTACCCCACGTTGCGAAGCCCCACCCCTGGGGGACCAGCCGCACTTCGTACTTCGGTCGGCCGTCCACCCACCGGGCCCTAAACAGCATCAGTGACACAGGCGTGGGCTCCGGTCCCAGGTCTGCGGGGACCTCATAGCCTGACCCCGAGAGGTCCTGTCCGCCCACCCTCTTCCTTCTGTAAACCAGGCTGGAGGGGGGCGCTGTGCAGAGTCTGATTCCATGGCAACCGGGGAGGAGGCACTGAGTACAAGCCACAAACAGCCTCGCAGGCGGAAAACGAGGGAAGAATTTGTCCAGCCGTGTCCCTTGTTACCACTCGCCGCTCTGCAGCGAGTCTCTCACGGACGCCATCGGGGGCTCTCTCGGTGTCACACGGGCGGACAGTTCCCTGTCTCGTGGCGTTGGGGACCCCTTGGTGTCGTCACTGGCGTCATGGGCGTTGTCTTGCGTCCTGGTGCCCCCCGATTCCCACCTGGCCACGTCGTCGTCACGTTACGAGTCTCTGGTCCCCCAGGGCACGCGCCTCCCCCTCCGAGCTCCCTGGCCTCGGGTCCCCGTGCACAGACCAGCGGAGCGGGGCGTGCGCTGCCTTCGCGGGTTTGTCTGGGCCGAGTTTCCACTCTCATTCCATCCTTGAGGACACAAACCTGACGCGGGGCCCAGCGTGTCCACCGAGCCCCCCCTGCTTAGGTCACCGGTCCCTCTCCGAGCTGGACGAGTGTCCCCTTGGGACGGAGGCGCTGTGTCTGCTGACTGCCGACTCCTGTCCTTGAACCGTGGGGCGTGGCCCCGGCCCCGGCCCCGGCCTTGGCCTTGGCCTGCGAGCCTCGGGCCTGGCCACACGGAGGGCGACGGGCCCCCAATGCTGCACGGGGACCTCGGCGCCACCCTGTTCTCTCCCTTCTCTGCAGCTGTGGGGACCGCATCCCCATGTGCTCAGCTCTGCTCAGAGCTGCGGGGCATCTCTTGCCTAAGTGACAGGAGCCGAGCCGGGCCAGCGTCACCGCAGCTGCTCACGGAAAGGCAACGGCTGTCACAGCCACATTGCGGCAAATGGGTGCTCCCGGCGGAGTTCACTTACGGGGAGAGCGAACGGGCAGCACTATGGGGTGGGGACGCAGCCGCTGCGTCAGAGGTCGAGGGACCCGGCCGCCTGATGGAGGAGCTGAGGTGCGGCTGGGGAGGCGCGGGGGCCCCCGGCCCGGGGCGGAGCCGCAGGAAGCCGAGGCTTCATCCTGCGGGGGCCGGGCGGGCCCTGCTGTGCGTCAAGCGTGTGCTCCGTGGGGCTGCTCAGCTGTTCTCCTCGGGTTCATCTTGGATTTTCAAGCCTTCTGCAGAAGAGCTCATGTCACCTGCCCGAGGCCCCTCAGGAAGGGACTCAAGAAACAGGACTCAAATCCAGTGCCGCCGGCCCGAGGCCAAGCAGGAGCTGCCCATCCTGGGGGACCCGGGGGGCTTCACGGCCCTCGCAGACCAACCTGAACGCGCGGGCAAGGTGAGGAGACCCCAAACAGCTTGTACGAAGCTCCCGGGAGCTGCCCGTGAGCTTGGCAGAGGAGGCCAGCCTGACAGGTGCCACAGCCCACGAGTGAGTGACCGGAGGAGGACAGGCTTCTGGGGACAGGTGAGCTGAGTGGTTCTCAGTGAGTTTACCTGTCTGCGTAAGCGCCGTGGAGAGACTCGGTGACTCTGAATAAGAGAATCGTTCTCTCCTAACTAGTTTGGTCCATGGCATTCTTCTCTCCTGGGACTCCTGGAAACGGCCCTCCACACGGAGGGCTCCCCCTGCACCCCGCTTCCTGTCTCCTTCCAGTTCTATTGCTGGGCGAGCACACCCCACGTTTCACTGGGGTCAGGTTCTGGCCAGGTAAGGAGATATAAGATGCCTTTCCCAAGAGAACCCCACCGACACGACGTGGCACGCGCGCTCCCCGAGGCGTCCTCCCAGGGGGACATGCGTACCTCAGGGGGACAGGTGAAGTCGGCACTCTTCACGGCTCTCGCCCAAGTTGCTACGTGAGTGGGCGCCCCCCACCCCAAGGTGCCGAGTCTGGCGCTGGGGGTGTCTTCCCTTGGCAGCATCAGCAGCAAGAGGACAAACTGTGGCCCGTGGAGACCGACCGAGAAGTCTGAATGCAGAGCGGCGGAGACTCAGCTGCAGAAAGGAGGGCCGAGCAGGTGCTCAGTGTCCCGGGGACCCTCGGCAGGTGCCGCCACACCTAAAGGCGGCCCACGTGTCGAAGGAGCCTTGATCTGAGCACGTCTCCCTGGGTCGGGGAAGCCACCTGGGTCTTGGGGCCTGCCAGCCTGGCGGACGGGCGACATCGCAGGCCGATCCACCCCAAACGAGAAACGTCCAGGGGCCAGCGGGGCGTGGGTGGGACCGGGGGGTGACTGCGGAGGTTCGTGCTTATTGCTTGTGTTTACGTTTGTTCAACTCCAAAACGCGAAACACAGGCCCCGCTCGTGGTGTGGAGCACGACCCCAGCTTCCCCTTCTTCACACGAGTTTCACAGACGCTCCGTGCCGACTTCCTGTCGGCTCCACGGCCAGGCGCTCACTGAGAATCCGCGGAGACGCTTTGCTTTCTGATCACCCTGAGGTTTGATTTGCCGCACCCAATACGCGGGTGTGTCGCGGCCGGTCCATCCGGGTGTGTGGAGGCGACCCCGGTGGACTCTGCCCGAGCTGGGTCACAGCTGTGGCGTGGTTTCCCGTCCACTGGCCCCTGCTTCCGATTTTCCAAACACCCGTATTTCACGTCAGACTTGATGTGGGCGCGGCCGTTAAGCTCTGGGACGGTACTAGGAACATCCTTGAAGAGACCCGCGCAACGGCTGTGTTTTATTTCCATCTCGCACCCATGCCTCCCAGCGTCCGGCTCAGAGGCACGCCCGAGTCCCCAGACCATTCCTCGGGAGCCACCTGCCGCCACTTGGGGCGTTTCTCCAGGTTGTGACAACGAGAGGTGTCACAACCACGACATCACAGGCTGAAAGAAAATCAAACACGTCAGGGCTCTCGGACTCCGTGACGATGGGGCGGTCCCTGCCCTGCGGACCTTTCCCCGATGGCTCTCCTCTCGGCCGACACCGTCATTCAGAGCCAGCCGTGCACTGCCAGGTCACCGAAGGCCTTTCATCCCCCCTCTACTTTGCGTGTAGTGTCCATTTACTAAGAAAGCCGAAGGCATCACCGAGCCGACACGCAGAGTAAGCCCGAACAGAACCCGCAGGTCAGCCTGCCATCGGGGACTCGTCCTGGACGTTGCTTAGCGTCCCGACCAACGCCATCTCTGCGAGCGTGTCCACGCGCATGCCCACGTGTGCCCACGCGAGGGACCGGAGTCCGCTGCGGAGGGCAGGCGCGCGAAGGACCTCGGAAATCCCGCCGAGCGCTGAGGTGGGAGCTTCTAGCTGGAAGCTTCTAGCTGGCGAGGTGTGGGGCCTTCTCACGCTCTCCTCGTCCCAGAGGGCAGGCCGGAGGGGGAGAAGCTCTCCGGAAGCGAGATTTTTAACTTTTTGTCCATTTTCTTAGCTGTCGCAGTCTAAAAAAGGCACGTTCTAGATAAATAACATTTCATTTTGAATTAAGGAGTACCAAGGAGGCGTTGCATATTAAAAATGGCAAGATGATCCCTATGACAGTAAAACGCGACCACACCGTGCTCTGCACGGGCGCGTGTGTGCATCCCGCCTTCTGATTTCTGTTTTAACCACTGAGGCTAATGACACAAAATTACATCGTCGGCAAGAACAGCGGACTTCGCGGGCACAGATCTATTTAGTGGGCGCTTTACGAAGGCGTTCACGAGAAGTCAGTTAAACCCTTCCGACGGATGGCAGATGATGATCGAAAAGCCACGAGAGTCTGGAAATACAGCTTTTAGCCCATCTAAATGGTGGGGCATTTCTGACAATGTAATCATCCCATGAATATGAGAGCTCCCTGTATAGAAATCGGTCTCCATCCTGCAGCAAAGCCTTTCGTCTAAAGATCTCGCACAAGGAGCTACTCACGTCCTCCGGGTCCCCTGAGCTGGCCACGCTGGGTGTCACGTGCAGGAAGCCTGGAGGGAGGACGGCTGAGGCTCATCCCTGGTGACGCATCCGCGGGCAGCACGTGTCTCGGAGAGGCATCGCCGAGCCGGGCAGAGGTCATTGTCCCCCACTTCCTTATCGTCAGCTGGACAAACACTGGTTAAGGACCTACTGTGTGCTTGGAAGGCGGTCGAGATTAACAGTTCAGCATGTGAGTTCTGGAACCAAACCGCTTATGTTCAAATCTCAGCCCTGCCACTTAATAGCTCTTTTGTCCCCAGATTTATCGAGATGTAATTGACATGTAATATCGTGCAAGGTTAAGATATGCAAGTGATGACTTACAGAGCGTACACTATGCAATGAATGCCATAATAAGGCTAGTTACCATGTCCGTCGCCTCTCTTAGTTCTGTGTGTGTGTGTGTGCGTGTGTGCGCACATGTGCGCGTGTGTGCGTGCGTGTGTGCGTGCGTAAGCGTGTGTGCGCGTGCGCGTGAGTGTGCGTGCGCGCGTGTGTGTGCGTGCGCGCGTGTGTGTGCGTGTGTGCGTGTGTGTGCGTGCGTGAGCGTGTGTGTGCGTGTGTGCGCGCGTGTGTGTGAGTGTGTGTGCGCGTGTGCGTGTGTGTGCGTGCGTGCATGCGCGCGTGTGTGCGTGTGCGCGCACATGTGTGCGTGCGTGTGTGCGTGCGCGAGCGTGTGTGTGCGCGTGTGTGCGTGCGTGCGCGTGTGTGAGTTTATGTGTGCGTGCGTGTGTGCACGTGTGAGTGTGTGTGTGCGTGCGTGCATGCGCGCGTGTGTGTGCACGTGTGTGAGCGTGTGTGCGTGTGTGCGCGTGTGCGTGTATGTGTGTGCGGACATGTGTGTGAGCGTGTTGTGCGTGTGCTGAGAACATCTAAGATCTGCTGTCTCAGCAACCTTCACGCGTGTAACTCAGTATCGTCAGCGGTCGCCGCCATGCCATCCGCGAGACCCCGGAACGTACTCATGCCTTCGCTGGAGGTTTGCATTCTTCCGCCAGCGTCTCCCCCCAGACCCTGGAGACCACCGCTCTGCTGAGCCCGGCCGCCCTAGATTCCCAGTGTGAGAGATGGCACAGTGTTTGCCTCTCCGTCTCGCCTCGCTCGGGATGACGTCTTGGAGCCGCATCCGCGTCATTGCAAACGGCGGGCTTTCCTTCTCCTTACGGCTGGATGCCACTCCGTTTTGCGAACACACGGTGCCTTTTCTTTGTCCAGTCATCCATCAGCGGACGCGTAGGTGGTTTCCGCGACTCGGCTACTGTGACCAAGGCTGCAGTGAACACGGGGTGCGGATATTTCTTCCAGAGAGGGATTCCATTTCTTTCGGCTCTAGGCAGAAGTGGGATTGCGGGGTCGCATGGCTGCCTTCGTTTTGATTTCTTGAGGATCCTCCATACGATTTTCCACCGTACGGTTTCACAGCTTCTTAGACCCTGGGTGCCAGACGTACTCACCCTGCCTCAGAGTCTTCACCTGCGAAGTGGGTTAATAACAGGCTGTGAAGGGCCGCGGAGACCCGATGGTCTGAATTCCAGCTCTGCTTCCGTTTCGGATGCACAGACGAAGCCAGGAAAACTGCAACCATATGGCCCCGCTCGAGCCCACCAGAGCGCTGAGGTTCAGCTGGACCGGTCAGCCTGCCACCCTGGGGCCAGCGGGCCCCCACGGAGGGCCGTGCGGACCGCGTTGCCCACAGCGGGGCGGGAGGAGTCAGCTGGAGTGCTAATGAACCGCAGGGGCCGGCGGGGGCCGGCGTGGCTGTAGTGAGCCCCGAGAGCGGCAGACAGCGGGGAGCTGCCTCTGTCCCTGCACAGGGCGCTCACGACCGCTTCGAAGACAGTTTGACGGTTTCCTAAATGGCTAAGCACGCACCGGTCACACGAGCCAGACATCGCAGCCCTAGACCTTCACCCGAGGGGAGCGAAGCCCTCGCCCCATAAAGCCTTGTCCACACGTGTTCGTAGCAGCTCATTTACATTCGCTAAAAACGAGCAGGGACCCGATGTCCGTCAACGGGCAAATGTGTAAACAAACTGCGGTTTATCCGCACAGTGGAACACCACTCGGCAGGAAAAAGGGATGAGGGCAACGTGGAACCATCTCGGAACAGTGGTGCCGAGTGAAGAACAAGCCACCCAGGAAACGGTCCACCCTGCACGACTCCATGAATGCGTGAGATTCTGGAAGACGCAAACCGGTCGACATCAGCAAGCGTTTTGGGGTCGCCTGGGGGTGGGGGTGTGCCTGGGACGGGCGAGAAGGAGGGGTCCTAGGGGAATAAGCAAACTTTGGGGGGTCGTAGGTATGTCCATCATCTATTGGTTTCACAGATATACGCATGTACACGCGTATGTCTGTGTGAATCTGTACGTGACGCATGCCCATGCGGCTAACTCATCAGGTTGTGTACTTCATGTCTGTGCAGCTCATTCTACACCAATTATACTTCAAAAAAGCGTTTCAAAAAAGAGCACACTGGAGAAAAGCTCTGTCCATTCGAGACTGTTCACTGTCACTCCATTCCCGTGACAAGATGAATCTCGTCATGGTTCCCGGGGACTTAATCCAATGGTTGGTCGATGCAGTGGCTCGGTTCTCAGCCCCTGTCATGCCGGATGCGCAGGCAGCTTTGGAGCCGGTCGATCCCTCCCAAGTCTTCCGCGGCTCTCAGGTCGTCCTGCAGGACAGTCCTGGGCCCAGTGGCTGGGTGTCTCCGTCACGTTCTCCATGCGGCCCTGTTTTTCTGCGTGGTCTCATCCAGTCCCGTGATTGGCCCGTGACCCCCAAATTCCCATCCCTCGCCAGAGCCGTCCCTCTGACCCTGATGCCCTGTCTTGTCTATCTGCAAGTCGATTCGCCTCAGAGTTCTGATGCCCCGACAGCTCCGCTCATGGCTGTCTCCTTGTCCCCTGGAGCCCTGCCTGACCCCTCTCTCCATCATCCGAGCTGCCACCGAATCCCGTTATCTCTACCGTCATAATATCCAGCAGTCCCGCTGGTCCTCGGGGACACGTCCCAAGACCCCCAGTGGATGCCTGAATGCACAGTACGAGATTAACAACAATAACTCACGATAAACTAGAACAATTATAACAATATACGAAAGGGGACAACGTGAATGGCTGGGGGACAACGGCCCAAAAGTAAATAAATTAAAATAATGGTGCATTAAGCACAAGCGTTTCAGTGACTGATCATCGAGACCCCTACGAAGTGACTAACGGGCAGGGAGCGTCCGCAGCGTGGAGACGCCGGACAGAGCCGTGCTGCTCAGAATGGCGTGCAGTTCAAAACCTACAAATCGTTTATGTCTGGAATTTTCCACTCAATATTTTCAGATCGCGGTTGACCGTGGGTAGTGGAAGCCACGGAGAGCAGACTGCAGGTGTGCGGGGACGCCGGTATCGGGATCCGGAATCTGCTTCCCGCCCCTTCCCCGTGACCACCGTGGACCCTTCAGCATCTTCTCTACCGGCACCACTGCGATGCCTTTCACAGCTCCGGCTTCTGGGCCCTCGGGTCCCCTACCGCCTGGTCTGGCACGGCCAGGGCAGGGCGTGGGGCGTCAATCACAGATCAGACCCTCCCACTCCTCTCAGAGCCTCGTAGCTCCCGGTGGTGTTGTGGCCCCGTCCTTGGTCCTTGGCAGCCCTGCAGGGCCCCGTGCTTCACACTAACGCCGGACCCCACGCCCGGCCCTCATCACAGCCCCCCACGCCCACCGCCCCCTCCTTGGGAGTCTCAATGAGCTGCGGACGCTCGGTCCCCTTCCTGTTCCCTCTGTGGAATCTTCTTCCTCTGGAGAGTCGTCGAGTTCACTCTGGCCCCTCCTCGGCCGCTTGTCCTCTCACTACCTGAGGTCACGGTTCTGCTCTCTCCTTGGCCATCCCCCTCCCTCCTCCCCTGTGCCTCTGCACAGCCTCCCCGTCATCTCACTGACGTAAGTGCAATTTACTTCCCCGTACGACCTCCGCGGGGGATGGAGAGAGGTCTGTTTGGTTCGGTGACGTGCCCCAAAGCCTGGAACCGATCCGGCACTTTGTAGATTCGATCTGTGAAATGCAGGGATGTATGTCAGGTGCTCGGGAGCGACTGTCATTACTGACGACACAGAGGAGAGCTCCGAGGTGGACGGTCTTGTGGAACTGGCCGGCGAAGGGCATCCTGGCTCCCGAGAAAAAAGGTCAGGCGATAAAAATGATGGCTAGATGAGCACAGGGAAAGGCTGTGCGCTGTGGACAGTCCGTCCTTGGGATGCTGGTGGGGACACCCGGCCGGGAGCGGGGTGAGCGACGGCTGCGGATGCCGCCCGCCACCCGCCACC